>NC_056736.1:730562243-730909743 GCF_019279795.1 Protopterus annectens | reverse complement strand
ATGATTTTTATTTTCATTTTTGTCTTTAGTACTAGATGTTTAATTTTGTGTGTGTGTGTGTGTGTATATATTTTTTTTTTATTCACATACAGTGTGTTAGACTTTTGATTTTTTAACTTTGTAACTCTTAATTATCTAACGATTATTTTAACGTAAATTTGAACTATTATATATTATTTTGAAGAAGTCATTCCAGTAAGGTATGTAGGGTCTGATTTTAAAAAATAGAAGTCAAGAATGTGTACAGAAAAACTACATAATACAATCAAAATCTACATTATTGGAAACAATGCTAA
Source organism: Protopterus annectens (assembly GCF_019279795.1). Classification (NCBI taxonomy): domain Eukaryota; kingdom Metazoa; phylum Chordata; order Ceratodontiformes; family Protopteridae; genus Protopterus; species Protopterus annectens. Next base: position 730,909,447 of record NC_056736.1, on the reverse strand, counting down.
AGAGAGAGATTCAGTTTCAGATGTTAAGTGTAAGCCCTCCACTCATATAGTTCACTCACCATTCATACAAATGACCCAAAAAATGTTTGCATCTATTATATAACATTTTATTTACTTAAGCAGAAGTTTAAACTCACCTTCTAAATGGTTAAATATAGATTCAGCCATCTACCTAATACTAGACTCTGTAGGGCTCATAGGGGTCTGTTGACATTCTTATGGAATTTTGGAAAGCCGTATATGAATGGTATATTTAGAAATGAACCAGTCAAGGTTAGTATCCTTTAAGATGACTATATATTTTTTTTCTTGGCTAGTGATAATATTTTATTGAGTAAGGTTTGGAGTATTTTGCAAGATGAATGTAAAGTGTCACTACAATAATTTTAGTGGTGTAGAAATGGTTAATTGCAGCAGTGTCCACCCCCCGGGATCTTTGCTTGATATGGAATTGCTTTGCTATTAGAGTTGATTCAATATTACTGTATTTACTAACAAGTGAGATTGCATCCATTCCATAATGATTTTCGTACAAAGCACTGTAATTCTAAGCAATACAGGAGGTTACCATTGATTCTTCCTTGAGCTAAGTTTTAGTTATATCCAGCAGGATGGGGTTCTATTGTTGCAGCCATGATTCTAGCTGGGACCATTTATTGTTAATGTACATGCTGGCTAATATTAGTCATTTGGAGCCAGAGTTCAGGTTAATACCTCTTCCTTGCACGAATAAGTTGGCCAATAATACTTGGTTTGGTTTATTGAAGAAAAATGTTGGTTTTGTATGGAATTGTACAGTTATTTATTTATTAGTAAGTATACATTTATCTGTTTTAATGTGAATGAACTCATAAAAGTTTATTCACCAGGGAAGTGTGAGATGATGCATTGCAATGGAAGTTGTTTGTAAATTGTAGCCACTGTACTATGATAAAGGTTAGAATAACGTATATCTAAGTACATTTATTTTTCTTATTAAAATTAGATATACCTGGGTAGGTTCAGCAGATAGACTGCAGTGCTTCCTGCTGTTAAGCCTGTTGTTTTTATGACTTGGATAATAATAATCCATTACCCTAATTTAAATGGGAGGTAAGTATTACATAGGGTAGCTTAGTGCCTAGAACAGAGAGGCAGACAATTTGGTTGCTGGATTCATGCACTGATGCTTGTGCAAAAGGGTATTACTTGGAAAAAGAAGAAATAGAAGTAGTCTAATAACTCACGCCGTAAAGGTATCCCTTAACTGTTGCAAACATAATGCAACTCTGTTCCAGTGTAGGATCAGTCATAGTCCTATATTGTTCTCATTGCATGTAAGTAACAGCTGGAAGTGATGCAGCTGTATCAAACTACAACAATAAACTGATTACTAATTTCCTCAAGTCCTTGTATTCTGGAATAACAGACTCAACTCCGGTGAACCCTTGAAGTGTAGAAAATAGGTCAGTAACTGAAGTAATACTACATGTAGCAAATCACAAGTAATACTGTTTTTTCTGTTCTCGTGAACCGTAAAACAATTTTGCTGCTTTTGTTATACCCACTAGCCCTAGAATATAGTCTGGCAAAAATTACTGGGGTTTATTACTTTGAAATGTATCTTGACAGCAAGATGCAGTACCATTACCCTCTATGTGAAATCTTTATAAACCTAACATTTCCTTGCTGATGATAGCAGATGAAGCTTTGCTCAACCATGCCTGCTTCCTACACTCACATTTGACCAATGACTGTAAATCTGGTATACAAAAAAATGGAGAGCACTTACATTGAATTTTGAAGTTTGCTGTAGGACTTGGATTTAAGATACATCAATATTTCAACCTGGTATGTATTGTCTGGATTCCATACTTTTATCACTCGGTCTTCATCATCTTCTATCTTACATCATCTAAGATTCCATCTGCAACATAATTCATAAACAGCCATTCCCTAAAAGAAATGACTGTTTAACCTGCTACTCTTCAACAGAACTTTGCATTCTCATCTGTGTCCAACCCCCATGTACAGTGATCTGTTAAAAAGTAATGTGACTTCCTATCCCCTGCCAAAAACCTGAAATGATCTTCTTGATAAGATTAATGTGAGGTGATGATATGTGGAGACAAAGCAGCAAAACTGCAGACTCTTTCAAATAATCAGAATGTGTACATGGTGAGCCAAACAAATTATTGGGGTATAACAATTCAGAACAGCAAAAAGTTTTTTAGACTAATGTCATATCTGTCAGTGAGATAGTTATTAAATTGATAAATCTGTTGTTAGGACAGTGAGCATAAGTGATACAACAATGCATGTACAAAAATCTTAATAAAGCCTGTATTAGGATGCAAGTCTTTTTTTGTTCATACACACCTAAAGAAATTAATTTAATGTATATGTTATTGAGGAACTGTTCACAAAGACTGCTATCAGTAGAACATTGGAAATGTAGTATAAGTATTTGGACATTAGATTTGTAGGCCATGATCTACAAACTAATTCAAGTGCCTCAGAAATGGAATTCTAAGGAATATGCTGAGAACTGAAATTGTATGTAACTTATAAAATACTTTGCCACAAAACAGTGTAATTCAAAATGATACTGAGATTTGAAAAGAGATAGGTTTACAATACAAAGAATCCCTAGACAATATAATAAATTATCGTCTGAAATATGGGCTTCTGAAAAATTTCCACAGCATAAGATACTTGATGAATAGATAGTTATAAGTTTAATACCAGTATGTACAACTCTGTTTTACTGGCTGGTTAGTATGTATGAGACTGCTCTTGGCTAGTCCTTAATGCAGAGTACTGGAGCACTACACTCTGTAAACATCTTGCGTTATTATATCCTCTGATACTGTGTCCAAGGGGGCAGTTGTCTTAAGTGTGAGGAAAAGCAATGTATCTCCTCCAGGAGGTAGAAACATTTTTAGCCCATAATGTTTCTTCCCTAAAATGATATTTACATTAACTGAAGTAGATCTGTTTCTCTTTAATACTGACAGAGTTCTGTTCTCAGTTTGACAGTAGATGTTATGTTCATTCAGGTGCAAAATACGTACTGTCTGCTCCTTCATTTTCAATATTTCTTTGTTACAAGCACAGAATTTAGTCATTTCTTTTTTTATATACTGATTCTTTTTAGTCAGCTCATATTGTTTTCTGAATTGAATGCTATATGTTTTTTGATATAAAGTTAATACTGGTACTTAGCTACTGTAGTCTTACTGAGTATATGTTGAATATGAATGATAATAAAGCAAAGGAGTTGAAACTGAAGTGATCAGTGCCAGAATTAAAAAAAAATAATACACTGAAAAACTCAAAGAATCTGAAAAAAAACTGAACATATGCAATGTCCTTGTGTGTTTGAAACACCACAATCCCTCCACACATTCAGATAAAATTTGTCTGAATAGTGGTAGTGGTACGGAAAGGGGTTGCCCCCTGCCTGCATAGTAACTGCTAAGCATAACCCTGACACAAGCTTAGCTTTAAAAATCCTTTTCATCACTACCACTAATCTAGACAACTTCAACACACACACAAACACACACTACACTACAACTATGACCTCACTTAATCATACCCTAACACTAACCTTCCTGCACATACACAAAAACTCCTACCTCCTAAAACTGAAACTTTCAGAATATGTAAAGGTTTTAGCATTAATTCCACAAACCTTCATTTAACTTGCATACAGGTATCCAATGTCCTATTCATCTGAAATCTTACAATTTTGATAAATGGAACTATCAACCACATTTCATAGTCATTCACTGCATTAATCAATGGCCAGTAGGACATAGTGAATGCCACCTAGTCTTATTATTTACTGTATAAGTTCCAACTACAGAATTTGCTTGGGCCTTACTACTTCCATACCTAATTATCTCTGTTCTCTTTTTCTTTTCTGTAACACTCTGCCTTTACCAAGAAACTGTATTATTGTATCAAGTAGTGAGATGGTAGATGTAATTCTGCTCTTAACTAGAGTATTATTTTAAGTTGGTCTGAATATGGTAGTTCTGAGGGTTAATGAATCAATAGGCATACTAAAGAAAATCTGTTCCTGCTAAGTCCTTAACATTAATTTTTTATCTAACTTGTCTCAACTTTTGGGGTTGGGGTAAATCGTTTAGGCAAATGGGAAGAGTCGTTTATTTAAAACTTCATATAGTCTCCTTGATGCCTTCAAACTTACTGCAAATCTTCTTTTCTTTAACACCCAAAACAACTAAATATACTTTACAAACCACTGGAAATTCATTTCACTCACTGTTTCATTAATATCATGAAATGTAAACAAGATACAAATTTTTAATAAAAGAAAATATTTTTTCATCAGTACATCCATTCATCCACAGCCCATTTTTCTCCAGTTTTGCACATGGAGTTGGAGTATCACTTTGACAGTGACAGTCATCTAATGCCAAGGTACATACCTGCAGGTGGCTATGTATTTTATAAGTCAATTGCTCAAATTATGTTTGTCTAAGAAATTACACACATAACAGCTGAAAAATGTGTTAATGTAAACAAAAAGTGAAAAAGTGAATACATTATACTATTGTGGCAGATAACAGTAGAAAATGTGCTGGGGTGGCTAATCTAATTAAGGATTAATTTTAAAACAAGATTTTATAAGTCAAAGTGTATTGTTTTAGGCAAGTGGTTCTGTCTTACTTGTAAAAATAACTTAAAGGATAAAACGTGAGCATTACTAAATGTATACACTTCATGTTCTAATCAAGATGATTTTATTTTACAGATACTTAGCGTACTAAACAAGTTTAAAATTATTATTAGATTGTTAGGGATACCGAAACTCTGTTAGCCCCGAAAGAGATAGATCTGACAAGTCCAAGCCTTATAATGCAAATGCATCCTTAGCAGTATTAGATTTACGAATTGAGTTTGATCTGATCATTTGGCTCCCTTTACTTTGGGCAAGTCTCATACTAATAAATCTGTCAAATCATGGTCTAGAACTGACTTCTTCCCATTTACTCATAAAACTTGCTGGTCACTGTGATGGATACTATTATAGATCCTTCTTATTGTTGGATGGTTTGAAAATGGAGTATCAATTTTACTGGAAAATTCTAATAAAAAATAGAACTTTAAATAAAGTATGTTCCCTCAATCTGAAACTGTTGGAAAGGGAAGAATTCAAAGCCAAATTAAACATGGTGTTAGACAACATGTATAATAACTTAGAGAAAGAAGATATGAAAGTAATTGTAAAATTGGAAACACTGAAGATTTACTTATAAGTAAAGTCACACACAAAAATAAATACATAAATAAACAGAGAATGACTTAAAGAAAAAAAAAGCTACTGGAGGTAGAAAATAAACACATTCTAATTTAAAAGAAAAAAAAAGTAGAAACACAAAAAGGCTCACTCTAAAAGCAGTTAAATGTGATATGTATGTCTTAATTATCCTGGCACGAAACCAACATTTTTGGTCAGTACTCAGAATGAGCCCAAATGCCTTCTAAGCTGTTAGTAAATTTAATCAAATAATAGAAGTCACAAAAAGCACAGAAGTTAAGGAAATGATAAATTATGCAATTCAATAACAGGTTAACCGTTTAAAATATCTGAGAAGTGTGCTTGAAGAGAATGGAAGTCTGAATGAGGAGATCATAGCTAGAATTAGAGGGCCTGCACCTAACTGACACAGAGTATCGGGGTTAGTGTGCGACAGAAGAATGCCAAGGAAGCTGAAAATTAAGATATACAAAACAGTGGTGTGATCAGTGATTCTGTATGTCTCAGAAATCTGGGCAGTGTAGGCAGGGTAGCTGAGAAAGCTTGAGGTGATGGGCTGAAGTACCCGAGGGGATAATAGAATGTACATTGTAATATCAATACCAGAGGAGAGTAGTCCTGTTTGCAGAGAAGGTCAAGGGACAGCAGATTACTGTGGTTCAGTTATGTGCAGGAAAGCAGAAAACTGTCTGTAAAGAGGATTTGGAAGAAGGCAAGAGAAGATGAGTACATCCTGCAGAGAGGTGGACGGATTCCATGAGAGAAAGCCTATTACATTCAGGAGTGACTATCAGAGAAGACAGGACAGTAGCCTTGAATCAAAAGAGGTGACAGTTGATTAAACACTCTGATTCCATGTAGAAATGGGAAAAGGGTAGGGGTTGATTATGATGATGTTCATGTTGTTGTTGTTGTTGTGTCTTTTGGCTTTTCCCGGTTAGGGGTTGCCACAGCGGAACTCCGGTCCGCTAATGATTGGTAGTTGATTTTTACGTGCCGAGTTACCAGCCCTGGTGCACAACCTTCTACGAAGGTACGCCCATTCACGCATGTCTCCACGCAGAAGATGCTCTAGCTGACATTCGAACCGGACTGTGTCTTACTGTGAGGCGACAACACTACCGCAGCACCACCACCGCGGTATGATGATGATGATTATGAAAAAAAAATGCAGCAGACACTTTGATATTTTCTAAGTTTGTAGAATAGTGTATCAACAAAAGTGTCTCAGCAACTAAATGTATTGTATTTACATTATATAATGCATAGTAAATACAAACAGGCATATGTTGATGTAGCCTCTGATTTTATATAGTAATCTGATTATTCTCTGATATGGTATTTGCATTGCAGAAGATGTATCATATTGGTAATATACCAAAAACTGTTGTAGTAGATGATCTACCTGATATGTGACTGTATGTTTATGATTAAGAGGCTTAAAAGGAGAATAATAAGTAAACACATCATAAGATGTGAGTAACTCTTCCACATATGATGTTCAGAAAAAGAACTCACAGAAATTAGTAGGTGTTCACCCTATTCGAGTCTTCAGTCCATTCCTTCCACTACTCTCTTTTCTAACAGACGGCTGCCCATGTGATGCACACAAAGAAACTGGTATCTGTGAAAGTAAACAAGGAACACCTTTTAAAAGTCAAGAAAATACTATGAACAAAGGAACTTATCTGACTTATTAATAATAACTTATTTGTACATATATGTATGTGTGTGTGTGTGTGTGTGTCTGTGTATATATATATATATATATATATATATATATATATATATATAGATATATATATATATATATATATATATATATACAGATGTGTGTGTGTGAATATAGATGTATATATTTGCCATTTAACTAATTAAATTAAATTAAATTAAATTAAATAAAATTAAGAAGCCATTATTATTTCTAGTATCCTAAAGTTAAAAAATATTTTAGGTTAATTCCTAATGTGTCCTTTTCTGTATAATATAGCATTGGTTTTCATAGACCTTTCACAGAATTTTATATATATTTATTATCAATGAATTTATAGGGAGATATTTATTTATGTTTTTTTAATATTATATGTTTAAGTATGTTTTTAAATGGTTATGTATTTATTGTATGTTCACATTAAACATTTTTATACCTGTATTTAATTAACTTGTTCTATAATCAGTTAGGTTAGCTTTATTATTTATTAACCTATCAGTTAATCACAAAATGTTTTAGTGTGCTATTATATAAGGCTGAGTTTGTTTTTTGAAAATTGTTCTGATGAAGTCCTTGTGATTTGGAGGAAGAAAGTGCTAAACTTGGATTAATTGTGGTCAATAAAGTTGGTTGTTCATTTAAGCTGTGGTTGCTTTTGTTTATATAGTTTTTTGGACATTTGGTTCCTTGGAGTTTGGTTTTGCGGTACAGTTATGGGAAGGAACAGCTAGCAGTGGTGAGATGGTCGAATTACTGCAGCAAATTAAGCAACAGCTTGTGGTGCATACCAAACAAATACAAACTTTAATGGACAAACAAGGTAGTCCAAACAATATATTTGGTAGTTTGGGCTGCACTCTAACCCAGCCTACACAACGTGGATTGTCTGAACAGACAAGTAATGGTGTATAAAACCTTGGTCCTATTGAAGGGATAAGTACCTTTGGTAATGTCAGGGTTGTTACTAACAATAAAACAGCCCAGTGGAAGAATAATACATTTGACTTTGGTTTTGAAAGAAAACCGAGTGTTTCAGGGCAGCAGGAGTCCACAATGGTAGAAAAAATGAAACGTTTTGAAAAGAACTTGTTGGCTTTTAAAAAATTGCAGATGGAAATTTCTTATTTACAAAAGAATATTGAAATGGAACAAGTCCCAAGAGGATTAAGACTATGGAAATATCTGAACGGAGCGGAAGGTAATTTAGAACTGTTAAATGAACTGCATATGTTATTTGACCAGACTGGTTTACAAATCATGAGATTAATGGTTAAACACAACATACAAGCCTCAGAAAAAATGTCTAAAGACTTAGACAATTTAAGTCAAAGCATACAGAATGACCCCTCGTTTATGCAACATCAGCCAGCTTATCACAATGTCTTTAATAATATTGAAAATGTCTGCAATAACATCTATGTGCACAAAATGAATAAGATAAGAAGAGATCTAAATGAGTATACAGAAAAGAAGATGTATCCCCTTTCCCCTGGTTGCCATGACAACGGAGATATAGGAGCCATTGGCGAACTGAATCAGAGGGAGGAAGTGACGACACAGACAAGATTACATAATGCGCAGAGTACGTACTCACAGCAGGCATTCTCTAATGATGAAAATGTGAGGTGGTCGGAGAGGTTACGTGAAAAAGACCAACAGACCCATTTTTCTGTAAATACTTACTGGGACTATGTGACACAGGGTGCAAGACTCAATAACGGAAGAAACCGGAGTCGGCAGTGGAAGAACTGATGGATATAGCCTTGGCAATGCTGAGAGAAGTAAGTACTGAAAATAAACTTCCTTTTCAAGACAGCGAAAAGTTTTCTGATAGTAACCCGTTTACAAATAATGATTCAGCAGACTGTTATTTAAACAATGGGGATGCAAACAACATGGAACAGCATTTAGGAAGTTATACAGACAGCGATTGTTCAATAGACAATTTTTTCTCTGGCAGTGATAGTTTGGTAATTTATTATGATGCCCATATTGTTGAATATTTGTCTAGTCTTGATATCCTTGCTACTCATGAGTTAGTTCAATATGATGAGGGTGAAAATGTATTTGAACCAACTGTGATTATGAATGATGCTAAAGACTTTAAAGTTTATAATTATTCTACTAAAAGCATTAACACTGAACATGTAAATTTACTAGCAAAAGGGTTCACGTATGTGCCCTGGAGAAAGGGTAAAATTGATAATACATTAATTGATTTAAAACGTTTTACCCGAAAGTTAAATTTAAAGGTTTGGTTTAATGTACAGGACCGTGAACAAACTGGCTATTAAAAGGGTTTAAAAAGACCGAGTACCTTTAACCCACCATTGAGTAACATAATTAGATTATATGAACAAGTTTGCGAAAAAGATGTTAGAAAGGCTCTCGGACCTAAATCAGAAAAAGTTGTTAGTAATTTGACTGAGTTAGAGGAACGTTTACTTAAAGATCTGGCTGAGGATTATACAATTTGTATTTTGAAACCAGACAAGGGTGATGGTGTTGTTATCATGAACAAGGCAGATTATTTGAAAGGAATGAATGTACTTTTAATGGATGGGACATACCTTGAGAGCTCTCTTAATGAAATGCATGTAACATAGAAGAAAATAGATTTACTTCTAGATGACATGATGTTCTTGTTTCACTGTTGCAGTCATTACATTTGGGTAATCTGCTGGCAGGTTGCCCTCAGTCGGCCTAATTAACAAAGTCTTGGGTCCTGCGTCAGTTGCTGTCCCTTCTTCCGTGACGTCAGGTCGTCAGGACTATAAAACATGCAGCTGATGCCATTACATTAGTCTTTCCCAAAGCAGAAGCAGTTCGCAAGTGCTGGTTGGCCGACTCCTGAAATTTTCGTTTTCGAGTTTCAGATCCGAAGTCTTCAACTAAAAAGCTAAGTACCCCGTTGGGGAAACTTTTTCTTGCTCCTTACCGATGTCAGTAAAAGTTAATAATTGCATTACTTGTGGGAAGCAAATACCTCATTAGGATTTTTATTCGTACTGTATTCCATGCCTAGGCCCTGACCACAACATACCTTGCTGTCGGTTCTGTGCTTTATTTAATCAAAGCACTATCAAACGTCGGTACATTTTTGCTTCTAAATATTTTGGCTCGCGCTTTAATTATCCAGAAATGTCATCGGTTAGCAATCTGACTACTGGAATACCTAAAAAAATGCAAAGAAAAAGACAGAGACAGGTCGTTGAGGTCCAAAACTGCCGACGACGCTTCTCCTAAGCCAATCACCAGTTCGCCGGTACTCAATGAGCTGCTTTCGCAGCCCCTGATACCCGCTACTTCTGATTCGCAGGCCTCTACTGAGACTCATTCGGAGTCCGGTATGCCGCAAGATGCTTCAGTTATGGAACCTGCGGATGTCTCTACCTTGGATGGGTCGGGTGCTGCTGTGCAGGCACCGGCTTCTGAGGGTGTTTTCAGGACTACAGATTTGTATATTAGACCAATGCCATCTTCAAAACTAAGGCCAAAATCTTGACCTATGCCTAAAAAACGACGCCTGGGCCACATGTGCAGGCCCCTATTCCTAAAAAACAAATGATCAAAATGGCTGAAGATTTAATTACTCTGATCAGAGGTAGCCAACCCCCTCCTTCTAAGAAGCCTAGGCAAGATGCTGATTATGAATCTTCTGAACAGGATTCTATTTCTTCTGACTCTTCTAATGAACAGGAATTGTCTATACCTACTTATGAGGACTCTGATGCAGAAGATTCCATTCCTTCTGCTTCTCCCCCTGAGTATTTTTCTTTTGGTGAAACTTTGCATACCGTAAGGGAACACTTTCACTGGGAAAGTCAGGATTTTTCTGAATCTAAAAAGAGACTTAGGGATTTTCTTCTTCTTCCTCAGCATAGGCCTTTGGCTATACCTCCTGTTCTAGACATTGTTGATTATGTTTTTTCAGCATCTAGTATGGCTCCTGATTCTCTGCCTCTGGCTCCTTGTAAGCCAGACAGATACTACAGAGTTCCTGACTCCCACAAATTCCTTTTCAAAAATCCTGTTGCAGATCCTGAAACCATTTCTCAGGGTCCCAAGGGCATTAAGGCTTCCACTGCTAAAAATCCTACCCCTTCTGATAGAGATTCCAGGATGCTGTATAGATGGGCTAAGAAGGTTTACACTTCTGCAACCCTGGCAATCGGGGCTTTAAATTGTCAATTTCATATGCTAAAATAGCAGCATATCATGGGACTGCTTAAACAGAAAATGATGTTGATTTCTGATTGTGTGGAAAATAAAGATTTACAGGATTTATTGCATTCAGCTGAACAAGTTGGAAAACATACTTTGCAATATGGCTGTCATTTTGGAGGCGAAAAGACCTAGTACTAAAAAATCTTATGCTGACAAATGGAAGAGATTCTGTGCCTGGAATCAATCTCAAGGGATAAGCGCAGCAGTGCCCAATATTCCTTGAGATTTTGCAATACTTAACTGAGATGATTGACAAGGGCCTGTCCTTTTCTTCCATAAAAATCCATGCCTCAGCCATTTCAGCTCATTACAACACAGAACCTTCTGTCTTCTCTCATCCTCTGCTAAAGCAGTATCTCAGAGGGGCCAAAAACTTAAGACCACCCAGGGGAGCTCAAACCCCTGCCTGGGACCTCAATTTTGTATTGGAGAAGCTCACTCTCCCTCCTTTCAAGACAGCTGCTACTGCAGACTTAAAATTTCTCTCCTGGAAAACAGATTTCCTTTTAGCAGTCACTTCAGCTAGAAGGATTTCTGAGTTACAGGCTGTTATGGCAGTGGAGCCTTTCATAATTTTTCATACGGACAGGGTATCTCTCAGGACCAATCCATCCTTCATGCCTAAGGTGGTATCTAGTGTGACTCTTAATCAGACCATTCATTTGCCAACTTTCTTTCCCAATCCACAGAACAAGGGGGAGTGGATTCTGCATTCATTGGATGTACACAGACAACTTAGATTTTATTTAAACAGGACTAAATCTCAAAGAAAATCTGAACAACTGCTGGTAGCATTTACTGCAGGGGCAGAGGGAAAGGCTATTTCAAAGCAAACCATTTCCAAATGGATAAGCCATTGTATTTGTTTCTGCTATATACACCATGGAAAAACTATGCCCCAGGGGATCAGATCCCATTCCACCAGGGCTGCATCTACTTCAACAGCCTTTCTCAGAGGTGTTCCTACCAGGGACATTCTAGAAGCTACTACCTGGAGCTCAGTTCATACTTTCCCCAAACATTACCATTTGCCATTTTTTCTCTAAATCCAGAGCTGGCTTTGCCACTGCTGTCCTGCAGGGCCTTATAGCTGGTCCTAATGTTGTATAATTCCCTCCACCCAACCATAGCTTTGGGAATCTACCCAAATGTAATGACTGCAACAGTGAAACACGAAGAACATAGTACAGTTGTGTACACTTACCATAAATGTAGTGTATTCACTGTTGCAGTCCTGGTTACCCTCCCTCCAGCCCCCAATTTTTCTGTGGCTATACCTCTACTTTCTTTCACTATGTTTAAAAGCCCTTTTGTTGTATTTGCTTTTGGTTGGAGGTATAATTTTTGTATTTTTAATTTTATTTACTCCCCATTTGGGGGGCACCTGACATCTGGGGCAAGAAAAACTAATGTAATGGTGTCGGCTGCATGTTTTATACCCCTGACCACCTGACGTCATGGAAGAAGGGACAGCACCCGACGCAGGACCAAGACTTTGTTAATCAGGTCGACTAAGGCAACCTGCCAGCAGATTACCCAAATGCAATTACTTTAACAGTGAATACACTCGAGCATCTACATTTATGGTAAGTGTACACAGCTGTACTTTATACCAAAGTCAAATAACTGAAGATGAGCATATATTCATGAGTAACAAACATCCTATGATACCCAATATTTTTGGGATACCCAAGGTCCATAAAGGACTAAGGGACCAAAATTTTGACTGATATTAGATGGAAAATGTTCCAAAACCTGTTTTATTAGTAAATATCTTGATATTAAATTGCAAGCTGGTCTGGCAGACGTTCCATACATAAGTAAAGACTCATGGCAGTTCTTGGATAAAGTTGGGAAAATAAAGTTAGAAAAAGACATGATATTGGTTACAGTAGATGTATGTAGTCTCTTCACAGTAATTCCACATGCTGAAGGTTTAGCTTGGTTGGAAGTACAGTTACAAAAAAACTGGATGATATGATCAAGATCAGATATATTTATATATATAATGCTAATGGAAGTTGTTTTCCAGAACAATTATATCTATTTTGAGGGACAGTATTACAAGCAAATTAACAGGAGTAGCAATGGTGGCAGCCTGCACCTCTGTATTTGCAAACTATGTCATGTCGTTTTCGGAACAACAGTTTATTATGGAAGGGATGTTTCAGTCAAAAATATCCTATTATAACAGATTTCTGGATGACCTCTTTATAATCTGGAAGGGCAGTGATCATGAGTTGTGTGAATTTTATGAATACATCAATAACACAGTTGATTTTTTAAAATTCATTCATGTACATAGTATAACTAATATTTCATATTTAGATGTAAATCTAGCAATACATTTTGAAAATAATAAATTGCAGTCTGGGATTTATAGAAAACCAACGTTCTCTAATTCATATTTAGAATTTTCTAGTGGACATCCTTATGTTCAAAAAAAGTCAATTGTAAAGGGACAGTTGGTACAGGCCGCCAGGATGGTGAGCTCCGAGGGCAAATTTAGAAATTCAATTTATTTTAAATGTAAATCTAGCAATACATTTTGAAAATAATAAATTGCAGCCTGGGATTTATAGAAAACCAACATTCTCTAATTCATATTTAGAATTTTCTAGTGGACATCCTTATGTTCAAAAAAAAGTAAATTGTAAAGGGACAGTTGGTACAGGCCGCCAGGATGGTGAGCTCTGAGGGCAAATTTATGGAAGAAATTCAATTTATTTTACACATGTTCAAAACTAGAGGTTATCCACATGAGCTTTTAGATGGAATTAGAAATGAAGTTATACTCACACGTAAGGAGGGTATATACAAACCCATCATAGGGAATGTTAACAATGATGTTATACAAAATTTAGGTCAACATAAGAGGAGAGAGAATTACACTGTAGGTTTTATAACCACCTTTAATCAGGATGCACACAAAGTTGTGGATATAATTCAAAACAATTGAGATATACTACAGTTTGACCACAACGTGGGGCAAAAGGTGAGTAAGTCACCAAAAATAATTTATAGAAAAGATAAGTCTTTTAAGAATAAATTTGAGATGAGTAATATATGATTGTAGGTGGCAAGTAGAATGAAAGGAAATTAGGAAATTACAAATGCAATAGGTGTATATTTTGTCCACACATTTTGGAAACGGGTGAAACGTTTCTTTTGAATGGTAAAACCATTATGATAAACAGACATTATAACTGCAATACCCAAAATGTTGTTTACATAGCTAAGTGTCAAAATTGTCCTATATTTTATATAGGTAAGACAATTAGACACTTTAAGAATAGGATAGGTGAACATTTACTTGACATAAAACATGGTAGTTTGACAAATGCACTAGCTAGGCACCTTAATGACTGTAAGGACCATATTTTTTAATTTTTAGTAATACAGCATTTGGAAAAGGACACACAGGTTAGATGTCTGGATATACATCTTGATATTAGTGAATTGAGATAGCAGTTGAGATGAAACGCAACAGAATATCCGGGCATCAATGAAACCATTAGCATTTCTAGTATCCTAAAGTTAAAAATATTTTAGGTTAATTCCTAACGTGTCCTCTTCTGTATAATATAGCATTAGTTTTCATAGACCTTTCATAGAATTTTATATATATTTATTATCAATGAATTTATATGGAAATATTTGTTTATGTTTTTTTAATATTATATGTTTAAGTATGTTTTTAAATGGTTATGTATTTATTGTAGAAACAGAAACAAAACAGTCCTGGACAAAGTGCCCCTCAGAAAAAAATAAGAAAATCCAGAGAAAACACAAGAGGTAACACCACAGCAGATATAAAAATTTCCATGTAAATTGAATGAATCCAGTAGAGCAAAACAGTGAGTGCTTTCATGTTGTAAAAACGCTTCATTAGACTTTCATATACAAGTATCCTCTATTTAATTTAAATAGGAACCTCATTTCATCTACATCCAATCATTTATTCAAAACAATTATGACATCACATTCAACATTAAAACCTATATAATCATAAAAACTATCTTAAAATCCATATAATTTATTTGCATTTTATAAAAAACATATATATTTTACTATGAAAACGTGTTATAATCTAACTATATTCCATGTTAAAAACACCTATACATTTAATAAAAACAATTCACTTATATGTGCATATGACCTAGCAGTTAAGAATGGTTTGAGTGTTATTTTATCATTTAAACCACTCATCCTGTGGGCTTGCAGGCATATAATCCACTTGTTTTCTTGCCCCTCAGTGTAATCTTTAATATTACCTATCCTACCAGTCTTTTTAATTAACTCTAAAGCTCTAAACCTAAACTTATGTGTCATGCCATGGGTCAACACATGTCTAGCCAGCGTGTTTTTTTCATCCTATTTATTAATGTCATATATCCAATCTTTAGGGAGCTGCCTAAAGTTCATAAAAGTTTGACTGACCCAAAGATGAGACCTATTGTCTCGGGGAGGGAGTGGCTCACTGAACCCCTCTCCATCTATATAGAAAAGCAGTTTAGACCCCCATAGTGGATGATACAGGATCAGTTGTTAAAGATACGCAACAGTTTTTGGAGAGTTATGCCAACTATGTGTTTTCTGATGGTGACATTGACAATGATTTATTGGTAACACTGGATGTCATCTCTCTTTTTACGTCCATACCGAACACTACGGGTATGGACTATGTGTGGCTATTACTGATAGAAAAAGGGGTCTCTAGGGATTTAGTTATGCGGTATATGTTGCTCTTAGATATTATTTTAAGCAACAATATATTTATATATGATGAGGAGTACTACCTACAAAGAAAAGGGGTGGCCATGGGCCATAGTTTTTATGATTATATAGGTTTTAATGATGAATGTGATGTCATAATTGTTTTGATTAAATGATTGGATGTGGATGAAATGTGGTTCCTATTTAAATTAAATAGAGGATACTTGTATATGAAAGTCTGATGAAACGTTTTTTACAATGTGAAAGCGCTCACTGTTTTGCTGTATTGGATTCATTAAATCTACGTGGAATTTTTGATATCTGTTGTAGTGTTGCCTCTTGTGTTTTTTCTGGATATATTTATTGTATGTTAACATCAAACATTTTTTTATACCTGTATTTAAAAGGTTAACTTGTTCTATAATCAATTAGATTAGAGTAATTATTAATTAACCTGTTAGTTAATCACAAAAGGTTTTAGTGTGCTATTATATAAGGCTGGGTTTGTTTTTTTTAAATTGTCTGATGAAGTCCCTGTGATTTGGGGGAAGAAAGAGCTCAACATGGATTAATTGTGGTCAATAAAGTTGGTTGCCCGTTCAAGCTGTGGTTGCTTTTGGTTATATACTAGAAGATATCCTACACTGGGTATCCATAACATTTCTACAAGAAATAATATTACTAGGTGATACGAATGTCATTTCATTGGAAATAAACTCTAACTCCCATACATCTGGCTTGAACGTATATGATTTCACACAGCTAATTAATCCCATACATTATAGCAAGACATCAAATTCTCTATTAGACTGGATCCTAGTATCAGACCCTATTATGTACACCACCACAGGTACAATGCCAGCCTCTCTCAGTGATCATCTCCCGGTCTGTATGACTAGACATCTCACACTTCCAGTTAAGCAGCGTATTTATAAAATGACAAGTAACCTTTCCAAGTTTAACCCCCAATTATTCATTACTACACTGTCTGTTAACTGGAACTTCCTAAAAATCCTCCCCTTAGATAATGCTGTAGTTGAATTCACTACAACTTTTCCTAAGTATCCTAAATACCCTTGCACCACCTGAAGTCTGAAGAAGCGCCCTGTGAGGCGTGAAAGCGCTTACTTTCTACAAATAAAGGATACCTCAGCTTTTTAAGTTGGCTTTGATTGTCGTGGTGTGCTTCTAATCTCTTTTTTCTACTGGACTTATAACTTTGTTTTGGAGGCACTTCACCCCTTAAGTATACATTTTATTTCAATACAACAATTTAAGTAATTTCTAATAGCAAAATATTAGGGGTGATAGTGGATGATAATCGAACATTTGACCTGCATATACAAAATTGCATAAGAAAAACTCATCAAAAACCAAGGATGTTTTACAGAGTCAAAAACTTTCTGGCCGACACAGCTAAAACTACACTTGCCACTACTTCTTTCCCACTCTTTTTTCTGGTGCTCCCATCCTTACTAACCTCCAAGCTTCACAAAAATTAAAATTTGAACAATGCTGTAACAAAGTTGATAAATTTGCAGCACATAGTCCTTTCAGAACCCACTATTTATAGAACTGAAAAGCCTAAATTGGTTAGAACTGCAACATCTACTAACATATACACAACTTCTTACCACCTATAAAATTATCCAGCATCAGTCTGCTTGTCCACCACTAAAAAACATTCTACACAACTATGTTCCCAGTCGGTCATTGCAATCCAGTGACCAAAAACTCCTGTCTGTCTACAGACCTAGCAAATTTGCTGGGCATTGTCTGTACTGAGGTTGCTAAGACCTGGAACTCCGTACCTGTGTCCATCAGGTCTATACCCTCCCTCTCATCTTTCAAAACCACTCTGAAAGACTTCCTAGCTAAAATCTGGCTCTGTTTTTGCTCAAAACCAGGATAAACTATATCCATAAATGTAAACAAGTACATTTTTATTCCTTATACCTCCTTACTCTCCCTTTTTCACCTACTTCCTTACTGCTAATTATCTTCCCTGACTTTCTCTCTAAATATACCATAAACCTGTTATCCCTCACTTCATATTCTAATTCCTGTTTGTATTAGACTGACTTACCTTTAATTTCTGTACAAACTGTCCAAAACTTCTCTAAATATTAACAATGATTGTCATATACCTTGTATTGATTGTTAACCAATGTTTTTATATTATGTCTAATTTGTTACAATTATTTAAACTGCAGATGTTGTTTTTTAAGATTATATAATTATTTTTCTTAAATGTGTTGTATTAATTTGGAGCTTTTCTCCCCAGCTCTCTGCTAAAAATGAGCTTCTACCCAGTCTGACTTTCTCAGTAATCAAATGTCAATAAATAAATAAAAAGACCAGCTTGATAGTACTGGAAAGTAATCAGTCAATATCTCTGGTATCATTGTTATATACTGACACTTATCTGGGAAATTTGAATAGTAATGATGTCATTAAGGAGGTATTATTAGAGTGCAATTATGTCCTTGTATGCTGGCTAACTTATTATGTAAGGTTATTTAAGGATAATAATTTGTCCAGTTGTTTCCTGTATTTGCCTTACTAGCTGATAGGTCCTCAACTGTGACAACTGTTTAACCTCAGATATTGTAAGAAGAGACTTAAGTCATCTTCTACCAGTTTCACAAAGCCTGAGAGAAGATTTGAGAATGGAACTAGAAAGTTTCAGTGCATTATGCATCAGAAGCTGAGCTAATGTCCAGTTTTGATCTGTGCCCGCTTTAATAGATCTCCTTTGTACAAAGTTTACTTAGATGGGGTGTTTTTGTTGACTAGTAGGAGAAATCCTTATTCTGTCTGTAGATGAGATATATTATAATAGAAGCAAGTATAGTGTTACTGTATACAGTTAAAGGTACAACATTTGTCCGTAAGACATTTTTCTGTGATTGCTACGATGGTGGTATGATTTCATTCCAAACACGTTTCAAGTGTGGACCATTTCTTTGTAATACTATTAATGTTTATTGACGCTGATTTGAGTTTGCTGTAAACAACTGGCTGGTAGTTATTTTAACTATTTCATGCACTGAAACATGGTCCTGTGTTGATTTCTGTGCCTCCAGACTTTAGTTTTATAAACATGGTGTTGCAAAACACAGTGAATAATTGGCTGGCTAAGAGTTTTGTGTTTTGATATTGGAAATCTAATTGTTGTTTGACTTTTGGAACTGTAGATGGCATTTGTTGTATGCCATAGCTACCAAGTTATTTGCTGTAATGTCAAAAAAGGCTTTTATAAGTGTGAGTCAGTCCTTTGAAACTGATGAGTCAATTTTACCATGTTAGCAGAGTGTTCCTGGATGGTAGCCTGCTCCTGGTAAAGTTATCAGAGTTATTGTTAATAGTAGATTGTAATTGTTGTATAACTTTATCGTAGTTAGGGGTAGAATACACATGAAGCTTTGCTGTTAATGATATCTATAAAGTGTTGTAAGTTATGTCTAGTATTGCTTTAGTGGGGTGCAGCAGATGCAGCATCTATGTAAAATGGGGAATTGGATTTAGGAAAAGAGCAATATTACTGCATACTTAATGAGATGGCTTTAAAATACTTAATTGTATGAGATGAAAGGGAGATTTAACCATTAATAATGTTGGACGAGAGCGTGGGACAGTTTGAGATTGGGGTAGTTTAAGAGCAAAGAGGGTCACCCGAAGATGATAGTGCAAGTCAGTTAGTCTGAACATGTGAAGTTCACTGGTGGAGTACAGACGACACTGCAGTGATTGTGAATGATCAGCCACCTTGTGAGTGAGTGCGGGGCTAAACACTATTCTAATATAGTAAGCAGTGTTTTCTTAACATACACCTGCTTACTGACTGCACTATACTGTGCAGTGTCTTATTAACATACACCTGCTTACTGACTGCGCTATACTGTGCAGTGTCTTCTTAACATACACCTGCTTACTGACTGCGCTATACTGTGCAGTGTCTTCTTAACATACACCTGCTTACTGACTGCGCTATACTGTGCAGTGTCTTCTTAACATACACCTGCTTACTGACTGCGCTATACTGTGCAGTGTCTTATTAACATACACCTGCTTACTGCCTGTTGCACAGCAGTTATTGCTTGTCCTTATGTTGTTTTCTTTGACACACAGTTGATCCAGCTTTACAGACATGCATGAGAAAAGGGCAAATTAACAGTCCTCACTCCTTTAAATAGCATTCCAAAGAGACCAGGCTTATGTTAATGATGCCCAGTTCTACTGTTGCAGTATTCATAACATGAGGGATTCCCTGCCATGGGTGACCCAATGTACTGCCAGTATACCAAAACCTTTTATTACTTGCAAGTACACGCGGCATCGCACTTATGCTCCCTGTGTATGTAGGGCGTAAATGGGACACCTGCATGTACTATCCTCAGAACTTCTCTGCCACCAGTCTGAACGCCATCTTTGATCATCGGTCTGCCCACCCGAGTTGTTTGCTACTGTATCAAGCCATTTCATATAAGTGCCCCATTGTTTTGTTTTTTTTTTCTACTTTTTATTTGCTACTGTGTTTGTGAGGTTTTTTTCATGTCATCCAAGAAAGACAAATGCCAGGCCTTTGTGGCCAAGTGCCTAAGACTTTGCGTAGATGGCTGTCCTTGCTAGCTATTTATCTAGAAAACCAAGTCTTAAATGCTTAGCGAAAGATGCTGTGGAGGGTATATCTGGGTCGTTTACCAAGTTAATAGGGATGAGAAAGGCCAGACAGCCTAGGTCTGGCTCTTCAGCTGTGTCTCCTATATTGGACATCTCTCTTGAGGCCGATGAAGGCACGGAGATCTGTCCAGTCCTTGGTTGGGATTCCTCTGCTGAAACTGGTTCAGAATTCACCATGGATTTTGATGACAGGCATGTCCTCGGTGGCTCTGCAGACATCCACTTTGGATGTTCAGGAGGAACCAAGACTAGTGATTTCAGAAGTCCCTGGGGGATCCCTCATATTAGTTAGGGAGGAAGTCTTGACTACAGCTGTGGAATGTAGGCCAGTGCTGGGCCCTTCCACATTTCATAAGGTAGATGTGCACATTAAGAAGAAGCAAAAGACCAAGCATTCTACTTCTCCCAAAGATCCACAAAGTGAATGGCAGCATTTTAACTAAAGCTTATTTAATGCTCTTATCACCGTCAAGCCTCCTTCTGGTGTCTCTGTCCCCACTCTGCTGGACATCTTTTCCACAAAAGAGAATTAGAGAACAGGATTCTTCTGAAGAAGAATTTTCTTCAGATGATGAATCCTTAGCCTACTCTACCCAGATTCCTTCTCCTCTGGAGTATTCTTCTCCAGAAGAGGAATCTAATTGTATTGATTCTTCTGTAGAAAGGTTACTTTTGGGGAAACTATTTCCAAAATTAGGAAGTTTTTCAAATGCGATAGTCCCCAGGTTAGTGATGTAGAGGAAGAGATACTATGACCTATTGCAGATGGAGTCTTCTTCTCCTGCTGTTCCTCCAGTTTTGAATGCCTTATTGGATGCTTTTAATTCAGCATCCCAAACTCCAGATTCTCAGCCCCCAGCCCTCAAGAAGCCTGATCACTTTAACAAAGCAAATTTCTTTTCAGGTGTCCATCAGCTGATCTTGCTGTGGTTTCTGCAGCTTCAGATAAACCTTCCAGATTACTGCCATCTGCTTCACTTCTCCCTTCTGATAAGGAAAGCAGGACTTTGGTAAGGCTGGGGAAGAAGGTTTATACTTCTGCTACCCTAGCTTTTGGTGCTATTAATTGTCAGACTCATATGACCAGATATGCTTTGGCTCTTCTATCACAGGCCACTCAAAGTTATTTCTGATCTTCTTGATTCAGAAGGGAAAAACGAATGCCTTGTCCTTATTAGGAGCTTCTTCTTAGGTATCAAGACATTCTGTTTAGTGTAGCTATCATGAAGCAGAAGCATCTTCTGTTTTGACAAGATCTTCCTGGTTAAGACTTCATCCACTGCCAGATGACATTAAAGCTAATTTACTGAATGCTCCTCTGGATAATAAAGCTTTGTTTGGTTCTGCTGGTGATGTTTTGTTTAACTCTTTCCAGGAGAAAGGTAAGGAGCTACAGGATTTGAAACAATTTTGTTTGACGTGTACCTAAGCTTCACAGAAATTATCCTGCCAAGACTGATTTTGTGAAAAAACAGCCTCTCGCTTCTCCAACACTAAAAAGTGTGGTAGGAGGCCTTCTCTACGAAGGACTTCTCATTCTGTTTGTGCCCATTAGCAGCCTTTTCCTGACAAGTCAGGTAGTCTGTGACTACCACTCTCACCACAGCCTTACTCGTCTTTCCCTTCATCTTTCTCTGTCCCTTCTAGTTTGGGGAAACATAAGTCAGGACACATGGATTCTTTCCATTATTCAAAACAGTTATTTCATATTTTGAAAATCTCTTCCTCCCTTCATTGGCATTCCTCAGCCACCTCGGGAACAGCTACGTTTATTCACAGATGTCCTTCAGGACTTGTTGAATCGTTGAACAAGTCAAGAGGTTCCACTCACTCACAGAAGAAGAGACTTTTATTCCAGAATGTTCTAGTATCCAGAAAGGATGGTCCCTGGAAACCAATTCTGGACCTCTCACACCTCAACACCTGCTTGAAGGTTCCTTCTTTCAGTAGGCTGCCCTTCAGACTTCATTTTCTCTCATTCTTCCTCAGGCTTTTATGCATCGTTGGATATGAAGGATGCCTACCTTCACATTCCTATTCATCCCCTCTACAGGAAATTTTTAGGTTTCTTTCTGTTGCTTCCTTGAATTTTCAGTTCTCTGATTTGCCCTTTGGCTTTTCTGTTACACCAAGGATATTCGCCGAATGCCTAGCACCTGTAATAGCATTCTGTGGGCTTCAAGGCATCCAAGGTTTCCCTTACTTAGATTACCTTCAGATTCAAGCATCTTCAGAGATCTTGTTGCAGAACCTACTCTTCACTATTTCCTTCTGCAAATCCTGGGGTTCACCATAAATTTCACAAAATCATCTGTCATCCCTTCTCAGAATCATGTTTTCCTGGGTGCAGGATACAGACAGACCTTATGCTACCTTCTCTCCCTCCTGCAAAGGTTCTCTCCCTCATTTCTTTCTTCAGAACTCTTCTCCCTCTACGCTCTGTCACAGCCAGGGAGTTTCTCAGACTTCTGGCATTCACGGCAGTCACCATTCCAATGATACCTCTGGCCAGACTTCACATGAAGTTTTAGTGGTTCCTGAAAACAATTTGGATGCAGCATGCACATCTCCTAGAGACTTTGGTTCTCTTCTTCCTTGTCTAAAGAAGTATCTCCAGTGGTGGATTCAGCAGGTGGTCATGAACCCAGATCTCCCTCTGCATTCTCCTCTTCCATCTCAAGAGCTGTTCACAGACACTTCAGATGTAGGTTGGGGAGCAGCCTTCAGCTCCATGAAGATAGAGGGAGTCTGGTCACCTTCCCAAAGAAAGAAGCACATCAGCACAAAGAGATGAGAGTGATTCTGCTGGCCCTTCAGGCTTTTCATCCTCTTTTCCTTCCAGCGCCTCTCAAACTGTTCACAGACAACACTACAGTCCTCTTGTATGTAAACAAACAGGGGGACAAATCTTATCTTCTTTGCAGGCTAGCTCTCATGACTTGGGTGCTTGCAGTCCAGCATCATGTCACTCTTCAGGTAGTGTATAGCTCTTCAGTCAGAATTATGTGTCAAAAACTCTGAGCAGGTCCTTGACTCAATCATACAAATTGATGCGTCTCAGGGATGTGTTTCTGGACATTAATGGAGTACTCCTCAAGTAGATCTATTTGCCTCCCCTCTGAACAGGCAACTTCCTCTATTTTGTGCCAGAGTCCCAGGTCCTCTGGTTTGTAAGGCGGATGCCCTGTCTTTTTCTCAGAAGGGGATGCTTCTTTATGCATACCCCCCTTCCTCTCATTCCAAAGGTCCTGTTCAAGATTCAGCAGGATAAACCCAAAATCTTGCTGGTGACTCTCTTTTGGCCAAGACAGCATTGGTTCCCTCTTCTTCTACATTTAGCCATGGGCATTCATCACAGGTTACCTTTTAGAATGGACCTTCTCACACAAGACAAAGGATCTCTTATCCATCCCCACCTGTGGACCCAATAATAGGAAAGCTTAGTTATCTAAATGGGAGAGGTTTTCTGTTTGGTGTCTTTCACGTAACTTGGATCCATTGACTGTGGATGTTACGCTGATTTTTTGTTATTTGTGTGAATTCCTCAGTGCTGGGTTAATATGTCAAGGCCCACTTTTCAGCTTGTCTGCCTTTATCTCCTCCTTTAGCTTCTAGGTTTGAGGCTAAACAATTCCGCAAAGGCATCCTACATATTAGATCTCCCAGGAAGCATGTTCCTCCTCCTTCCGGCCTTAATTTTGTTTTGGAAAAATTGACTTGGGCTTCTTTTGAGCATGCAACTACAGCTTCCTTGCAGCATTGCTCTTGGAAGACTGTTTTGTTGTTAGCATCGTCTTCAGCCAGATGAGTATCTGAGCTTCAAGCCCTTATGGCTTCTCCTCCTTTTTTGTTTTTTCATAAGGACAGGGTGTCCTTGCATCCTAATCTTTCATTTATGCCCAAGGTTGTGACTGAGTTGTCACTTAATCCATTTATTTGCCCCCCTTTTTCCCTTCTCCTCAATCTCCTAGTGAGAGGGTACTACACAAATTGGTTTAGCATAGATAACTCAGATTTTATTTGGATAAAACCAAGGCTATCAGGAAATCTGATCAGCTTTTTTTGTATCCTTTCATCGCAGATCTTTGGGTTTGCCTGTTTCCAAGCGAACTATTTATTCTTGGATTTCTCAGGCTATTTCTTTTTGTTATGTTTCTCATTGTAAGAGCCTTCCTTTTTCTGTTAAGGCTAATTCTATTAGGGCTGTGGCTTCTTCTGGTGCTTTCTTCACGGGTTTGGCCACTAATTCCATTCTTGAAGCAGCTACCTGGACTTCTACACATACCTTCAGCAACCACTACAAGTTAGATGGAATCTCCAGAGCTAGAGCTAGTTTTGCTGGGAAAATTCTTCATGGCTTTTAGTGAGTTCTACTGCCCCTCTCTCCTCCCATCTTTCCTCTTGAGCTTTGGCACTGTCTCTCATGTTATGAGTACTGCAACAGTAGAATAGCAAGACATAGTATAGTTGTGTAAAATCTTACCATAATGATAGATGTCCTTTCTTCACTGTTGCACTATTGTATACTCCCTCCTAACCCCATGGGTATTGCTTTTTCTTATGGATGTATGATTCACCTCTTTCTTTCCTTGGACTGGTGTTCCTTCTGGGGCATTCAGTTCTAAGGATAGTATGTCATATTTGAGCTCTATGTACGTGGGTACCATACATGTGACATCCCACATACTTGTAAGTAGTAAAAGGCTTTGTTGTGCTGGCTGGATGTTGGGTCACCCTTGGAAGGGGAATTCCTGATGTTAAGAATACTGCAACAGTCCATAGAAGGACATCTATTGTTATGGTAAGATTTTACACAAGTATATTTTCTCCAAATGTAGTCTACATCCAGGTATGCTGCTGAGTGTCAGAAGATAAGAATTCATTGCTGTAGTACACTATTCCACAGCACTTTGCAGCAGGCAGCCATATTATCTAAAAGCAGCCTTCATTTTTTCTATATTCATAAAGGATGCGCACACCTCCAGACTGGTAGCCCAACATAATGCATCAGAGGTACTACAGGTGCAGCTAACATTGGGTAAAACAACGATTCAAGTCGTAGCCTGCTATAGGTCCCCAACCATGTCCCAAGACTCACACTCCACGTTCGTAAGCACCCTGGAGAATATTAGGGTCCATCCAAACACTCTCATACTGGGTGACTTCAACTACCCCTCCATTAAGTGGGAAAACTACTCATGTACCAATACACTTGCCCAACGTTTCCTGGTATTCATTAATTTCAGTGCCCTGGATCAGCTCGTTTTTACCCCACTAGAAGTAGCAACATCCTTGACCAGGTCATTACTAACACGGGCAAAGGTTGCTCTACAGCAGTAGTCAACTCCTCCCTGGTTAAATCTGACCACAAACTAATCACCTTGGAAATTCACATCCCTCCCACCCCCCTCCCAAAGGTAAGCACCATGAAAACCTTCTCCAAAGCTAACTTTAGGCTCCTAAAAATAGAGGTGGCTAACTTCACGGCATCCATGCAAATGGAGAATAGTTGCATGACCGCTGAATCATACACCAGTGCACTGTACGAACACGTACACAAATGCATCGCCATACCCAATAAAACCAATGCGCTCTCCTCCTACAAAAGGAAGCCAGTCTGGTGGTTCCCCTGCCAAAAACAAACTCTACAACAGGAGGAGGAAACTGATGCGGAATAAAGTAAAGTCCCAAGAATGGAAAAACTCCCTTATCAGCCTCAACAAAAAGTTGAGATCTCTCATCAAAT
Organism: Protopterus annectens; assembly: GCF_019279795.1. NCBI lineage: Eukaryota > Metazoa > Chordata > Ceratodontiformes > Protopteridae > Protopterus > Protopterus annectens. Next base: position 730,883,092 of record NC_056736.1, on the reverse strand, counting down.
CTTCTAAAGCTAGATATGAAAACAGAATTGCAACAGGTAGTAAAGACAACCGCAAGACCTTCTATAGTTATGTAAAGAATCTCCATTGCAATACCCAGATTTGCTCTGAGCTACTGCACAATGTTATCTTCTGTACCAAACCAACAGATATTGCCAGTATACTGGCCAACAAATTCAGTGCCAGCTTTACCCCTCCCCCCAAAGGACCAATCACAATACTAGTAGATTCCCAAGCACCCAGTATTACTGCTGCACAGGTTAAAACAGCACTGTCCGAGGCCAGGAATACAGCTTCTATGGGACTTGACAATATCCCTGGCTGTGTTCTAGATGAACTACAGAGTGAATAGGCACCTCAGCTGTGTGCCCTGTTCAATCACAGCCTCACCTCTGGCTTTGTCCCTATCAAATGGCGAACTGCTACAGTCATCCCTTTCCACAAAGGAGGAGCAACTACAGACCCTGGGAACTATCGCCTCATTAGCCTGATGAGCCTGATATGCAAAGCTATGGAACATATCATCATGGACCTAATAAACAAGGTAGGGAATCTCCAAACTCTGGATCCCACACAGCTTGGTTTTGTGAAGGGTAGATCATGCCTGCTCAACTTAGTTGACTTCTTTGAGTCAGTCACCAGAGCTGTGGATGAAGGCAAGGTGGTTCATACAGCCTACCTTGATCTGGCCAAGGCCTTTGATACCATTCCCCACTCAGAATCATAGAAAAACTCAGTAAGCTAAGCATCAACCCCTATATCACTAGGTGGCTTGCAAACTCTCTCACAGATAGAACCCGCAGTGTGAAAATAGCTGACTCCAAGTCAGACTGCCGATCAGTCACAAGTGGAGTCCCACAGGGTTCGGTCCTGGGTCCTCTCCTGTTTGGTATCTACTTCTCTGAAGTTCAGGCCAACACGAAGGGACTCTGGCTGCCAATGTTTGCAGACGATTGCAAGTTGGGAGCTATTATTAACTCCCCAGGTGATGTTGACATCCTGCAGAAAGGCCTCAATGAGACCAACTGGTGTCAGAATCATGGCCAAAACATGTGTTGTCATCCCCTTTGGGAAAACCCAGTTCCCATGAATTACCACATCAATAGTAGTCCACTGAACACAGAAGGCGTTATAAGAGATCTGGGAACACAGGTTAACAGCAACCTCTCTTTTGACCACCACATTTCCACTGTGGTCAGAAATTCCTTCTGTGTGGCACATCTCGTTTCTAAGGGTTTTGCATCCTTTTTCAGTGCAGTAGGTCTGTGGGGATGGTAGGCAGTGCTTTAGTTGTTAACAAACAACAGATTTGGTGGGTAGCTCTAACAGGCATGTTCAGTATGGTGGTTCTAATCTCTAGCAAGATAACAAAATTCACTGTAAGACCTATGAGGATACATTTGAAATGTGCAATAACAATGCAAATACAATTTGCCAAATAAGAAAATAATGAGGTACTGCAACTCTTTTGTGGGTCAGAGAGTGGTGATCAGTATGAGGCAGTCAGCCTGCATGTGTTTACTCCATTGGTGCAGCAATCCTACAACACTGAACTAATCATGAGTAATCAAGGGGCTTGGGGGTATAACAGGTATTCCAAAATACTAAACAGTGTCTTATGAACCTACCACTGCATATTGAATGCTGCACAGCCTTAGCTTGGTTTTGCTCTTTGTGTATTCTGTGCACAGCCATAGAAGTGTATAAAACACAGAGACATGTTAATAAGCCTCATTACTTGTTACCTAATGTATGACAAGCTCACAAGTGGGAAAGGGAATTGTGTTTATCTGTCTGTCGCAAATTAGGGCCATAAAAAAGAAATTTGTAAAGTATACACAGGAGGTAGAAGGCATGAAAATTATTCTTAGATTTTTAAGCTAACTTTCTTGGACACTGACACTGGCATCATACCTCTCAGCCTGGAAACATCAAAAATCTGGACAAAGGCTCATAAAAATTGGTACAAATATTTATGCTGATTAACATAAAATTTGTGTACAAAATTATATAACCCTGCCCACTCCAATGGAATTATGGGATATCAACTTTCAAATGCAAACTGAAGAACAAACAACCAAAATATGGCCCCAGACCCTGTAGTAAATGGTAACCATTTTTTTAAATGTGTAGCAGTGATGTTCACTGAGAAGGGGAAGATGATGAACCTTAAGATTTTGTTTTTGGTGACTTGCAGTATGCAAGTTTTATGGTAAAAGTACGGCATTTAATGGTAGGCAACATGCTAATCTTAGCAAAAGAATATTATAGTTTGTTAGGACCATCAAAAGTCATTCTCCATGACCTACTGATCAGTGGCGTAGCTACAGTTTGTGCCGTCTGTGGCTGTCTGAGTTTGCCAGCCTTCCCCCCCTCACCAAATCATGGTCGAATAGGGCCTCCCGATACACGGCCCTCCCCCTGCAGCCATTCCAATGTCCCATTACTTGGCTGTTTTGCTCCATGTTCCATAAACACTGTAATGGGCATACTGCTTTACTTCTACAATTACTTGGATTTCACTTAAAAGCTTTATTTTACATTTTACAGCACAAACACTAATAGTCATCTGCTAAACAAAGCAATGCAGTCTCACAATGAAAATAGACTTAGCATTAAAACTTCTCTGCCCTTGAAACTCACATTCATTGAAACAGCATTGAAGCCCTCATTCAGAAAAAATGCATCTGGCCAGTGGCAGATTTATCTTTGGGCTGTTTTCAAAACATAGAGCCCTTGCACATGAAAGACACGTGTTCTTTGATACACCTTCCTGATTGTATTAAATTATATTCCTTGTATTATTTATTTATTTATTTTTACATTTGTTTACTGGGAAATTCCAACTGGACACAGGTCCATTTTCAGCTGAGGCCCGGGGAGAAAAGCTCCACAGAATAAATGACATGCTAAATGGTATGCAGTAGAAGTCAAAGGTAATTATACAGTGGTGGTGAGGATGACATGATAAACACAGGAGCACCTTTGTTAATGTTTAAGTAGTGAACACAATTACAAACACAGGTGAATAGCTTAAAATAGCGTAGCAAAAACATAATAAAGAATAGAAAAATCATGTAGCCCTTCACTCATAATAGATAGAAATTTATCCCCCACACAATATTTTGGAAACACAGGTGAAGGTTTGCTCATACTGTTGGCAGGTTTACACAACTAGTCCTCTCCCCCCTCCCCCCATTTGCAGGGGTATATACATGTCGATATGACTCCTGTAAGGACTACCAGTTTATTATAAATTTAATGTTATTCATAAAAATATAATAATGATCACTGGGTTTTATGCTGTATTTTTTTTCTGTCACTTAAGCTGAAAAACCCTAGGCATCCCAATTAATAGTTGAATTTACTAAAGTCAGCTCATTAGCTTGATATGCACAAGTCTGTGTTTGCATTGTTCTCTTGCAGGTCTCTCCCGTATATTGTTAAGATGCCCAGTCAAATTATAGTAGTATGTTTGAACTAGATGCTTTGATAAGTGCTTATACATACTTAGCAATGAAAAGCAATGGCAATATTACATGTAAAACCAGTCCTAGCATGTAACATGAGTCCAGAAATTGTCCAGGTATGGAGTGATATGAGTTCTTTGGTCTGTGTTAAGAAAGTTGACTTTTTCAATTGGATACATGGATAGTAATGAATAGTTATGGACGTTTTTCAAGCAACCAAGCTTTTAGCACCAGTACAGGAAATAGTTGAAAGAAAAAGTGGTAATGCTTATAGTGAGTAAGGAGGTGTGCATGTGTATCTCATTTGTTCTCATTATCTGTGTTTTTGTTCCACTCTGATCTGAATGGTACACATAGAATCATATACTTCTGTTATTTTCAGATTAGTTGCCTCCCCTAGCTGATCTGCAGTCAGTTCCAAACAACAGCAAAACTTGTGTAAATGTCACCAGAATCTCAAAAAAACACAGGTTGGCAGAACCACAAACACCAAATTCAAATAAGGCACTCAAGATAATAAAAACAAAACAAAATGTAATTACATTTAGTTAAGTGCTTTCATCAGCTGGGTATCCACACACACACACACACACACACACACACACAAGAAAGCTACTACATTCACATATACCCTTGTCATGGAAGAAAAGAACCGCTAAGCTCTTGCAGCTTACCAAGTTGCTCGTGGAAGAATTACTTTGAACCGCTAACGCTAAGCTTACCAAATTAGAGCAGCTGGGGCCTAAAATTTACAGCCATATTAAGTAAACTGGAGTAGTGCTTAAGTCATCTGCCCCTGATTGGGGTCCTTGCCCCTATTTATCCCCGATTCTCAAGCAAAGCCGTTGAGAACTATAATTTCAAAAGTGGCATAAACATATAAGGTTACGACATCATACTTGTGTGTTTTCCACTGCTATAATACCATTGTGATACTTTGACTTATAATGATAACTGTAATCAGAGATGTTCTTGAACAGATTGGGCATGCACCCGCAAACTCATGCAACAAGACTAGTAAAGACATGAGCACATACTATAGGAACTGCATTATGATATTATTTATTTTTAATGGTGTACAACTTCCATTTGCTGATGACTGTTTCCTAGTGCTACAAGTCTGTAACTACGTATGCACATACCAAAATGTTTGGTGTAAAATTGGTTGAATGTGTAAACCTAGTCAACAGTCCCAAGTGTCTCAGTAGAGTAAGTGGGGTTGTTATTTGCCTTCATTTATGAGTGTGATGCAACAGTCACAGACACGATAAACATCCCCTTGTGTGTTTGAAAATGGAGTAAAGTTCCAAGTTTAAATGCTGCATATTGTGACAGTTCCAAGAACCTTGTCTTTTTTGGCTGGTAAATGACTAATAGCAAGGCATCTGAGTGGCGGTTTGCGTCAAGCCCTTCCCCTTGCTTGCAGTGATTAAAAAAAATAACTTGCCCTGCAAACTGTGTAAATATTAGCTGAGAACATGGGCTTGTCTGAAACAAGGTAAATTAGATGCAAACAGTCTGGGAAATTCATTGCTCACATGCTAAATATAAATCTCTCGAGCCCTCAGCCAATTCTGACAGGCTGGCAGGCTGTTCACAGAGCGGACATCAATGTGCACATCTGCGGACATGATGATGTCAGCACATAAAAAGCAGGAAAATAAAATAAAAAAAAAAAGCTGGGAAATTCGGAAATTAAGGGGTGCCACTTGGGAATAGCGGAATTATTTGAATCTTAAAACCGGTAAAAACTGAGAAATTTGGTACGGTTGAGAGGTATGACTGGCATGCATGACCTGGTATACCAGCAAACATTTGCCATAGAAAAAGAGCCCAGGAAATGCTGCCTGCAGGAACCGAATGCTGAAGCAAATTTAAACTGAAGGCACACAAATTTTGCAAGTTTATACATATCATTCTGGTAGCGTTGTCGCCTCACAGTAAGACGTCGTCCGGTTCGATTCTCAGCTAGAGCATCTTCTGCATGGAGACATGCATGAATGGGAGTACCTTCGTTGAAGGTTGTGCGTCAGGGCTGGCAACTCGGTATGTAAAAATCAACTGCCAATCATTAGCGGACCGGAGTTCCGCTGTGGCGACCCCTATCCAGGAAAAGCCGAAAGACACAACAGCAACAACAACATTCTGTCACATGCCATCTACATGATGACAGAGGATGCGGCACAAATTTCAGTCAGTGTGGAAAGTCAGAGCAGCACAGTTAATGTCAATGACAGTGAGCTCCAGCTAAAGACAGTTTTAACTGTCTCTTATCTGATGGCAATAAGCCTGTTCACTCTGTGCGACTAGCCTTTGCCAAATGTTTTTACAATCACTCTGCACAACATTCTTATGAAAACAAAAATCAAGTGACTCTATCCTGGATTAATGTAATAATTCTTTTATTGAAAATCATACAGTTCAACTAAAGTCTTACCTTATTTTTGTATCCCATTGAAATAATACAAATCAGCAAAAGAAGAGTAAGGTGCGACTCACCTTGCTAATGAAAGTGTTGGGCAAAGATATGTGAAAGTTGCCTGATTTTTCAATAGCCTTTTGAGGTAAATGAGAATAGAGTGTGTCCACCTTCAGTAAATTCACAATGGTGAGATTGTTTTATTAAGTACTTGTGTAACAGAAAGACACCTTTAGGTTGCTGTTTAGAGACATGGCCCAGTTTGTGTAATCAAAGCTACACACCAAAACCCTGCAGATTCTTAAATGGAACTGAGTGCACAGAAGCAGGGAGAGATTCAGCTGTGCACCTAAAGTCCTCCAGATGTGCCGTTTGTAAACAAATGAGGTTACACACTAAAACATATGATTTGCTTACATGCCAGTCATAGACTACACTGTTGAACAGAAGAGGGGATTTATTGGTGTCCAGCTGCAGATGTGCAGTACACAATTCTGCAACATAATATTTGATGAGTATGGAGATTCATTGCTTAGCAGAACGGTGGTAAGCTACTGCAGCAACATTAGTTGGGCAGAAAGTAGCTAAATTTATGAAAATGTAAAAGACATGCAGCATTTCTCGATGTTCAGTATGATCCACATCAGTGGAGTGTTTCTCACTGCCCTGCTCTACTGTTTAGTGGAACATTAAGTCTAGCCTCAGAGGTACCAATACACCTCTCACCTACTTAGCCATTCCTAAGTGTGACCTCTTTTCCTGATCATACAAATTTACCTATCATTATGGACGGACAATTCCCCACAGTTTCTCCAACTAGCTTGGTCGAGATGTACATCCTGAAGCAGTGTAACAACTGACTCATGTTCACCGACAGCCCTCTATTCCTAGTCTACACAAACACAAGTTGTGAGAGATGCAACTGTATTAAGAAGCTTGAATCCATGCTCTTTCAGACACCAATCAGTACATATGACAGTAAGGGGGTTGCCAGCATGCATACCACACCTGCTACTCCACCCATACCCATATTACACATACCTACATATGCAGAGGTCCTCACCAGAAGCATATCTAAACACCAGAGACCTCCCAAACTCAAACACAAGCATGCTACACATAATACTTCCTCTGCCGAACACATTACACATAGCTCATGCACCAGTGTCTCACTGGTCAAACCCTTAAGGCAAAACATAAAATCAAACATATTAATCATAGATGATTCCATCATGAGACACACTGATGTCTCTCTCACCAGGCTGGATAAGGAAAAGGTCATGGTCAGCTGTCTGTCAGTCTCTCAACAACAGGTACTGTTATGACTCCGGATTATGTCTCAGGCAGGTATCTCCCTAACCTTAAGCAGCATTTAACTTTCACCTAGGATGATGCCTCAATCTTCTTCTTCTTTTGGCTGCTCCCATTAGGGTTTGCCACAGTGGATCATCTGTTTCCATGTCTTCCTATCTCTGCATCTTGCTCTGTCACTCCAACTACCTGCATGTCCTCTCGTACCACATCCATAAGACTTATCTTAGACCTCCCTCTTTTCCTGTTACCTGGCAGCTCCATCCTTAGCATCCTTTTCCCAATATACCCAGCATCCCTCCTTAGCACATGTCAAAACCAACGCAATCTCACCTCTCTGGCTTTGTCTCTAAACCGTCCAACCTAAGCTGACCCTCTAATGTACTGATTCCTAATCCTGTCCATTGTTGTCACACCCAACGCAGATCTTAACATCTTTAATTCTGCCACCTCCAGCTCTGACTCCTGCCTTTTTGTCAGTGCCACCGTCTCCAACCCATATAACATAGCTGGTCTCACTACCCTCTTGTAGACCTTCCCTTTCACTCTTACTGGTACATGTCTGTCAGAAATAGCTCCTGACACACTTCTCCACCCTGCCTGTACTCTCTTCTTTACCTCTCCTGCACACTCACCATTACTCTAAACTGTTGATCTCAAGTATTTAAACTCATCCACCTTCGTCAACTCTACTCCTTGCATCCTCACCATTTCTCTATCCCCCCTCTCATTCGCACACATATATTTTGTCTTAGTCCTGTTGACCTTCATTCCTCTCTTCTGTAGAGCATATCTCCACCTCTCCAGGGTCTCCTCAACCTGTTCCATACTCTCACTACAGATCACAATGTCATCTGCAAATATCAAAGTCCACCGTGACTCCTGTCTGATCTCATCTGTCAGCCTGTCCATCACCATTGCAAATAAGAAAGGGCTCATAGCTGATCCTTGATGTAATCCCACCTCCACCTTAAACGCAGCCGTCACTCTTAACAGCAGACCTCACCACTGTCACACTACCCTCGTACATAACCTGTACTGCTCTTACATGCTTCTCTACCACTCCTGACTTCCTCATACAATACCACAACTCCTCTCTAGGCACCCTGTCATATGCTTTCTCTAAGTCCACAAAGACACAATGCAACTCCTTCTGACCTTCTCTATACTTCTCCATCAACACTCTCAGAGCAAACATCACATCTGTAGTGCTCTTTCCCGGCATGAAACCATACTGCTGTCACTACTCATCACCTCCCTTCTTAACCTAGCTTCTAATACTCTTTCCTATAACTTCATGCTGCGACTGATCAATTTTATCCCTCTGTTGATACTACAGCTCTGCACATCACTCGTATTTTTAAAAATCGGTACCAAAACACTTCTCTACTCCTCAGGCATCCTCTCACTTTCCAAGATTTCATTAAATAATCTGGTTAAAAACTCCTCTGCCATCTCTCCTAAAGACCTCCATGCTTCCACAGGTATGTCATCTGGACCAGCAGCTTTTCCATTCTTCATCCTCTTCATAGCTGTCCTTACTTCCTCCTTGCTAATCAGTTGCACTTCCTGATTCAATATCCCCACATCATCCAGCCTTCTTTGTCTCTCATTCTCTTCATTCATCAGCCCCTCAAAGTACTCTTTCCATCTGCTCAACACACTCTCCTCATTTGTGAGTACGTTTCCCTCATTATCCTTTATCACCCTTAACTGCTGCACATCTTTCCTAGCTCGGTCCCTCTATCTAGCCAATCAGGTCCTTTTCTCCCTCCTTAGTGTCCAACCTGTAATACAACTCTCCATACACCTTATCCTTAGCCACCTTTGTCTTCGCCATTTATTTATTTATTTATTTTACACTTGTTAACCGGGAAAGTCCGTCTGGGTGTGAGCCCATTGTCAGCGAAGGCCGGGGTAGAAAAGCTCCAATAAAACAAGAACAACATTAACAGGTACAATGTCGGTTTTACATAGAATTTAACAGAAATATTTAGAGACTACAAAGTACAATATAGAATGGGCACTTTAATGAAAAGGAGAAAGTTATTACAATATATTAAAGTCATATCTATCTATATATATATATATATTTTTTTTGTTTTGTTTTTTTTTTTTTTTGGAGGCCATACGCCTCACTCTTTATACTCATCTCTGCTTTCTTCATCTTTCTGCCAATCCCACTTCTTCTTTGCCAACCTCTTTCTCTGTATACTCTCCTGCACTTCCTCATTCCACCACCAGGTCTCCTTGTCCTCCTTTCTCTGTCCAGATGTCATACCAAGCACCTTTCTAGCTGTCTCCCTTAAAAGCTCTGCTGTAGTTACCCAGCTATTCTGTAACTCTTCACTGCCATCCAGTACCTGTCTTAACTCTTTCCTAAACTCCACCTCAGAGTCAGCCTTTTTCAACTTCCACCATTTGTCCTTGTGACCAGAAGTTAAGAAAATTATTGAAGTCAATCATTTTCTGTTTGTGTAGGATGATACCTCAATACAAACAGAAAATGATTGATTTCAGTAATTGTCTTAGCTTCTGGTGTCACTCTAAGGGGATCCACTATCTATCGGCCTGGATAACATGATCGACAGACCTCAATGCTTTGCCAGAGATGGTCATCTGTCACCTGGAATTTCGGCTACTGGCTAAACCTGTTGCCACCCCCATAGTGCCTGTTTTAGGCAGTATCTCAAGAACAAAATTCCCAATGTAAAAACTCCATCTAAAAACAACCTCAAGGTTATTCTGCTAAATGATAGGAGTCTCAAAATGAAACTGCACACACTGGAAGCTGTCCTCACCTTGGAAGATGCAGACATTTGTGCAGTCACGGAGAACCTGGTTCAAGGAGGTGGAGCGCACCCCAGCCATACTGGGTTACACCTCATTTTACACATTCAGACCTCAAACTGAAGGCATGAAAACTAAACGAGGCGGTGTAGCAATATTAATTAAAGATAAATATACCACCAGATTGGTTAAACAGTATGATTCCCTGGAGACAATTCAGGTGCAATTAACTGTTGGTAGGGCACCTATTCAAGTCATTGCCAGCTACAGGACCTCCTCTATGAATCAGGGCATTCACTCTGCCTATTTGAATTTACTTAAGTCTATCATGATACATCCAAACACCATGGTTTTGGGTAACTTTAACTACCCATCCATTGACTGGGTAAATTACTCGTGCCCAAACTCACTTGCCCAAAGGTTTCTCGACTTCATTAACACCAATGCCATGTAGATCAGCTGGTTGACACCCTCCACAAGGGGTAACAACATCCTAGATCTGGTGCTTACCGATATGGGGGACCACTGTAGCACCCCTACTATGAGGTACTCTCTGGTGAGATCTGACCACAAATCGGTGTTATTTGAAGTAACTTTCACACCTGATCCACCTAGCAGCAACAAAATTAAAAAACTTCTCCAAATCGGATTATAATCTCTTATGAGATGGTGTAAATAGCTTCACTGCACCTTCTTCCTCAGATGGAACTGGCAACTATGCTGAGCTCTACACCAGTGCTTTATACAAACACCTGTATAACTGCAATTACTCAGCTGTACCTGATAGGACCAAAACAAGCTCCTCAAGGAAGAACAAACCTGCCTGGTGGACGACTGCCTTTAATAGGCTTTACAATAACAGGAAGAAATTGTTTTCTAAGAGTAAGAGGGAAGAGCCCTCCAAAACTGTACACCCTCCCTCCTCAGCTTAAACAAGCAAATAAGACTTCTTGTGAAGTCCTCCAAAGCAAACTACACGTCCAAATTACCTTCCTCAACAAAGGACAACCACAAGACATTCTATAGTTACAGCCGTAACCTAAAAGGAAAGACCCAGATTTGTGTTGAACTGGTAGTTAATGATACCACATATACTGAGACTGTGGACATAGCTAATCTGTTGGCCAACAGGTTCTGTAAAAACTTCACTCCCCTCTCCCTACCACACGTACCCCATGATATCCCTACCCCCTGTCCCCTACCTTATATCTCTAAAGAGCAGGTCGGAAATGCCCTCTCTAAGGCCAAAAACACAGCATCTATGGGATTTGATAACATCCCAGGCAGCATCCTACATGGGCTCCAACATGAATTAGCAGCATCATTGGATACTCTTTTCAGTCATAGCCTAAGCACCGGCTTCGTACCAGCTGAATGGAAAACAGCCACTGTTATTTCCTTGCACAAAGGTGGTGCTTCCACCGACCCCAGGAACTATAGGCCTATTAGCCTGATTAGCCTTACCAAGGCTGTGGATGAGGGGAAGTCTGTGCATACAGCCTACCTGGACTTGGCCAAGGCATTTGACACTCAGCATCATTGGCAAACTCCCCCTACTAGACGTCAACCCTTATATCATTAGATGAGTTGCTAACTGGCTCACTGATAGAACTCATATAGTCAAAATAGGGGAATCCACCTCCAGCAGCAGACCTGTAACCAGTAGTGTTCTACAGGGATCTGTCCTGGCACCTGTACTGTTTGGAATCTATTTCTCCAAAGTACAAGCAAAAACTAAAGGTCTGTGACTGACAAAGTTTGCTGATGACTGCAAACTGAGAGCGGTCATAGAATCTCCAAACGATGTCAAGATCCTACAAGAGAGTCTTGTACAAACAAATGGTTGGTGCCAAAATTATGGCCTTATATTCAATGCAAAAAAATGTATTATCATTCCTTTTGGTAAAAGCGATGTTCCTGTTAATTACCACATCAATAGCAACATCTTAGGTATGCACTCAGAGGTGAGAGTTCTGGGCATACACGTTGACAGCAACCTTACCTTTGACTACCATGTCTCCAAAGTGGTAAGAAGGGTATTCTATATTGCTCATCTCATAAATAAGGGCATTGCCTCCCGAAAAACAGAAGTTATAACCTCCCTGTAATTCTTCCCTTATCAGGCCAATAATTGAGTACAGTGCCCCTTTTGGTGTGTACCTTTCCAAGCACCTGCAGCAATTGCAGAAACTACAAAGGTTCCTCACAAGGAAAATTCAAGGTCTTTAGCATCTATTTTATGGAGATCGTCTGAAATCACTGTCACGTTATTCTTTTCCATACAGATTAGTCAGAGGTGATCTCTGCTTTGCATACAAGGCAATCTCTGACCCTGCTTTATTTGAAACGCCGCATATCTATAAGTCAAATAGTACACTGGTTACACGCTCTAAAGACCTTAACCTGGTATGTGACATTAATCAAACCTGCTGGAAGGACAGATTTGTCTCCCGGAGGTTACCACATCTTTGGAACAGACTCCCACTTCATGTCAAACAGAGCACCTCATTGGCCCTCTTCAAACACAGTCTGAATGATTGCATGGGTGACCATAAATTCACCCCAGAGGTTTCCACCTGTGTCCCTCTTAGACAGGCGCAATAGGTGCTGATCATGGAAATAAGGCTAAGAGCTTGGCTAGGCTTGTAAGGGCCCTAGGACCATTAGCCTAGTAAATTCCTATGATCCTGTGGGACACAGAAGCACAGTGGCTTGACTGTGACCATACCTGGACTACCTACCACACAGTAATGTGATAGATCTTTCACCAGTGGGAGCTGTTGGACAAATGGATTGCTTTCTCAACATGTATGGTACTAATGTGCCATGTACATTCTTGGGCAGTAGACTTTATGAATCACAGTTGCCCATGACTAACGAGGACTAGAGGTAATTGCTTGAAATGTCAGGACCTGCTTTAATGAATCCTGTAATGCTGAGACCAAAAGGCAGAAAAAAGTGGACTTACATATACTAAGTCTGAGATGGCCATTTCTCAAAATATTCCCTTTTTCTGTGAGGTATAGCAGTCTCAGAGTTAGTATAAGTAAATTTGAGGGTGTGTGTGTGGCTTGACATCACATTGCGGGTGAGAGCATGCCCCACCTGCAGAAAAGAAGATTAAAAGAGAAGGGTGTTTTTTTTTTTTTTTTTTTTTGGCATGTTGGTAATCAGCTTTACGAATGCCAGAATTTCAGTAGGTGGCCAGACTGGATAATACAGTGCTCCATAATAATATCCTATCATGCATTTATTTATAAGGTGTCGCCTACATTTTGTATGGTCTTCCTTTATGACCAGTACTGCAGCCAGTAAAATGGTGGCACGTACCCCACAAAACTTCGTGATATGGAATTCCAGACATCTAGCTATGAAGTAAGCAGCTGACATGGTGAACATTCCTGCACTCATCCAGATGCTGTACATTATCTGGTACAGTAGTTGAGGAGCAGTGGAAATTCTGTATCAGTAAGTTATTCATTCAGTTCTCCATATGCAACTAACACGTCAGTTACTGAGAGTAAACTATATAAAATAAATGAAGGCTTCACCTTTTTGCACATTCTTCTTCCTGAACCCCATATATACCACCCTCAAAAGCTGAGATTTTAAATTATCCACGAAAACAGTGTTATGAAAGTCTGATTTCTCACTTTTGCATTGTTCAGAATACCGTTATCCAGCATTTCAGCATTCAGGTGTTTTACACACACATGCTCATACATAAACACACAAACACACACACACACACACACACACACACACACACACACACACACACACACACACACACACACACACGTGTGTGTCTGCCTGTATCTGTGAGTAAAAATATGTGCAAATAAGTATTAGAAACTGATGGAGGAATGCAATACAATTGCAGTCACAGGCAACTTTAATTAAAATAGTGTACAGGTGTACAGTTACTATTTTTGTGTGAACCAGTCACTTTTCATAGTATTTATTAATCTTCTGCCCTAATCATTATAATTGTTCTGTGTTACATTGTTAATGGTTTTGGATGACTTTAGATACAAATTACCTCTGAAATGCAAAGTCTGATTAAATAAAAGATACTGAACCATGTTTTCCTATGACTCATTCTGTTGTCATTCCACAGTTGCTGACTGCTTACCAGTGGTCCATTTGTGCTTTAATTCATAGCTCATGTGACAGTGCGCATTCATTTACTGAGATTCTGTTTCTGAATCATGTTACATTCCTAATCATATATAGATAGTGGACAGCACAACATTTGTACATCATTATGTACAAAAGTTATGACATGATGACCCATCCTTCTATGAAAATATAAGAACTGAGGAATGCTTGCATATATACATACGAGTCATCGTCAGGTTCCTTTTCTTGCCAGGACACAGTATCTAGCTGTTGGAGCACATAGGTTATGTAAAAAAAAAAATGCCTAAACACCACAGCAATAAGCTATGAAATGCATGATACATGGTGACAACTCACCTATTAACCACTGGTAAAAACGAAAGACCATTTTCCTAAAAAAAAAAAAAAAAAACAGTGAATGATATAATCTTACAAATCCTGGCAATGTTTACAACACAGAAAAATGACTAATATGTCATACTCATGGATTATGGTTTTGGTGATGGGCTGGAATGCTGCAGTGTAACAAGTCCAGTGTACAGCTACCAATATGACAAAGGTGGAAAGTGTCATGGACAAAAACATTTGTGCCTCAGTTGAAAGAGAAAATAACCCAAATTCATGAACTGAAAGTTGGATTTATTTTGTTCTGTGATGCTTTGTAAGGAAGATAATGCAATACAGTTACCAATATTCAAGATAACGCACACATTTTCTCACTGCAGATTCTAGTGCATAGCAACATAGTTTAAATGTTTGTTAAAACGTCTTTGAAGTATTAACAAGAGTAGTCAGTTAACAGCTCCTGGATAACAATGGCAGTTTTGACACCTCAAGAAGAATGTGAGAGAGCCAGCACTTGGACTAAAAAAATGGGTACCTTAAAACATACAGTTCTGCTAGTTTGTTTTGTTGGGCATTTACAACTACTGCTAAATATGTAAGAGCTTCTATGAGATCACAGATCAGAGTAATTCAACCAAAAAAAGTGAAAATGAAAATAGATTCCACAAACTGTGAAAGATACTGATATCTGTCATTCTGTTTACAAAGAGGTTAAAAATTATTTCCTTATGTGTAGCATGACTTTTGTAAAGGGAGCTTGAAGTGGATTCTGGGGGAACCTCCAAAATCACTTTATTTATACTTTTTGTTGAAAAGGTTAGTCCTACTAGACTTATGGCCTCTTTTCAGGGGCACCTGATATGGTATCCATACTGACTAGAAAAATTGGGTCAGGGCACCAGGGAGCTTCCCCCACTCTTTTGTTAAGTGCTAAGGGATATTTTACATCCACTGAAGTTACTGCAACTCAGACAGATCAGGCCTCAGTTTAGTGTCTCATCAGGAGGATGGCACACTCAGGGGTGCAGCACCCCCACACCCTTATGCTGCACTACAGAGTCAGTATGGGAAAAATTAATCCAAGTACCTCACGTGGCAATACAGCCCACAGCCATCTGCATCAAAAAAAGTATGCTACCTGTTGAGCTGCTGTGACTGCAGATAACCACATTAGTTTTTCAGTCCTCACCAAGGAAAACAGCATTGATAAAGGTAAAAACTGTACCAAGCAAATGCAGCAACGTAAATCACATAGTACTCTGTTTCTGGTTTGCTAAAATAACACTGATAGAAATAATTTTGATCTGAATGTTTTGGGGTAGCACCATAACTCCCAATTTATTTAGTCAATAATTCTGGACAATGCCAAAAATAATGGGGAGGATAAAATCAGAAATTATTATTAATATTACTGTAATTAATTAAAAAGTTAATAGAACATGTTTTGCATCAGTATACATTTTTTGAGTAATAAGAAGAATAAAACTTAAATGACTGGCATTACTGACCGAGAAAATTGAGTGATTTACCAGAAAATCAAAAATGTTATAATTATTAAGGTACAAAGTAACTTCAGGCAGCACAGTTCAGAAGTTCACTGTACCTCTCCAGGCATGTCCAACTCTCCAGTCCAACTGGTGAATCTGGGCATTTTGTGGCAATGTTACAACTGCCACATGTACACAGACAACCCTCTCCTCCTACCACCAAACAATAATAAATGCGAGAGATGCATTTATACAGCCAAACTGGAGGCTAAGCTTTCTCAACCCAAGACTGGATCAGACAGTCAAGTGGAGAAGGGAAATACTGGCATCACACCACTAGTCTCACATAGACCCATTAACCCAGCACCGGCAAAAAAACACACATAAATACACGAAAACATACTTGGAGGCTCTAAATAAAAATCTGCAAAAGCAACAGAGACCTCCAAAACAGACATCCAAGCAACCTCCAGCCCCCAACACAAACCATGAAACACATACTTCACAAAACCAGTGTGCCATGCAATCACAGCCCTTAATGCAAAATAACATACTAGTAATAGGTAACTCTATAGTCAGGCACACTGATGTCCCACTCACTAGGCTGAATAAGGAGAAGGTTACTGTTATCTGCCTGCCGGGTGCCAGGATCCACCACATAACACAAGCACTCAGGTCACTCCAGAACAAGTACAGATATGACTCTGTCATTGTCCATGTTGGTGTGAATGACCTGAGCCGTACCTCCCTGGACTACATGAAAAGAGACATGGAAGAGCTCTCTGATCACGTAGCCCAGGCCGGTATGACCCTGACCCTGAGTAGCATCCTGCCCTCACCAAGAATTATCTAAAAATTCAAAAAACAAAACAAAAAAAAAACTGGTGAAAAAACCACTCTTGCAGGTCCAGCACCTTTAAACTCCTGGATTCAGATAGATATGTGCAAAGTTCTTTATAATCCACAGGTTATGTTGTAAACAAGAACGCCAATAAACGAAAAAAACAAATTTAAATTTTATTAAGCTTAAAAACAAGCTTTTCGTCGGCGCTCTGCACCAACTTCCTCAGAAAAACAAACTGCACCACACATTTGTCTCACTATAAATACATCACTACTCCACTCAAATGCGCCCCCTAGTGGCTCCCCTTTGAAAAGCACATAATTACAATTTGAAATTTTTAACTAAGAAACGGCCAAAATGTTCAACGATTTGGTATCCACTACTCATACCTGCCATCAATGCTGGTAAACCTCTGATGCTCCAAATATTGAATTTTAAAACCATCATAATTACATATAAATACAAATGATCAAATGTGTCAATAGCCACAAGAAAAGTTATGATGTATTTTAAAAAATAAGTATAAAAGTGGAAAAAAATTCCCGCAAGTGTTAATATAAACAATAAATAGAGAACACAGAAATGAAATAAAAAATGGTAACACCCAGAAATATGTTCCGAAATGGCATTAAGTCACTCCAGGGGGCTTCACCTGACTAGGCTTCTCAATTTGAGGAAGCAACTGATGGAAAGCATACTGTTAAGTCCATGTAAATGGTAAGCTTCCAACTTAAGTTGCCACATCAACTCCTTGCATTCAAGTCTTAAAGAATCGGCTTCCCCCATAAACGCTTGGTTTAGCTGATCGATGACTGTAAATGAAAATTCGTGACCTGGATTATCTAATATATGTTTGGCCAGAGCATTGTCGACCTTCCCCTTCCTGATGGCATATAAGTGCTCGTATACTCGTTCCTGTAGTTTCCTATCAGTCTTGCCGATGTAGAAACCTGGGCAGACTGAACACTGGGCTAAATATACCACCCGATTACTGGCACAATTGAATCTTCCTTGTATGAGATACTTCTTGTCCCTGATGGAAAAAGCTGAACTTGCTTTAATGTATCTGCAATACCTGCACATATTACATTTGAACATCCCAGATCTGGGGGAGGCACCAGCAACTTTGAACTCCAGGATGTTTTTGATTTTAAGGCCCCTCCTAATAGTAACCTTAGGGGGCAATAATAGTCCAAATGCTCCTATTGACTCGGTGGTTAATAAGCGCCAATTTTTCTTTATAATGGACACAATGTCCATTGCATCCAAGTTGAATGAATTTACAAAAGAACAATTGAAAGTATCCGACTCACTGGCGAGGCAAGGTAAACCTAAAGACCCATCCTCCATATTCCCCAAAATGGGGCTGAAGTGGCCATTGGCCCTCTTCCCTTGCACTTCCAAACTCAATTCTGCGACAAAATCGGCGGGGTACCCTCTGCTGACAAACATTTTGGCTGTTTCTTAGTTAAAAATTTCAAAGTGTAATTAAGTGTATTTTAAAGGGGAGCCGCAAAGGGGCGCATTTGAGTGGAGTAGTGATGTATTTATAGTGAGACAAATGTGTGGTGCAGTTTGTTTTTCTGAGGAAGTTGGTGCAGAGCGCCGACAAAAAGCTTGTTTTTAAGCTTAATAAAATTTCAATTTGTTTTTTTCGTTTATTGGCGTTCTTGTTTACAACATAACCTGTGGATTATAAAGAACTTTGCACACATCTATCTGAATCCAGGAGTTTAAAGGTGCTGGACCTGCAAGGGCGGTTTTCTCACCAAGAATGATACCACGGTATAAAGAACAAATGATCAATTTCAACAGTTGGCTAAGTTTCTGGTGTCATTCAAAGGGGATCCAGTGTCTGTCCACCTGGGATGACATGCTCGACAAGCCACGCTGCTTCACTGGAGACGGCTTGCACCTGTCACCCTTAGGCTTTCGAATACTGGCCAAGGCTCTTGCCACTCCCATAGTGCCTTTTTTAGGCAAAGTTCAAAAGACAAACCCACCACTGTAAATAGCACAAGTAACAAAAATCTGAGGGTAATGCTACTCAGTGCCAGAAGTCTAAACCTCAAAATGCGTGCACTCGAGGCATCCTCAGTATGGAGAAAATCAATATATGTGCAGTAACAGAAACCTGGTTTAAGGCTCCAGAGAGCACCCCAGCACTACCAGGCTACAAGTCATACCATACATTTCGGCCACAGAACCCGGACCAAAATACAAAAGTTGGGGGAGTATCCATATTAATCAGTAATACCCACACGTCTAGGTTAGTGGCATAGCACAATGCTTCAGAGATCATCCACGTGCAATTAACAACAGGCAAAACTGCAATTCAAATTGTAGCTTGCTACAGCTCATCCACCATGTCCCAGGACGCCCATTCCGCATTTCTGAAAACACTGGGAAACAGAAAGGTCCTACCATACACCCTAATATTGGGTGATTTCAACTACCCAAACATTAACTGGGAGAACTACTCAAGTACTAACTCCCTTGCCCAACATTTCCTAGAATTTATAAACTCAAATGCCCTGGATCAACTGGTCAGCACTCCCACCAGAGGTGACAACATATTGGACGTGGTCATCACCAACATTTGCGACTGGTGTTCCACACCAGAGGTCATCCCCTCACAGGTTAGATCTGACCATAAACAAATCACTTTGGATATCCACGTTCTGCCCCCACCCCCAGACAAGGAAACCACAGTGAAAAACTTTTCAAAAGCAAACTTCACGTTACTTAAGACGGAGGTGGAAAGTTTCAAAGCCCCCATGCTAAAGGATAACGCTGTCCAAGCTGCAAAATCCTTTACTAATGCATTCTACGGTCACCTACAAGAATGCATGGATCGTGCTATCCCAAGCAAAACCAAGACTCACTCCATCAAGAAAAGGAAACCAGTCTGGTGGACCCCTGCCATAAACAAGCTATACAATAGAAGGAAGAAACTAGTACAGAAAAGAATAAAATCCCAAGAAGGGAAGACATCTTTGATCAGTATCAGCAAGAAACTACGATCCCTTCATAAAATCGTCCAAGGCGAGCTTCAGAAAAAAATAGCCAAGGACTACAAAGATAACCACAAGGCATTCTTTAGCTGTGGCAAGAATCTAAGTGGCAGTACTCAGATCTGCTTGGAGTT
The DNA here is from genome assembly GCF_019279795.1 of Protopterus annectens. Classification (NCBI taxonomy): domain Eukaryota; kingdom Metazoa; phylum Chordata; order Ceratodontiformes; family Protopteridae; genus Protopterus; species Protopterus annectens. The sequence continues at coordinate 730,863,158 of NC_056736.1, read as the reverse complement.
AATGCAGAATGGCACAAAATACACTGAACCAACCGATATTGCCAACATCCTGGCAGACAGGTTCAGTGCAAACTTGACCCCCCCTCTCACCCTCAAAAGGGCCCATAACCATGCCAGAAGAATGTAGAGCCCCTGAAATCACAGACACTCAGGTTAAAACAGCCCTCTCCAAAGCCAAAAACACAGCAGGCTGCGTCCTACATGAACTCAAAGACAAACTAACCCCTCATCTAAACACACTGTTCAAACTCAGCCTCTCCACAGGCTACGTACCCATAGAGTGGTGCACAGCAACGGTTATTCTGCTCCACAAAGGTGGAACCACAGCAGACCCCGGGAACTATTGCCCTATAAGCCTGACTAGCTTGGTCTGCAAGGCTATGGAGCGCATCATCATGGAACTCATTAACAGAGACATTGGGAATCTACAAACAATGGTCCCTAACCAGTTCAGCTTTGTTAAGGGCAGATCATGCCTCCCAAACCTGGTGGACTTCTTTGAGACAGTTACCAAGGCTATAGACGAGGGAAAGGTGGTACACACAGCCTACCTAGACCTCGCAAAGGCCTTCAACACCATTCTCCATTCTGGTATTATAGATAAGCTCACCAGCCTGAACATAAACCCCTATGTCAAAAGATAGATTGCCAGTTGGTTCATAGACAGAACCCACATGGTGAGAGTTGCAGGAGCTAGGTCTGACTCTAAACCGGTTACAAGTGGCATTCCCCAGGGCTCAGTCCTAGGATCCCTTCTGTTTGTCATATACTTCTCAGAGGTACAGGCAAGCACCGGAGGACTATGGCTGACCAGGTTCGCAGACAACTGCAAACTAGGGGCTATAATTGACTATCCGGCTGACACAGACATCCTCCAAAAGGGTCACACTGAGACGGATACCTGGTGTCAAAATCATGGCCTCAAGCTAAATGCCAAAAAGTGCATAGTCATCCCCTTTGGAAAAAACAAAGTACCCACAAACTACCACATAGGTAGTAGTCCCCTAAATATGGAAAACGCAATAAGGGATCTGTGGACCCAAGTAGATGGTAATCTCTCCTTTGATAATCACATTGCCAGAGTGGTTAGAAAATCCTTCTATGCGGCCCACCTAATCACAAAAGGGTTTGCATCCATATCAAAAGAGGTCAATGTGCCCCTCTACTCATCACTCATCAGACCCATCATGTACAAAACCCCATTTGGGATGTACCTTACAAGACACCTGCAATAGCTGGAAAGACCACAGAAGTACCTCACCAAGAGGATCACTGGCTTCAAACAGATGCCCTATGCAACGCGACTGAAGAAACTCTAGCCATACTTGGTTGCATACCGCCTACTCAGAGGTGATCTCTGCCTGATGTACAAGGCCATGTCCAACCCAGAATTGATGGACATGCTCCACCTAAAGAAAACCTTATCCCCTTTACTAAGGGAGCCACACACTGTAGGGATCCAAACCTCACCACAACAATAAATAGGACGTGCTGGAGGGATAGATTCCTGTCCCAGAGACTCTCCATGCTTTGAAACAAGATTCCAATCTATATTAGGCAGAGCTCCTCACTAACACTCTTCAAGAGAAACCTTGACGAGTGGATGGGAAATGGAAAGTTTACCCTGGGGATCACGTCAGTGGCTCTGCTGGACAGTGGCATAGGGAACTAATCTAAGGGGGGGGGCGAAAGCCAACACATTCTGGTTAGGCTTATAAATGCCTTCGGGCAGATAGCCTCGTACCTACCTATAAACCTATGAACCTAAGAATAGTCTTTCTTATTACAGAAAGCACATGCATATGGGAGAGAAAGCAGTCATGGTCTTGTCACCCAGAACATAAAGACACTTCATTCTTTTATATTAGTTTTAACTCCAAGCATAACTTTTAAATAATAGCCACTAACCAATTAAAATGAATACAATTGAATTATTTTCCTAACTAAGAATCTACTGCCCCTTTATTTGTGCTTTTTCATACTAAGCACAGATGCAGAGTTACACATTTGTACTTTTTACCCTTATAGTAGACATGTTGACATTTTTCATATTGGCAGGAAGTAGATAATCCAAAATAGACTAAAACTAGTAGGAATCCATCTTAAAATAGAATGAATTCTAAAATGGAATATCCAGTGAATATTTTACCTTCTTTTCAACTTGTCCCATCACATTCCCCCTTCTGATACTGTGATGCATCATTCAAGTCATACATTTCTTTATGGCTAGACAATGGCAACAAGTTTTCAAATGGGTGAACTCTTTTTCACTTGCCATAAAACACTTATCACATAGTTTCTTTATGTCTCTTACATGCACAATGATTATACAAATAGTTTACAATTGTGGTTTTGTTGGTAATAGAAAGATGACTGTGTCTTGATGGAATAAAAGGACAGCTTGAATAATTTTCATGTACACATACTGCCTCAAAACGATTGTCATACAGCCTAGTAAATCTTGCAACACATTTTCTTCATTATTTTTTTCATCATAGCTTTTTACTTTTCTGGTCAGTGGCAATGATTCTGCTCTATTTTTGGTATGAACATTTTGTAATTTTATGATTTTATTGGATTTTTAAAAATTTTTATAATCAACATTTTGCACATGAATAAAATGACTCCTAAAAGCATAATTGTAAAAGTGATGAGCATAACCATTTTTAAAATTCCTCCTCCCCAACTAGAAAACAAGTTGGTTAACCATGTCCACTGAGAACTGTCTGCTTTTTTACCATGAGACAGTTCCACAATCTTTTGTATAATTTCTAGGTGACTACTTATAGCATCTGTATTGTCTGGAATAAACAAGCAACAATCCATGTTGATTAGCACGCAAGTACCACCCTTAGAAGCAAGGGCAAAGTCAAGTGCATCAAGCACTTCACTGTGCATGACAGTCATTTCAGCTGTGATTTATTGATTTAAAAGTAGCATTGTTTAATATTTCTAGCAGTTTTCTCAATTCCTATATAGATTTTACTGCCCCATAAGCAGGTATAAGTCCTGCTCTAGAAATAACATCATCACCAAGATTCATGTGTACTAAGCCTAAATGCAGTTTTTATATAGTATGATAAAAAACTCAAGAGGCATCTATTTTTCTGACAGGAGTTTTAATCTTTGTGTCCCTGTTGTGATAAGCATTACAAATCCTTCTAGGTAGTTTCTGTATGTCATATAGCTGGGATGACATGGCCAATATAACAACAACCTGACCAGTCTGTTGGTAAAGAGGGATATCCACATATATAACAGAATTCATGTAATGCTGCTGCATCTAACCCTCCATCCCCATCATATATTTTTTGAGTGAAATTGTAAGTATTCCATCTGACAGTGCCCCATTTTTGATATAGCAAGTATGTTATTTAGCAGTTATTGATAGCTGAAGTGGAACTGAAAATGGGTAGAGTTTTGATTAACTGTCCTGTCTTTGGTTGAGAAAATAGTACAAAATGCTGATCCAATTTGTCCCTCAGTCGATGGTATTGGAATTAATAGAATACCTGCATCATGTGCAGTAGGGATATGTGCATACGGGTCCACTTTGTAATTTCAAAATACTGAAATCTCGAATTTCAGTATTTTGAAATCACAAAGCCAAAAACCCAACCACAACTCACAAACTCGAAAACACACAACTGCGAAATTCAAAATCCCAAACCCACGCTACTCATATAGTGCACACATAAACATACACAAAACTCTCCCCCCCACAATCAAACAAACTAATCTAAACTACATATAAGCAGAGGGCAAGCCCCCCTGCACCCCCCACATTCCCCTACTTATATATTCTAACTCCGAGATTGTACAAACAGTAACACAAATGAAACACACACACACACACACACACACACACACACACACACACACACACACACACACACACACACACACACACACACATCTTACAGTCCCTCAAACACACACTTAGCAGTCACAACACAAACTTACACACACTAAACCCCTAACATACATGCTTACACACACATACTTACCACAATTAAGCCCAAACACCCACATTCCATACCACTGGAAGCAGAAATTCAAAATATCTGTGCTTCGGTATTTTGAATTTCATGCTTCTGCCGGTTTTGGAAATGTGAGTATTCGGCTTTGTGATTTTGAAATACTGAAATTCAAGATTTCAGTGTTTGGAAATTACAAAGTGGACTTGTGCATACACCTAGCAGTTACTAGGATTTATAGTCTTTGCATAAGTTTATAAGGCAGCAGATAAAGTATTGGATTTAGGATGCCAGCCAGGGGTTCTTCTCTCAATTTCAACTACATGTTTATCTCTGATTTTGTAAAATGCTTATCTCTGATAAAAATTGTTCAGTACTTACAGTTCCAATGGCTCAGATGGCAGGAAGAAAATGCAGCAAAATATTAGTAAGAATCACAAAAACTGGCCATACAAATATCAAGCAGGTCATGGCTTAGGGAGTTTTTGAAACTCTGCAAACATGGATGATAAATTGTCGTACTGTATTCCATATAAAATTGATTCCCAAACTCCATATTGAAGTTTATCCATCTTGTGACCCTACAGATGATACTCAGTCACCTGATTCACTGCATGGATCTTGGGGTAACTTCCAGGCATTGTCCATTAAACATATTTTTGAATCATTAATCCTCACTTTCAGTTGTAACACTGATGAAAATATTGTTGATGTTGAATTAAAAGAAACACTAAGTCTTTTCTCCGACCAGGATGATGTTGCTGAATCACTGGATTTAACATCTGTATGCAGCCATGATGACGTTGCTGAAAAGTCCCTAAACATCACTTCCAGATGCAGTGGTTTCCCTGTTTTTTTCATCTGGTACGATTGGATCTGTAACTTCAAGAAGAGTGACATTGATAGCATTTTGTCAGCATTCATCACTAGTATGAGTCTTCTTGATGTGCAGCACATAAATCCAGATAGGTAGTCCTTTACATCAAATGGCAGTGGCGGTGGTAAGCAAAATCAGGAAGGGTCTTTTTCATCTAGGTTTTAAGGAGTATCATCTTATAAAGGATCTGATAAAAATAGCAACTCCAGATTGCAAATCATGATGCACAGCTGAAGAAGACTGTTTCTATATCTATAAAGTGTGCAGATAGTGGTGCTGCAAAGCAGAGAGGAGACATTTACAATAAAGAAAAACAGATTCATCAATATTTTGTAACTCCAAATTTCTAGGTAGGGGTGTGGCAGGCTTCTCAAAGGACTTCCCATGAGAATTTCTAAAGGAGAAAATTTCTAAGTACTGTTAACTGTATTTTATACACTAAACTAATCTAAAGGCAGAGTCTGTAGCCATGTAAGACCAGTTTCCTCACATAACTGTGCAAGTCCAGTTTTTAATGTCTGGTTCATCATTTCTACAGTCCCCAAAGCTTGTGGTCTGTGTGAGCAATGGTATTGCTCATTTATATTCAAAGCTCTGCTTATCTGTCGTATCACTTGACTTGTGAAATATGTACCTTTGTCAGTCTGGATGCAACAAGGAACACTAAATATGGGTATCAGTTCAGAGAGGAATTTCTTAGATACAGTAATCATTTTTAGCACAAGGATATGCTTCTACCCATTCAGAAAAACATCAACAATGGTCAAAGCATGTATAAATTTCCATTATGTGGGAGTTCATTAAAGTCTTACTTTACCTCATGGTTCATAGGTGTATACTAGGCTAACGACCACTAGGGCCCTTATATGCCTTGTTCTGCAACAAGAATGTAACCCACAAATTTGATTTATGTAAAGGGTGGTTTAATGATTGACTCTGTCCATTAGAGACATAAGTTCCAGACCAGGGTTGAATTCCCGATTACTCGTTTGTTGGTCCAAGTTATTTGTAAGGTAAGGGAGAACTCTTCTTCACATATCCTATTTATGTCACAAACAATTTTTTTGTCTTTTGAGCTATTGGTTCGGATGCTGTTTGTTTTGTGGATGTGCAAATGGTTCATCAAAACATGGTGCAGGGATATCTTGTATGCCAGGCAAAGGTAAACTCTCAGTAGTCTGTATGATACCACTTAAAGAAACAGGGCTTTGAGGTGATCAGCATAGGACATTGTGTTTACTCCCTGTTTTTGTAAGGAATCATCATGTACATTGCAGTTGCTGCATGTGTCTGGTCAGGTACATAAAAAGGGGCATTATACGTTATGATGGGTCTGATGAGGGCCGAGTACAGTGGTATGATGATCTCTCTAGACCACAATGCCATGCCCTTACTTATAAGTTGAGCAACACAGAAAGATTTTCTTACTACATTGGACAGATGTTTGTAGAAGGCTAGGTTAATATCTGCAAAAGTTCCCAGATGCCTGACTAGTAAAACAACTTTTAGTGGAGTTTTATTGATGATGTAGTTACCTTAGGATTCTGACTTCCCAAAATGTACTGTAATGCATTTCTTGGCATTGAGTTTTAAGACATGGCTTTGACACCAGGTGTTTGTCTGTGTTAGACCTTTCTGAAAGGTTTCCTTATCCTGGGGGGATTCAATGACTACGTCCAGTTTGCAGTCATCTTTGAACTTGGTCAGCCAGAGGTTTTTGACATTGCTTTTGACCTCTGTGAAGTAGATGCCAAAGAGAAATGGGCCCAGCACAGAGCCCTGAGGGGACTCCACTGCTGACTGGCCTCCTTGTGGAGGTGGCCTCAATGATTCCAACCTCTTGGATCCTATCCATTAGACAGCTAGCTATGCAGTGTGTTATATAGGGGTTTATGTCCAGTTTCTGTAAGTTTGTTAACAATGCCCAATTGGGATATTGTAGCAAATACTTTAGCCAGATCTTGGTTGGCAGTGTGTACTGTTTTCCCCTCATCCATTGCTTTAGTGATGTTTTCAAAGAAGTCTACCAGATTCAGTAAGCATGACCTTCCTTTGATAAAGCTAAACTGGGATGGATCCAGTGTCTAGAGGTCTCCTCTGTCCTTATTGATAATTTCCTTGATAATTCTTTCCATGGCTTTGCAAGTAAGACTAGTCAGACTAATGGGTCTGTAGTTTCCAGGATCTGTTGAAGGTCCTCCCTTATGAAGAGGGATGACCATCACAGTCCTCCATTCTTGTGACATGAAGCCTATTTTAAGACCGTAGTTAAATAGTGACTCCAGGGGTCCTGATAAGTCATATTATAAACAAATCAAGAGGCATCCTGAAATGTTTTATCAAGGCACATTGAGGCCTTGTTCTTGGCTTTAGTACGTGCACCCAGTACATGCTTCCTAGATATAGTAGGAGGGGCTATGCTTAATGATATTTCTTGGTGGATGGTTGGGGGTGAGAGGTGGTTAAAACTGGAACTGAATTTCTCTGCTAAAAGGTTTGTTATTTCACCAGGTTCAGTGAATGTGGCACCATTAACCACCAGTTCAGCACATTGCTATGCACCATCCTTGAGGCTTCTGTCATAGCTGAAGAAGGCTTTATTATCTTAACCTCAAAGATGGCTTTGTTTGACCTAATTAGTTCTCTTTGATGCCTGTTTAATTTGACGAGAGTAGTGTTATCTTTATGTGAATTACTCTTGTTGATTTTTGCCATTTTTTTTTCTGTTGTATGTCTTGTTTAATTTGGGATATCAATAGACAGTTTGTTTCTGGGACTAGTTCTGAGTTTACATCTGGTAGGTGCAGCAGCCTCTATGCAGTCATTGACATGGTTGTACAGACTGCCAGAGAAAATTTCAGCATAAGCTGCTGTGCTCTCGGGGTTTGGAAGGGTATTGAATTTTAACAAAGCATCACTTACTAAAAGGCAGTTTGTCTTGGAATAGTTCCTAATCATTAGTGAGTTAAGTTTGATTTCAGAGGAGACAGCTTTATAGTCTGAACTTACCAGGTAGGTTGAGAGACTGGGAGGTGTACAGCATTCTCCCATATTTGTGAATATGAGATGTTATGTAGTCCAATCTCGCCTACATTCTTACCCATGGGTTCGGAGCCAAACCTCGGCTCGGACTCGGCCATACTCTAGCTCGAAGTCTTTCAATTGTTTGGGCTAAGAAGGTATCCCATGCTGCACTGCTCCCTTTCCCCAGATCTCATTTGCCGCTCATATAGCTCGGACGTGGTCTCGCTTTTGGCTGTGGCTAAGTACCTTTTTTGGTCTTTATTGACAGTTTTGCTTCAAACACAAAAACTATTTTCATAGCTGTGTGTTGTGTGTGTGTGTGTACTGATCAAACCCTTGGTAAAAAATTGTTATTTTGTGGTGTCCCACTAACTGGTTCCCCTACGGGCTAGGCCCATTTCAGTTAGAGGACCTAGTCTGTCCATTTTTCAGTGTTTGTTTTCTTATTAGTTAGTAGGTACCTATCCTTCGGGCTTGAACCATTTAAATTAGAGGACCTAGTCTTTCCTTGTGTTTTTTTCTGTTGAGGCCGATTAAGTTAGAGGTCTGGTGTATTTGTCTGTAGTGGTTTTCACATAGTTCCCATGCTTTATAGATATCAGCGGTTGACTGTTATTAACGGTTGGTTTTTCTTCATCATGTCTAAGGATACGAAAGAGCATAGGCCCTCGGGCTTTAAGAAGTGTTCTAAATGTGGTTATAAGATGTCCATCACTGATGGACACTCTGTCTGTGTTTATTGTTTGGGGGCTATTCACCTCCAGGAATCTTGTACTTTTTGCCATGCATTTAGCCCACGTGTTCTTCAGGAGAAGAACAAACTAATTTTGAAAGGACTTTTGAAACCCTCCTTTGAGGAGGATTTGGGAAGGGCTTCTAGCTTTAAGTCCTCTCCCTCTAAGGCTAAAACTTCTAAGGCAAAAAAGCATTCTCCAGCTCCATCTGTATCCCCGGAGCCTCCGGAGAAAGTAGTGAAATCTTCTGTGGCATCCACGGCTCGGAGCCACAGGAAGTTAGTATATTGACCGAATCTTCAGAGAGGAGGTCTAGATCTCCCTCCTTATCTTCTAGGTCCTCCAGGACTTTTTCAGATGTGGATGTAGATAGAGTGGTGCAGAGACTTCTCCAGACACTGGTTCTGGCAAAATTGTTTTCAGCTCCAGCCCAGTCGGCTCTGGAGCCTGTCACCCAACCAGCGTCGATACTTCCTCCTCCAATGGAATCTCAGCTTTCGGAGCCGGAGTGGTTGGCGCCGTCAGATGTTCCTAGGTCGGCTCCGATGGCCCATCCTGGCTTATCAGCTCCAGCTTCAGCTCTGACCCCGTCGGCTTCGTCCATGGGGTCCAGAACTCATGGTTCCTCGGTTGGATCTGAGGGGGAGGCCTCGGGTCACTTTTCGGCTCATAGCCTCCCTCTCGGTGCTTCAGCTCGGGGAAGCCTGACCCTTGCTTCAGCTTCAGACCTTGTCCCTTCTGCTCCAAGGTCTTCCATGGTTGGTCGATCTTCGGAGCCAGGGGGACCAGCTTTCGAGGCCATGCGGAGGGCACTGGCCAGATCCTCAGTGACATTGTTCAGCGCTGACACTCTGTCCCCTCCAGCTCCGGTGCTGGTCTCTGATCGCCCTCTGTCTTTCGACAGCAGAGACCCAAGACCTCAGGATACCCCCATGAGTGGTCCCCTTATTTCTGAGGGCCCCTCAGTGTTTTTGCCTTAGGAGCCACCCAGAAAAAGAATGTGCAAGAGGAAGCACATTGACTCCCAAGATGAGTCCCTTATATCAGACACCGACCTTGAGGAATTGGAGGGGTCCGCCAAGTCATCCTCTGAGGATGTCTCCTTTCTCTGACATCCTAGAAATTTTGAAGCAGAGGGGTGACTGGCCCTCCAAAGCTCCCTCTGAGGAGGAGTAGGTGTTCTTGAAGGCCTTCTGGGCTCAGCCTTCCACCTCCTGGGGGGTCTCCACCCTTCGACGAGCTTTTAGATCTGGTTTGTCGAAGGGTGTGGGAAACCCCTGACTCTGTGTAACCAGTCCCCAGGAGACCCAACAAATTCTTGTCCACCCCCTCTGACAAAGAGTTTCTATCCAAGGGAGTTCCTGTAGATGCCATGGTGGTGGCAGCGGCCACCAAGTAGGAACTGGCTGAGACTTCGTCTACCCTCCATCCTCCTAACAAGGAGTCTAGGACCATGGACCAGTACGGGAAGCATATGTTTTCTTCAGCGGCCTTTACACTGCGGTCACTGAATTACTTATCTCATTTTATATGGCTCGAAAGAGATCTCCTGAAAGAGCTTGGAGATGGAGGTGGCTCAGAAGGTCAACGCTCAGATGTCTACCCTCAACTCTATTGCTAACTCCTCTATGAGGCTGATCTCTTATGCAGCCGAAGGGGCGGGTAGGTCAGCGAGTTCCGGAGTTGCTCTTAGGAGCCACTCCTGGATGCGCCTCTGTAATTTTGTGGAGGCCTTCAAGTCTATATTCACCAATGCACCGTTTGATCATTCCTCCTTATTTGGAACCAAAGTGAAAGACACTCTCACTAGGTGCGAGCAAGAGGGAAAAACTCTGTCTGCTGTGGGAGTCCGTTTTTCCCTACCCTCTAGGCCTTATCCCAAGATCCAGAGTGGTGGGAAGATGTGGTTCAAAAAATCGCAGAGATTTATTTCATGACGCACAAGGTGAGTCCCCCTCCAGAGGGAGGGGAGGGGGTGGTAATTCTGGTAGATGCCGCCCTAGGGGCAGAGGAGGCTCACGTAACCAGGGAGATCGCAATTCCTTTTGTGGTTCTCCCTACCAGAGCTCCTGATGGGAGGCCTGACTGTGCATTTCCGGAGCCAGTCGGGGGTCGCATTTCACTATACCCAAAGGCCTGGCAAAGTATAACTCAGGACCAATGGGTATTAAAAATTATTTCCGGAGGATATTTCATTCCCTTCTCTTCAGCTCCTCCTCCAGTCAGAAAAATCCCAGATGTTCCATCCAATCAAAGGGATTCCGCAGCTTCAGAGGTTTTAAAGCTGCTAGAAAAAGGAGCCATCCAGCCTGTCCCCTTAGACCAGATCGGATTAGGGACTTACTCCAGATTCTTTTTGGTGCCGAAAAGAACAGGGGACCTGAGACCCATTTTGGATCTCAGCAGATTGAACACCCATGTAAAGAAGTCCAAGTTCCGAATGGTCACGTTGCAATCTATTCTCCCATTGTTGGGAAAAGAAGTGTGGATGTGCTCCATTGACCTCAAGGATGCTTACTACCATATAAAGATGGACAGGGCATCCAGAAGTAATTTACGCTTTCTGCTGGGAGCTAGTCATTTTCAGTTTCGCGCCCTGCTCTTTGGTCTCACCTCAGTCCCCAGGGTGTTCACCAAATGCATAGCAGTGGTAACGGCTCACTTGAGATGTCAGGGATTCCAAGTGTTTCTGTACCTGGATGACTGGCTCTTTTCTGCCACCACCAGGCATCTACTCCTACAAACCAGAGAAGCCACGATCAATCTGTGTCAACAATTAGGCATAACTCTAAATTGGGAAAAGTCTGCCTTGTTGCCCTCGCAGCATGTCACCTTTATAGGTGCCGAGTTAGACACCATGCTCATGAGGGCGTTCTTACCAAGAGAAAGGATTCAAAGTTTACAACAGCAGGTGTACGCATTACTCCCTTTGAGGAGAGTGAAGGCAAGATTAATCCTCAAATTGTTGGGCACGATGGCTGCTACAATTATGCTGGTTCCTTTGGCGAGGCTGCACATGAGGCTCCTTCAATGGCTACTCTTCGCCCAGTGGTCTCTACAACATCTTCCTCTTTCTCATCTCATAATAATCACAGACAGGTGCAAGCAGGATTTACACTGGTGGCTTCACACCAGCAACCTCAACGCGGGAAACCCCTTCGTTCTGTCCCCTCCAGTTGCCACAGTGACCACGGACACTTCCCAGATAGGGTGGGGGGGCATTATCTAGGCAGGACAGTCCAAGCCATGTGGCAGGAACATGAGATGCATCTGCATATCACTGTCCTGGAGATAAGAGCAGTGCTACTAGTATTGCAAGCACTCCAAAGCTTTCTTCCTCTCGGGACAGTTGCGATCCACACAGACAATATGTCGGTGGTATGGTATCTAAACAAACGGGGAGGAACCAAGTCATATCCCCTTTGCAGAGAGGCCATGCGAGTGTGGCAGTGGACAGTGGCTTCCCAACGTTTTCTTGTAGCAACGCACATTCTGGGGAAGTCCAATGTGATTGCCGACAGGTTGAGCAGAGCGATTCTGATGCCTCACGAGTGGTCCCTGAACAATCAAGTTGCGGAGCAGATTTTCTGCAGGTGGGGTCAGCCTTGCTGCGACCTATTTGCCAGCCCCCTCAATACCAAATGCAGCAGCTACTTCACCCTTATCCTCCCTCAGGGGTAGTCACCCAGGGACACTCTAGTGCATGATTGGCCCTCCGGTCTACTGTATGCCTTCCCTCCTGTTCCTCGGCTGACAAAGGTTATTCAGAAAGCGCAATCTTTGGGAAGCAAAATGATTCTGATTGCTCCACACTGGCCTCGTCAAATTTGGTTCCCCTTCCTCCATCCTTACCTAGTGGACGTCCCCTGGATTCTGGACCATCAACCAGATTTGCTGACTCACATGTCAGGGCAGCTCCATCCCTCTTTTTAGACCCTCCAGCTGACAGCCTGGCTCCTCCACTTCCATCATTAGTCAGGCTTCATCATTTTTCGCCAGAAGTGGTTCATATTCTGTCTTCTTCCCATAAGCCTTCCACCAGAAAAATCTATTCCAGCAAATGGAAGAGATTTTCCATCTGGGTGCATGCAAGACAAATTGATCCTTATACAGCTCCAATTTCATCAATCCTGGAGTTCCTCTCCATGCTTTTCAACCAAGGATCAGCGCCCGCAACTATTAAAGTCCAGTTGGCGGCTATTTCCTCTTTTCACATCGCTGATGAACCTAGTCTCATGGCACACAGACTTTGTAAGGCATTCCCGAAGGGCACTGTGCTGCTTCGTCCTCCAGTTTTTTAACCAGTTATGCCTTGGGACTTAAATTTTGTTCTACAATATCTCACTTCACCCCCGTTCGAGCCAGCAGCCACTTGTGATTTAAAATATTTGACTTGGAAGACAATCTTTTTAGTAGCCATCACTTCAGCCAGACGTGTCTCGGAGCTTCAAGCCTTATCAGTTCGACCACCTTACTTGATTTTTCATAAGGACAGGGTTTCTCTCAGACCTAACCTTTCTTTCCTACCGAAAGTGGCTTCCATCAGTAATCTAAACCAATCCATTGAACTACCTGTATTCTTTCCAGAGTTCTCAAACAAGGCAGAATTTAGATTTCATCAGCTGGATGTGCACAGACAATTACAATTCTATTTATATAGAACGAAGGATCTCAGAAAATTGGATCAGTTGTTTGTCTCTTTTTCAGAAAACAAGATTGGGTCTCCTGTTTCCAAAGTCACTTTGTCCAGATGGATTTCCAGTTGTATTTCATTCATTTATGCTTCAGGGGGGCAAGGATTTACCATTTCGAGTGAAGGCTCATTCTACCCGATCTGTGTCTACATCTACATCTTTTCAGGCCAGGTTGTCTTTGGATGATATTTGTGCTGTGGCTACATGGGCATCTCCTCACACCTTTGTTACTCACTACAAGCTAGACTTGGTGTCCAGAGGCAGGTCTTCCTTTGGTTCCACAGTTCTCAGAAGTATTTTCCATTGAGCCTCCCAGGATTCAGGTGCTAGGGATGCTGTCCCATGGGTAAGAATGTAGATGAGATTGGACTACATAACATCAAGAAGTTATGTACTCACCATAACGTTCGATGTATGTAGTCCATTTCGCCTCACATTCTTACTTACCCCCCCTCCTTCCCCCATCCTGGAGAACCTAGGAGTTAGGTATGATTTCAATTTCCTTTCTGGTTAGTATGTTCTTCCTTCTCTATATGTTGTTGTATGTGGAGGAGTGAATGATTAGCTCGCAACAAACAAGATCTGGGGAAAGGGAGCAGTGCAGCATGGGATACCTTTTTAGCCCAGCCAATTGAAAGACTTCAAGCTAGAGTATGGCTGAGTCAGAGCCGAGGTTCGGCTCCGAACCCACGGGTAGGAATGTGAGGCGAGATGGACCACATACATCGAACGTTATGGTGAGTACATAACTTCTTGGTCCAGTATATTGGAGCCTCTAGTGGACATATTCACCCTTTAGTCAGAAATGTTGGAATTTATGATGCCCAGGAGTCTGTGTGCCTGTACATTTGAGGCCATGTAAGTTTCCCAACCTGTAGAGAGTTAAAGTATCCCATGAGTAGGGTGTTAGGTTGGATAGTAAGTGCCTCCAGTAGGTCCAAATATGAGTTGAGAGTATCTTGGGACATGGAGGGTGACCTGTAGCTGGCTAGGATACAGTAAGGGATTTTGTTTATGGTGATCTGCATGTGGAGGAACTCCAGTGTGTCATCCTTTTTAACCAAGCTAGAGGTATGCTTGTTATTGATATATACTTAGACACCTCAGCCCTTCTCTGTAGTACTGGTCTAAAAGTGTGGAAGGCACTGAGACCTTGCACTAAAGGGGTATCCTCTGCCATTTCAAAGTATGTCTCAGAGAACAGGGGATCCCTGGCAGTCTAGTGGTTAGGATTTGGTGCTCTCACCGCCACATACTAGGCGGAGAGGTTAACATAATGGTTAAGGTGTTTACCTTATAGACACAATGTGCCGGTTTTGATTCACACATGGAGTAATTAGCTAGGCTTAAAATGGCCCCCCAAGGGCAGTTAGCTTAGTACTAACCTATGAACTGCAAAGATGTCAATATTCTCAAGTGTGAGGAGAGCTTAGAGGGAGGATATTTTTTATTTAGACTCCTGGCATTGAACAGTAACAACTTGAGGTGTAGTTGAGTTGATTATGTTATGTTGGTGGGTTTGTCAATTTGTCATTACCTAAAAAAGGGACTAAAAGGATGGACAAATTTTTACCCACTGTTCAAAAGCCAAGAAGGGAAAGGTGCAGAGCATCCTTGGCAAAGCAATGTTGTCTGTTAATCATGGTCTGCCAAGCTGACAGTATTGGATCTCCTTAGAATGACATCAGAAAGACATCCATTTGTTAAAATCAATTGTCATTTGCTCATATTGTGTAATCATCCTTGGTGGTAGTAATATGTTGCTGAAAGCATAAAAGTTCGAGAAAAATAGTCCATAATGTCTGTCTTTATATAGATCAGGGAGGTACATCTCGGGTCATTTACACCTACATGGACTGTGATGGAATCATACTGGTACCCGAGCTATAGTGACTTGAGACTGTGCATGATTTAGAGGATGATTTAGAGGATCATAACTGCTATCTTCTCCTTGTTCAGTCAAGTTAGAGGGGCATCAGTATATCTTACAGTGGAGTCCTGTATGATGAAAGAGTCCTGGGAAGTGTGCTTTCTTGCCTTAGGGGCTTAATGTTTGTGTTTCCATTGAATGTGATTGTATGTATGGTGTTATGTGTTGTTATGTGTAGTTTTTTTCTGCCTTTGAGCCTGCTGAGGCATAGGGTTGCCAACTGGCAGTCTAGGCAATCTTTGTTGTTTAGGAAGATTTCTTTTAAGTGCCTCAGCATATGTTAGTATGTTGTGTGTGTTGTGTGCTGTGTGAGGTGGATGTCGTTTGCAGGGTTCTGACATCCTGATGTGGCAAGAGTTTACCCTTCAGTGTCATTGTGTGAGTACAACTCTCACATACTGTGTCTGTTTCCTTAAAAATTTGGTAAATAGCAGACAATTGCTATGTTGTTTCAAGTTGCCCTAATCCAACAAGCTGGCTACAGAGAAGTTAGGAAATAGCATACCCATGATGTCCAGTCCTATGATGGGTGAGCAAGAAGAGATTGGTGTATTGGGGTTAGTAGACTATTAAGGGTGCTTTGGGTAATTACAGCAGAGCTGGTAAGGGAGTCAGCTAGAAAGGTGCTTGGTATGACATCTGGACAGAGGAAGGAGGACAAGGAGACCTGGTGGTGGAACGAGGAAGTACAGGAGAGTATACAGAGAAAGAGTTTGGTGAAGCAGTAGTGGGATTGTCAGAGAGATGTAGGAAGGAGACAGGAGTATAAGGAGATGAGGCATGTGGCAAAAGCTAAGGATAAGGTGTATGGAGAGTTGTATGAAAGGTTGGACACAAAGGAGGGAGAAAATGACCTGTATCGATCTGATAGACAGAGGGACCGAGCTGGGAAAGATGTGCAGCAGGTAAAGGTGATAAAGGATAATGAGGGGAATGTACTCACAAGTGAGGAGAGTGTGTTGAGCAGATGGAAGGAGTACTTTGAGGGGCTGATGAATGAAGAGAATGAGAGAGAGAGAGAGAGAAGGTTGGATAATGTGAGGATAGTGAATCAGGAAGTGCAGCAGATTAGCAAGGAGGAAGTAAGGACAGCTATGATGAGGATGAAGAATGGAAGGGCTGTTGGTCCAGATGACATACCTGTGGAAGCATGGAGGTGTTTAGGAGAGATGGCAGTGGAGATTTTAACCAGATTGTTTAATGAAATCTTGGAAAGTGAGAGGATGCCTGAGGAGTGGAGAAGTGTTTTGGTACTGGTTTTTAAGAATAAGGGTGTTGTGCAGAGCTGTAGTTAGTACAGAGGGATAATACTGATCAGTCACAGCATGACGTTATGGGAAAGAGTAATGGAAGCTAGGTTAAGAAAGGAGGTGATGACTAGTGAGCAGCAGTTTGGTTTCATGCTATGAAGAGCAGTACAGATGCGATGTTTACTCTGAGAGTGTTGATGGAGAAGTATAGAGAAGGTCAGAATGAGTTGCATTGTGTCTTTGTGGACTTAGACAAAGCATATGACAGGGTGTCTAGAGAGGAGTTGTGGTATTGTATGAGGTATGAGGAAGTCGGGAGTGGCAGAGAAGTATGTAAGAGTGGTATAGGATATGTATGATGGTAGCGTGATAGTGGTGAGGACTGCAGTAGGAGTGGCAGATGCATTTAAGGTGGAGGTGGGATTACATCAAGGATCAGCTCTGTGGACTATGATGTTTGCTGATGACATTGTGATCTGTAGTGAGAGTAGGGAGCAGGTTGAGGAGATCCTGGACAGGTGGAGATAGGCACTAGAGAGGAGAGGACTAAGACAGAATATATGTGTGGGAATGAGAGGGAGGCTAGAGGAATGGTGAGGATGCAGGGAGTAGAGTTAGCGAAGGTGGATGAATTTAAATACTTGGGATCTACAGTTCAGAGTAATGGTGAGTGTAGAAGGGAGGTGAAGAAGAGCTTAGGCAGGGTGGAATGTGTGGAGAAGAGTGTCAGGAGTGATTTGTGAGAGACAGCTACCAGTAAGTGTGAAGGTAAGGCCTACAAGAGGGTAGTGAGACGAGCTATGTTGTAAGGGTTGGAGACAGTTACATTGACAAAAAGGCAGGAGTCAGAGCTGGCGGTAGCAGAGTTAAAGATGTTAAGATTTGCATTGTGTGTGTGACAAGGATGGACAGGATTAAGAATCAGTATATTAGAGGGTCAGCTCAGGTTGGACGGTTTGGAGACAAAGCCAGAGAGGCAAGATTGCATTGGCTTAGACATGTGCTGAGAAGGGATGTTGGGTATATTGGGAAAAGGATGGTAAGGATGGAGCTGCCAAGTAAGAGGAAAATAGGAAGGCCTAAGATAAGGTTTATGGATGTGGTGAAAGAAGACATGCAGGTGGTTGGTGTGACAGAGCAAGATGCAGAGGACATAAAGAAATGGAAACAGATGATCTGCTGTGGCAACCCCTAACGGGAACAGCCAAAAGAAGAAGAAGTGCCTGTTAAAGGTGCTTTATTGGTGTAAACTAATATGGGTGCTTTATTGTTATGCTAAACAGTACTAAATTCTACTAACTTTAATGTTTACACAAAATTGAATTCTACTGAATCTGTAGGTATTGTCACTTGATGCACATCTAGCTGCTCTAAGCTTGTCGATGTACAGGGTATTTGCTCTATATTTACTGCTTTACAGGGTACAGTTTGTGAGCCATTTTTGTAGGAGAAAATTATTTTCTGGGATAGATCTAGGGAAACAGTGGTTGGGAAATAACTTAAATAGCTTATAGAACCAACAATAGTAATGAAATAGAGGATGGAGGAACTTTTGAAATCAGATTACAAAAAGGGGCAGAGGCAAGAGACATGGCCTTATAAAACCACCACAGAATGTACGTTGCGGGACTCTTAAAAAAATCAGGAATGAAGCAGGCTTGCTAGAGAGTGATTCAATCAAATAAAGCCAATACTGGAGGTTCAAGTCCATAACCCCCAGGCAGGTTAGAATTTCAGAACCTTTAGATTAGTATCTCAGTGGGGGATGAGACAGACACAAAGAACAGGGGAACAGAAAGGAACTGTAAGGTAACTTTAAGCAGGTAATGATAAACAGAATAACAAACTATAGGAGTAAACTTGGAATGTCAACAACTGTAAAAGCACTGAAACACAAAACCTGGAGCAGGCAAATTATTCCTTTCACTACAGTAATTCTGCTTCAGTTTAAGGCACCAGACAATGCAGAAATTTACCAGTAATACTGTTTATGGAAAATATGCAGTAATAAATTACTAAATAAGGCTCAAATCTGGCAGTAGTTCACAGTTCTGTCACAGCTGTGACTGAAACTACAAGACTAAGGCCCAGCAGGGTTTAAAATACTATCAGCTAGCTTTTACAGGTAATTCTACATGTGGAGATACAAGTATAGTATAGTGTAAAAATACTGTCTTACCACAACTAAAAATTAAAATGCAAGACTAAGGCCCCACAACAAACTAAAAATGCAAACAAATAGGGGAAAAAGCAAGAAAGTAGAAAGCAGTACTACCACATAGGTCAGTGTATTTAAGCAGAAATGAAATAAAAGCTTTTTTCTCTGTTTTTTTTTTTAATTTTGATGAAAAGCTTGATCTGAACTTGTTGTCTTCATTTGATCTTCAACCTATGGGTTCCCAGATCAGGTAGGGATCCAACTATCCAGCATCTGATCCAAGCTCAAAGCTCCTCCCCTACCCATAATGCCCCTGCCTGCTTCTTCCCTTCAGATCTCGTTTGCCACTCTCATGTCTGCATAGCGATCCATGCTGTCTGCTAAAAACTTTGGTAAGTGACTTTCTTATTTACCTTGTAGCTCTAGCTTTAACTGTACTTTTCCCTTTTTTGTTTTTCTATCTCCCCTTGCACTCTCTGCATTGTTTATAACAAAAAAACCCTCTTTTTCTTTCCTGTCCCTCTTGCACATGTGTTCTCTGTGTGTGTGAGTGTGTTAGGCCATGTGGTTGGGAGTATGTCTGAAACCCCCAAACCAGGCTTCTGAAAATACAAGCTCTCCCCAGCTGATGGCCACACTCCGTGCATTGAATGTCTTGGAGCAGCCCATCTGGAACCTCCTGTTCCATCTGTGCCGGGTTTAATCCCCAGGCACTGATGGACAGGAGAAATAAGCTAATTCTGAGTGGCCTACTCCCCCCTCCTACCACCAGGGCCACAGGTCTTTTCTGCCCCGGCTTCTACTTTGGTCTCCACCACGGCCTCTGAGGCTCAAACTCCTGCAAAGAGGCCCAGGGATGGAGACAAGTCAGAAAAATCTGCCAAGCCTGAGGACAGGGCCAGGAAATTATCCCTGGATTGCTCTGCTTCAGCCATGCCTCTGACTAAAGTTAGGTTGGCTCTGAGGGTGAAGTCTCCCTGGCTCCATTCTCCTTGGATCTCTTCAGAGCTGGAGGAGCTTCAGACCCAGTTGCCAGTGCAGGCTTCCCCTCACCACCCCTCTTGGCCGGTGTCGATGGCTTCGTCTTCTCGTTCCACCAGCAGCCTTTTCAAAGTGGAGATGGATAGGATGATGCAGAAGTTTATCCTCGTCCAGATACAAAGCTGGGGCCATGCAATCAGCATTCATCCCTATTGCTCTTTCTCCAATTTGACCACTGGTTTTGGAGTCCTTAGATCCGAGGACACTTGGCGTTGAGGGGTTGGCTCCAGTGGTACCTTGTACCTCGATGCCAGCTATGGCCTTGAGCAGGTTGGATCCAACTAGCTCAGATCCATCTGGCTCTTGAAGCCATAGCTTCGGTGCTCGATCGCAGGAGATGGCATTGGCTCCTATCAAAGCAGAGCCTTCCCTTTGGAATCTCGGCACCTGGAGGTTCACCTCCAGCTCCCCCGTCGGGTCAGAGGGTTACGGCTCAGACCATTGTGTCTTCTCAGGACAGCCATTCCCCTTCGGCTTTTGATGTGGTGCAGAGGGTCCTCTCGATCCCATCGAGACCCTTGACAATTTCATCTTCAGAGTCCATCCTGGCTCTTTCTGTTTCTGGCACTGACCCGGCCATTCTACCATCTCAGGGACAGCCTGCTGCATCTTTGCCACAGGGCACTCCCTCTTGGGAGCAGAGAGACATTGGCGAATCCTCCCCAGAGAACCCCACTAAGGAGATTTTCCACAAACATACTTGAAAAGGAGGCACTTGAACTTCCCCCCGGAGTCCCTCACGGAAGGCATTTGGCACAGGACCCTCTACTTCCTGGGTGTCCTCTCCCATGTATACTTTGGTGGATCTTATCACATCTTGGGCGTGGAAGGAACCGGACATGGTGGAGCCCATTCCCAAATGCCCTGACAAGCTTTGGAGTCCCCCTTCGGATAGGACCCATTGGACTAAAGGATCCCCGGTTGATGCCATGGCTGTGGCAGCCACCACTAAGAAAGAACTCGCTCAGGAGAGCTTCATGGTCCATCCACCTGACTGAGAGTCCAGGATGATGGACCATTTTGGGAAGCGGGTGTATGCTTCAGCGACCATTTCTGTGCAGGCGCTGAATTATATGGCACACATGATTAGGCTCCTATGGGTCCATGTTGGCAGAGGACAAGAAAGTGTTCTCCTCTCGAATGGCCACCCTGAGTTCTATCGCTAACACCTCTGTGCGTCTCCATTCCCATGCTGCCGAGGGTGCCACTAGAGCTGCCGGTACATGTGTTGCCATCAGGCTCCATGCCTGGCTCTGGCTCTGTGCCTTTTCAGAACGCTTCAAGGTGTCTTTACGAATGCCCTGTAGGATGGTTCCTCCCTTTTTGGCAAGTCGGTAAGTGACACCTAAATCCAGAGTGAGAAGGATGGGAAGACTCTGTCTGCCATCGGGATGTACTTTTTGGCCCCTCAGCAAACCTTCTCGCAGAATCAGCGTGTGGCCAAGAATATGTGGTTCCAAAATCTCAGAACTATTCCAAGGACACCCAGGTGCAGAGGGGGATTTGAATAGACCTAGAGGCGGAAGGGGTCTGAGAAACTGGGTCTATATCATATAATTGAAAGTTGACAATATTGAATGCTCTAAAGAGTGAAAATGTTGGAACTGAAACTCCCTGCTCAAACTGCCTGCGCCCCACACCCCCCGCTAAATATATATTCCAACTCTAAGATTGCACTACAGTAAGGAAAGGGCAAGTATTCTGATCTTCACTGTACTGAAATCTCAATAAGAGAACTTCGAGTTCTTGCATTTTCTCTCTTTAGAGCATTTGACATTATCAACTTTTGAATATATGATATAGACCTGAGGAATCAAGGGTCTCATAAGCCTTTCTCCGAGAGACCCATGCAGCAGCCCTGAAGGGTTGCCTGGCTGCTCGTCTCTGGAGGCAGTCGGGGTCACCTATCTCTACACCTAACAGAGTTGGAGTCCATCACGGAAGATTGTTGGGTGTTGCAACTTATATCCAGAGGCGATTTAATCTTCTTTGTCATGTCACCCCATCCACCCAGACACCTCCTAGATGTTCCATCCACGCAAAGGGAGGATGCAGCTCTGGATATTGCAAGGCTGCTTGAAAAGCAAGTCATCCAACTCGTCCCCCCAGACCAGTCCAGGTTAGTCATTTATTCCAGGTTATTTTTGGTGCCAAAAAAGATGGGGGAGTTAAGACCCATTCTGAATCTTTCCTCCTTGAACCTGTTTGTGTCCAAGACAAAATTCTGGATGGTCACTCTCTTATCTATCCTGCCCTTCCTGCAGGAGAACAATTGGATGTGCTCGATCGACCTCCAGGATGCATACTACCATATCAAAATGGACAGGCTCTCTCGGAGGTTCCTCTGCATCCAGGTGGGGGCCAATCATTATCAGTTCAGAGCTCTCCCCTTTGGTCTCATACCCCTAGGGTGTTCATCAAAGTGATGGCAGTGGTAGCGGCTCACCTGAGACTGCAGGGCATACAGGTCTTCCCCTACCTGGATGATTGGCTCTTCTCTGTCCCTTCCAGACATCATCTCAGTCAAGTGAGGGATTTCCTTCTTCTCTTAGCCCAGCGGTTGGGCACTACCATTAACCTCAACAAATTGCCTCTGGCCCCATTTCAAGTGTTAGAGTTCATTGGGGCTCGACTGGACACAGCTCAAACCAAAGTCTTTCTTACTTTGGACAGGATTCAGTCTCTGAAGCTACACGTCCTTTGAATTCTCCAACCTCAGTCACTGACAGCGGAAATGGTGTTAAGGGCATTGGGGTCCATGGCGGTCATGATCATTCTCTTGCCCATGGCACGCTTTCACATGCAGATTCTTCAATGGACATGGCATACGCCTATCCTCCACTTCCATTGATTCCAAAATTCCTTCAGAAAGCTTGCAGGCTGGGGAGCTTAGTTATCCTCATTGCCCCATTCTGGCCTTGTCAGATCTGGTTTCCCTCTCTGTGGTCTCATTTGGTGGCTACAGCAAGGACGTTGGATCCAGTTCCGGATGTTATTTCTCATCAGGGATTCCCCATCCAGACCTGGACAGTCTGAAGCTCACTGTTTGTCTGCTCCAGTTCTCATGATAATCAGGACTCCCAGCTTATCTTCACCTGTCAAAAGGATCCTGGTGGCGGCTCATGAGTCTTCCACCAAAGGGTGTACTCCAGCAAATCTAGATGTTTTTTGATCTGGTCCTAGCAGTGTGCCCTAGATCCCTTCACTGCCCCGGTCTTGGCGGTTTTGGAATTTTTGGCATTGATCTTTCAGCAGGGTGGCAGTTCTTCTACAGTCCAAGTCCAACTTGCAGCGATTTCTGATTTTCATGTCGGTGATAATATGGCTTCCTTAGCATTTTCTAAGCTTTACAAAGCCTTACTAAAAGGCACCTTTCTTCTTCAGCCCTTGGTGAAGGACCCAATGCCGCCATGAGATCTTAACATTAGTTTTACAAGCTCTTGTTTTTCCCCTTTTGATTTGAGCCTGCAACCTCTGTAGTTCTGCAATTTCTATCCTTGAAGATGGCCTTCTTGGTTGCTATTACATCTGCCAAGAGGATCTCGGAGCTTCAGGCCTTGTCGATCAAGCCTCCTTATATGATTTTTCATAAGGACAGGGTATCCTTGCATACTAACCCATCTTTTCTTCCTAAAGTAGCTTCGGAGTCCAATATTATTCAGGTGATTAATCTCTCGGTTTTTTTCCCAAACTTTCAAAACAAGGGAGAATATAAAGTGCACTTGTTGGATGTGCACAGATAGTTACGCTTTTACCTGCACAGAACTAAATCCTTTCGCAAGTCAGACCAGCTTTTCATTTCCTACTCTAAACCCTTTTTGGGGAACACAATATCTAAGGTCACCATCGCCCGTTGGATTTCCCAGTGTATTATTGTAGCATACTCTGTTAGGGGGTTATCCCTACCAAGTCATGTGAAGGCACATTCCACCAGATCTATGGCTACTTCAGCGGCCTTCTGGTCCAGAATTTTGTTAGATGATATCTGCTCTGCGGCCACTTAGGCTTCATCTCATACCTTCATTTTGTATTACAAGTTGGACATCATATCCAGGAATAGGGCATCCTTTGGCTCTGCTGTGCTATACAACATCCTTCTATGAGGGCCTTCCAGGTGTTTAGTAGTCGGGGACTCTTTCCCACTGGTTGAAGATCATACAAAGACAACAACTTCAGATAAAGAAGTTATGTACTCACCATAATGTTCCATCTGAGTTGTTCTTCGTTTGTCTTCAACCGTCTCTCCCTCCTTCCCCCTGCCTTGCATAGACTGCGTGGTGGTTTGATGAGTAGAGAATGTGGTCACCTCCTGCATACCTCTTACTCTCTTCCTTTTGCTTATTAGTTTGGCATAAGGTGTTGGGTCAGTTGTTGAAGTTAGTTGGGCAGCAAACTCGATCTGAAGGGAGGAAGGAGACAGGGTCATTATGGGTAGACAAGGAACTTTGAGCTTGGATCAGATGCTGGATATGCGGCCGAGTCAGATTTGTGCCGGATCCGGGAACCCACAGCTTGAAGACAAATGAAGAACAACTCAGATGGAACATTATGGTGAGTGCATGACTTCTTTTTACTCACAGTTCAGGGCTTTCCACACCTCTCCTAGTCTTGCATAAAAGACCTTGATGGGGGTAGCTCTGTGCTGGATATAGCAGGCTAGCTAGAGAGGGGTTCAACAAAATAAACCCAGTATTGGAGCTCTTTCAGAAATTTTAGTGTAATGGTTCTGTTGCGGAGGGGGCAGACACAAAATATGGGAACAGAACGACAATGAAATGCAACTTCTCTAAGCTACAGGTGTTAAGGTACCAAATAACTTTCACATGACACTGTTCAGCAGAGAATACTAATCTCCTTTATTGCAAAGAAAGGCATGTGTGTGGAATATCAAGTAAAATAATCCTGTTTTTCCCTCAGCAAAGGGAGATCTCTTATTTTTGTAGTAAAATCACTCAGTATAAATTAAACTGTTTTAGCTGTGTGACCAGAAAGAACAACACATATCTGAAAGATCCTGCTATCAGTACATCCTTTGCTTTCATGTCATAACCTTGACCAGACTGAGTAACTAATTCTACTTCTGTATAGCTGAGGTAACAACGCTTGAGAATATGATTAAGTAGGAGAAGAAATAACATGCTAAGTTACATGAACCTAGTTCCCATTTTAATTTAAGATAAGTTTCCACTCTTGATTTATTTTCTTATAACAAAATCTCATTTTGTCACAGTCCCCCATCTGATGCTGTGAATCACTCACATCACATCCCCATCACAAAACTGGAAGTTGTGAATATGCAGATAGCGTTTGATATTCAACAGACATTGTTTACACATATTACCAACATAATCTTTTACATGCACATTTTTTCATGAAAATCATTTTATTAGCAACAAATGCATTCTGTCTACTTGACATGTAAACTTCTTTGGTTTATTATCGTTAATCATTTTAAAACTGGTTAGTCAAGCTGTTTGTACATTTTCACTTTTACTTTGATACCAAAGCTTTGCATTAAACTAGAAATAATGTAAGATTAATTGTAACAGCAGGATTTCTGTTTTGTAGCACAAAAGCTCTAATAGCGTTTGGTGCTTACAAGCTGGAAGTTTGCCTGTCCCAGACATGACATCATCCAAGTCCATTGGGGAACGTTATTTAAATGCAACCTATTCTAGATTGTGACAGTAAATCTATGATGCTGCATAGGTTAATAGATTAGTACTAGTCTAACTGCCTTTGTGGGCCATTTTAAGCCTAGTGAATTACCACATGTGAGAATCAAACCTTCCATCTTGTGTCTGCAAGGTAAATACCTTAGCCATTATGCCAACTCCCCACCAATTTTGCTGACTGGATTTTTAAGGGCACAGTCTTTACAGTCTTGCCCCTCCCTTGAACATTTCTGATTTTTTTCTTAAGTTAAGAGTGTATATATGATGATAGATGGTCCTGCATATCCATGGTAACAACTATCCCCCTCCCCCACATTATTTTAGAAGTCATGAATAGGCTGTACTTTCACAAATAAAGTGCATTTTGTTACACAGTCCAATAGATGGGGTGGCCAATAGATGAGGAAAAAGTCACAGTTTTTTAATGTTGTGTCTAGTGGAGGGTAGGGCTGATGAAAGTCAAGTAACAATACTGTCCTTGTTTTTTTCTACAGTTCCCAAGACTTTGGGTGTTTTGATACACTGAGTAAGATGATTGCCATGGGTATCCCTGCCCCTTGAGCAGAAATAATAGCAGAACATGCCCAGCAGTTTGACATTTTCATAGTTTTTGTAGTAGGGATGCCACTGTACTGCACTTCTCTTGGTGTAAGAAAATCAGTATTTGTGATAGTAAGAAATGCAGCAGCAGGACAAAGGTGATTGTAACATTAATTCTAAAGTTGCATTACAGATGAAATGGAAATAATTGCAGTGGCTGTTCAAGGAATTGTTGGCGGGATGAGTTATTGTGGCACAATGATTACTCTGAAATTAAATACATTCTGATCTTTTGCATATGACATGCTGTTCATGTGACACGTAGTCTCTTGATTTGCATGATGTGTCTATAGTCAGGTAATCTGGATCAGTAGGTGGTGACGTGACAGGTGGCATCAGGTCACGTAATCCTCTCATTTAGTGGCAGCAGGTTGGATCTTGTTTCTGGTCTGACTGGAAAATCCCAGTATCAGGGTTAATGGTAGACTTGCCTGTTCATGGTACTAATGGTCCTTGGTGGTTTCTGGCATCTCTAGGTGGCTCTCCCCATCAGTGTGTATTTTCCTGGTGTGGGAAACAGGAATTCATGTTGCTAAAGCAACACAATGTATGGCTGTGGCAGCTGCTGCTGTAAGGATGACCAGGAAATGACCCTTGCCAATGCTGTCAGGTAACTGGTGTAAATCCGATTAGAAGGCTTGATGCCATGTCTAGAGGAGGGGTCAGGCTGCTATTGAGCTGATGCTGTTTAGGAATGGATCTACTGCATTACAGAAACAAGTCTTTACAATATAGAAAAATTGTTTTCGTAATATTTTACTATACCAGAGACTCAAGGGAAATGAGAGCAGTGATATTGAACAGCTCCAAATTGGAAACTCCAGGACCAGATGCACTACCTAACTACTTCTGGCTAAAAATGTTAACATCTTTACATGAAAATGTACCCATAAGTAAGAACTATTTATATGCACACCCCGAATAGACACCAGCCTGGTTAACAATAGGAAAAACAATACTCCTACTTAAGAGTGAACCTGCAAGCTATCCTGAAAACTATATATCAATACCTTGACTTTCGATGACATATAAACTGTACACCAGAATTGGTGCTGACAGAGTTTATAGTCATTTAGAAGAAAACTCAATCTTGGCAATAGAAAAAAAGGGTAGTAAAAGACAGTCATATGGAACAAAGGATCATTTGTTTTTACATAAAGTCATAATGGGGAACTGTAAAAAAGGGGAAGAATCTAAGTATGGCATGGATAGACTACAAAACATCATTTGACAGTATCCTACATTCATGGATAAAAGAGTACTTAAAAATGTATAACTTATACCCTACACTGATCGATTACATTACAGAACCATGAAACAATGGCGAACCACTTTGCAGTTAAGCCGTAATAAAGGACAAATGATCATTTCAGGGATAAAAATTCAAAGGGGGATATTCCAGGGTGACTGTTGGTCACTGCAGCTTTTTTGTCTTTCCATTAACCCATTACCCTGTCTACTTCATGGCTAGAATTTGGCTCCCAGAAAACAACAAAGTGTAAATACTTTTCATTTTCTTTGTGCACTTAATTTAAAACTGTATAGCTCTTTATATGAGAAACTGAAAGCACAACTGCAAGTGGTCAAACTTTTTTAGATGATATAAGAATGTCATTTGGTCCTGATAACTGAGCAAAAGCAACCTTTAAAGGTGGAAAGCTGCAGCACCAAGAAAACATCAGTTTGGGACAGGTGTGTGTTATAAAAGAAGTTGAGCAAGAGGGAGTTTATAAATATTTGAGAAGTGATGAAGGATCAACAATAAAACATGAACAAATGAAAAAAAAAACTTGGTAAGGAATATTTTAGAAGACTGGAATTAATACTGAAAACAACTTTGACATCTAGGAACAGAGTCCAAGTTGTAAACCAATTTGCTCTTCCTGTAATAACTTACAGCATTGTATCAGTGCATACCTAGACTTTATTAAATCATTTGATGAGCATGAAGCATGCCTCTTGTTTTCCTGTCTAATCTAGCCAACACATTTTGGGTCCAGTCATTCACTCCAAAGCTGTGATAAAATCAGTGCATACCTAGACTTTCCGCGGTGGTGCAGCGGTAACGTTGTTGCCTCACAGCAAGAGGTTCTCCCGTTCGATTCTCGGCTTGGGTTGCGAGTGCCTTCTGTGTGGAGTCTGCATGTCCTCCCCGTGGTCAAGTGGGGGTTCGAAAGATAGCCTTCATTGAAGGATGGGCGTCGGGCTGGCAACTCGACACCATAAAAAAACAACTGCCAATCATTAGCGGACCGGAGTTCCGCTGTGGCGACCCCTAATCGGGAAAAGCCGAAAGATAAACAACAACAAAGTGCATACCTAGACTATATATTCCCTGTTCTGAAGGAGGTATAGGCCTCCTCAAAATTGATTACATGCATAGATCTGCAGTCATGGGACTGCATACATATCTCCTGACCTCACAAGACCCAAGCGTAGTGAAAGTTTTGAAACGTGAGGAGAATAAGTCTAAGATAACTTCCTTGTTTAGTTTAGCAGAAGCAAATTGGCATCAAGCAGGAGTGGAAATCAAAGCAGAAGTAAATAAAAATGAGGCAGCAACTGAATGTGCCAAAAAAACAAAAGAAATAATATAAAGTCAAGGATCAGATGAGAAGGCAAGAAATGTGGAAAATGCATAAATATATTTGGAAGTATAGAAAACTCTTGGACGACCTCATATTGATCAGGGATGAGTGCAGGAATGGTTAAGGAGAGCTGAATTTAAACCAAAAGACGAAAGGTTAATATTGGCAGCCCAAGATAGTGGACTACGTACACGTTGGTTTACAAAGTCCATTGAATGTATGGGAGAAACAGACAAATGTAGGTTTTGTAAAACAGAATTGGAAACAGTTATATTAATTTCTTTTTTTTTAACCAAACTGTTATACTATCTGACTAGTGCACTAGGTGCTTGTTTCTAAGTAGACACAATATGAAACACCAAACTTTAGAATTATTAAATTTTTGACTATAGTAATAGCATTTTAGTTGCTTGAGGAGGCTTCACCCACTCAGAAAATATATCTACAATTACTAATAAATAGCAAAATGTTTGGGATTTAGGCATCTCACAGAAAACAAGAAAGGTTTCTATGGTTAATGTAATGTCTATGAAACATGTATTAATCATATGCTGGATAACTCCAGAAATGTAAGGGGCATATCAGTTAGTGTGGCAACTTGCCACATGAGCAATTTTTTTTTCTTTCAGAAGAGAGAGAGAGATAGCAAATGATACATAAATAAAGTGTGGTAAAAATGAACATTGTACTACTAGCCTTTCACCTGTATGGCGCCATAATGAGTCCAAGGAATAACTGCAACAATCACATTGCCACCTTACCTTTTCAGAGTCTTCAGCCTGTTCTTGAAAAGTCAGTACATCTTGTAATGAAGCAAGAGCATTTTTGGTTTGAAATACCTGCCTGCAGTCTGTTTAGTCACTTTAGTCAGAAAAAGTACCTGCGTCCAGTCGGACTTTCCCGACAAACAAATGTTAAATAAATAAAATAATAAAATAAATAAATATATCTTCAAGGAAATTCTCTTTTAAAATATATGAACAACAGTCTTGCATTCAGTACATTTTATGGCATAATCTGTTTATTTTAAATATTCTCTTTTCCTCTATAGTGTCCCAAACTCATAAATTATTACACAAACATAATGTGAGTCTGAAAATATTAACTGTTTTTTAGTGATAACGCTGAGTTCTGCAGTTTGATCAGACATATTCTAATTTAATTGTCCCTAAGCAGGATTTGATCTGTAATGCCAAGTGAAGAAGTTGCCACGAGTGAGTTCTCTATGAATATAGAATAAGTTATGGATATCTGTAAGGTCTAGAAGAAAGCACATGATTAAAAAATTTAAAGTGCAACATTTAAAGGTAAACACCTACTGTTTTTTTTTTTGGGAGGGGTTATTTAATAGTGAAAGTTTAAATGCTGACAAGTACTGAGTCTTTGAGCCTACAGAATGTGGAACTGCAACAAAGATTTCTGTCAAGGTGTAAACGAAAATGCCATATCTATTATCCTGGCAGCTACTGCCATTAGTGTGGGAGATCTGCTGCTACAGGATTGGAGTTTGGTTTAAAATATGCTGAAGGTATAAAAACATCATTTCTGTGCTATGTTAATATGCCTAATGCAACTGTGTTATACTTGAAACAGAACAAGAAAAGTTCCTCTGAATAACCCTGCCCAAGGGTTAAGAGGAGGGTTTTCAGATGAAGGAATACAGTTTATGTTTTTCTTTCCAGCGTAGTGGTTCTGGAATGCCTGTTTCTTTCCAATGTAGTGGCTCTGGAATGCCTCTCTTAAAAAAAAAAAAAAGTCTGCAAAATTAGAAATTTATTGTATATAAAAACCTAATCTAAGGAAAGCATGGAACTGCTTCAAGGTTATAGTGCATGATAAAGTCTGAATAGCAGAAAACTGAAAACTAAGATGGAAGAATGTGATGAGCTTTTGAAGAAATGAGATGTTCTAGGTACTGACCCCATGGCTTTCACAACTGTGATTTTTATTTTGCCCTTGTGTAAATAAAAGCAAACACATACTGACTGTTAATATGAATTAGAGAAAAGAAAAACAGAAATGGTGGTAACAGAAAAGGTAGTGGGATATAAACTAAAGAATTTTAGTTGGAGTAAGTTGGAATAGTTACTGAATTTATAGCTCTAACATGTTAAACAAATATACATTTTTGGATTTCTTAACAGGTAGTATGAGTGTGTTACACAGACTTTTAGTTTGAACTATGACTTTTTGATTAAATGGTGCTAATCCTCAGCTGAGGATTAACCCTTACCTACGTCACTAGATGGTTAGCCAATTGGCTCACTGACAGAACCCATGCCATCAAAGTTGGTGACTCCACCTCTTCCAGTGGACCTGTCACTGGTGGCATACCAACAGGATCTGTGTTGGGCATTTTACTGTTTGGAATGCATTTCTCGGAAGTGTAGGCTAAAGTAGATGACCTTTGGCTTACCAAGTTCGCTGATGATTACAAATTGGGTGCAATCACTGAGTTCTCCAATGATGTTAACATATTACAGGAGGGACTAACACAGACAAATGACTGGTGCCAAAGTCACAGCCTAAAACTAAATGCAAAAAAAGTGCATTATTATTCCCTGTGGCAAAGTAAAATTCCTGCTAATTAGAATATTGACAGCACCCCCCCCCCCCAAGTTCAAATCCATTGTTGTGAGATCTGAGAACACAAGCCTTCTATGTTGAGTATCTCATAAGTAAGGGCATCACATCCAGGTCTAAGTATGTTATAACTCCACTGTACTCAACCCTTATCAGACCATTAATAGAGTGCAATGCTGCCTTCTGCATGTACCTCACCAGACACCTGCAGCAACTGGAAAGACCACAGAGTTTCTCAACAAGAAAATAGAGAGCCTCCAAGCCATGACTTATTTGTTTGGACTGAAAGCCCTGACGCTATACTCTGTATCATACAGGCTGCTTAGAGGTGACTTGTGCCTGGATTATAGGGCAGACTCTGACTCTGCCCTGATGGATATGCTGCACATCTGCAAGTCAAATGGCACAAGAGTCACTTACTCTAGGGATGTTAACCTAGCTTTTGACATTAACAGAACATGCTGGAGAGACAGCTACATCTCCCAGAGATTGCCGCTTCTCTGGAATAAACTTCCAATTTAGGTGAAG
The DNA here is from genome assembly GCF_019279795.1 of Protopterus annectens. Lineage (NCBI taxonomy): Eukaryota > Metazoa > Chordata > Ceratodontiformes > Protopteridae > Protopterus > Protopterus annectens. The sequence continues at coordinate 730,831,499 of NC_056736.1, read as the reverse complement.
CAGAGCTCCTCACTGACCCTGTTCATGCGCATCCTGGACAAACGAATGGGGGACTACAAATTCGCCCTGGGTTGGCACCGATGTTCCTCATGGACAGGGATAGTCTTTATTTATCATAGACTTGCTCTGCCTCGAAGTAGGCGGTATGCAACTGAGTAGAGCTGGAGTTTTTTTAACCGAGCAGCATATGGCATCTGTTTGAGACCCTTGATCCTCTTGGTGAGATACTTTTGGGGTCTTTCTAATTGCTGCAGGTGTCGGGTAAGGTACATCCCAAAAGGGGCATTGTATTCTATGATGGGCCTGATGAGGGATGAATAAAGGGGCACGATTACCTCTCTTGATCTAGATGTGAAACCCTTCGTGATGAGGTGGGCTATGTAGGTCTTTCTAATCAATTGTTCACCTTAACTGAAAAGAACCTTGTTGAACTACATGCAGCAAAGGAAATAACTGTGACTTCTGTTCATAGCTGTCCTAGCCTTTCTTTTGCCAGGTAGTGTTCAAGGATGGTGGTTGTGGAATTTCAGAGGGAGTTGGCCACTGAATTTGCATTGGCATATCTTACTGTAAGGCTAAGTTATGTTGTCTTATGTTCATAGTAAAGGGTTAGTGTTTTACATAGCTTAGTTTTTATGATGCCGGAAGGGACAGCTGTTTCTCACGTGATTTTTTCACCGTCAGGTAAAATGCACGTTACTATTTAAATGACTTTGTACAAATAATTGAATATTATTAATGATCATTTGCTCTAACTAGAATGTTTTTCTTTATTTTGTATAATTTAATGTATAAGTCATATGAGTTTTTCTTTAAACCTTTATCTTGTCTGCTACTTCTTAGCTACTTGAGATTATTGTGGAATGTTGTGTGTGTGAAATGCCTGATCTGTTTAAATTTTGTAATTGAAGGGTGCTAGGAGAATCTGTGAATAACCAAATGCATTGTTTGTATATGTCTATAGTCTTTTATAAAGGGATGGTAGGCAGATTACAGTGGGTAACTCTCAGATGAAAATAGATGTGATATTTGAAATTCATTTTTTTCTTTTTTCAAGGGATACAATCCCATCATCATACTGGTGTTAAAGGACCACTATGGGGGGGGGGGGGGGGGTATTTTTAACTTTTCTTTGCGTTTCCATCATTGAAAACCTGTATGTACCCAATCGAAGTAATCACTACTAATTTATTCTGTTTGTAACCCTGAATGCCCTCCTGGGGGCAGACATCCTGCTGAGAGTTTTTTTATTAATTAATTCATTTCTGTATTTATTTATGTATTTATTTTACATTTGTCTGATTGGGTCAGTGGCACTTTTTCAGCGGAGGCCCGGGGAGAAAACCTCCATTACAAAAACATATTACAAACAATACAAGAAATTGATAACAATCAAGAATACATAACTTCGGTAAATATAGGTAGTAAATCGTTTATACATAAACAATAAAAATTGAGAGAGAAATAAAAGTGGAAAGAAAACAAATAAACTAGCATGGAATAGCTTGTGCCATCATAGAGAAATGACTGATCAGTAGATCAATATCATGGTTTTGGTGGTAAATATTTATGAGACAGATGTATGGTATATGAACAGGAATATGGCTGATTGTTGCTATGCTAGTGTTACTTGTTCTAAACAGTGATAGCTAAGGCAATATTGAGGTGAAGTACAAGAAGGTGGGAATATAATGAAACTGTAGGAAGCTTGAGATAAGTAGATAAAAATAGGAGCACTAGTGAGCCTGAGATAGGTAGAGAGAAAGTGGAATTCCATGAGAAAAGGGATAGTTTAGATGTTAAAATTTAGTAAGGGAAGAGATATTTTGGTTGTAAGAACAAGGAAGGACAGAATGATCAGCCTGAATTAGTGCAGGAGCAAAACCAGTTTTTGGTTAGGTGTTCTTTAAGAAGTAGTTTACATTCTGATATGTTGTTAGAATTCAGTATTGTCTGAGGCATGGAATCCCAGGATTTACATATTTGGAGGGAGAATAGAGAGTTACCATAACAATTATTAGATTTAGTTACTTTTAGTAATGGTTTGTTGGAGGATCTTAGTGGCCTGCTGTTTGAGTAGGGCTGCACTAAGCTCTTGAGTGCTGGACTGTTGTCTGGATGGTGGAAGATGGAATGAATGAAAGTTAGTTGGTTGAGGAATATGAGATTGGGTGGTTCAACCCAATTTAGTCTATGAAGTGCTATGCAGTGATGTGATCTGTAATGGAGGTTAATAGGGAATCTTGCAGTTTTGTTATAGCAGGACTTCAGTTTGTTTAAGTTTGATTTTCTGAGATTTGTAAATATTGGTGAGGCATATAGAAGGGTAAAGAGTAGATGAGGCCTAGCTATGGAATGTCTTCTAAATAAAAATCTTCCCCATAATACAGTGTAAATGCACAATTTATGAGATTACAATGCCCATGGCTGGACTGTCATGTGACAGTTCCATTCATTTAGAATGGAAGAACTGAGAAGAGCAGCTAATTTAGAGAGGCCGCAAAAGCATAATTTATTGACATGCAGTGTCTCTTACAAACGTGTTTCCTACTGATGTGTTACACATTCTGTAAAACAAACGTGTATAGAGATACCAGCTCGTTGCTGAGATAACAGACTTTTTTAGACATTCAACTTTGATCTGCTTCAGTTCCTTCTCAAGTTACTCCTGCCATATTCCAACCCTCAGCTAGCAAGAGTATCACAGTTCCCACCCTGCAAGGTTCAGCTTCACATGACAGTAGATATCAAACAGATTAGTTTGCAGTCTGCCTGATGTGCTAGTAAAAAGTGTTGCCTCATATCTCACTTTATGCCCATACGCCTCAATCTTTTAGCACAAGACATCTGGACAAAGCCTGACATAATGGGGGGACGGCGGCCCAAAAATAAGGACAGATTTTAAATATTGCTCTTATAAACTTAGAATGTAGCTAGAATAAAAGGATTAGTGTTAGCTTGCATTTTATGAAGAATATGAAGTCTAAAACTCAAATTTGTGGCATTATCTAGTGACTTCATTCCTCAAATCATCCCAGTGATTTGTCAGGAAAAAACACAAATTTTAAGAGGAACTGACTAAACAAATATGAGACAAAAATGTGGACATTGAGGGTTATGCTTACTCCTTTCACAGCAGATCATGTTACAAAAATGCTTTTATCAATCCTTAATTTAAAGGTGTCTACCTGAAAACATACCTGTAACATACACAGATTACAGCTCATCTAGGCCACTGACATATTTAGCTATGTCTGCAAATTAATACTCAAATCATAAAGAATAATCATATTTGCGTTACACAGAATTGCAGTCTTCTGTCTTGTTACCTCTTAGGCATGCCACTGATGTCTCCTTATATTTGTAAGTGCTATTGCTTTTGTATGCACGTATTTGTTAGTGTTATATTTTTTTCAATGCAGCTTTTCCTTCATGCAATGCAGTGCCTACTACTGCTGCTCTGAACAGTGCGCATACTGTTCTTGCTCAATGTACATAGTGTTTTCCAGTGCACGCTGCCACAACAAGCTTTTCTATTCACTGCTATCCAAAATTTTATACATTTTCTCAAGAAGCTAGATAAATACAATGACCCCCAGCAATATATTTTATACCACAGTTATTTTTGAAACAATTTGCAGTTGACCAAGTAGCAATTTCAGTGCAGTCTGCTGTAATTCTTAACTATTTTCCTCAGGAGTATCATTTGTATTCCACAGTGCTCATCACTCCCCACTCAGAGCTGTTATCACTTTGACTATGATGTCTGAGTTACAAGAAGTAAGCAATCTTCAGATGTCCATTGCAAGCAGTAAATCACACAGACGTACAAATGCTCACTGATTAACACTATTCCAAAGAGTCTAAGTGAACCACTCAGCTCTCACAGCCCATCTTCAAACAAAGAAAAAAATTCAGCAATGCCTACTATATACCTATGCAGATCTTCTCGTCATGGCCACACACAACTGTAGCAGAAAAGAGATGCTTTTGACATCAGACTGCAAACAACTAGACATCAGGTAGGTGTCCCTGTAGCTCTGTTCCTCAACACTCACACACCCACATGCACACAGTATAATGTATCACCCAAGAAACAGCTAGTATTACCTCTTTACTATAACAACTGCAATGCCCATAGGCCAAACAAAGCACCAAAAAGTACAGACACCACACCATCACAATACAACAGTTAACCATGTTAAGTTAACAACATCTAATACATCACACACACACACACACACACACACACACACACACACACACACACACACACACACACACACACACACCCACACATGCACCCACTCAACATAGCAGTGAACCATGTAGCTTTATCTACATTTCAACAAAACAATAATGCAACATCTACAAAGACCACAGCTGCTGATGCTACCTGCTCTTTGTACACAGCATTTGTTGCAGCAAGCCTACTGCACTGACATCAGAAACTCCCTCAACAGGGCAGTTGTCAGTCCAGCTTTGCCCCATTGTTCACATTTATGTCATGAACTTATGCACAGACATTCATAGATACAGAAACAGACACACAAAGACAGACACAAAAAGATTCACATATAGACTCTCTCACACACACACACACACACACACACACACACACACACACACACACACACACACACACACAGCATCTGGTGTCCTTCACACCAGGAAATGCCACTGCTACTTCAGAAGGCAACCTGCACTCGCACCATCATCTCCACCACCACAGCATTAAGTAGGTGTGAGTACAGCTTTGATTGACAGTTACTGATTACATCACCCACAATGAACGTGCACACACACACACACATACGCACGCACACATACACACACACACAAACACACACACACACACACACACACACACACACACACACACACACACACACACACACACACACACGGCATCTGGTGTCCTTCACACCAGGAAATGCCACTGCTACTTCAGAAGGCAACCTGCACTCGCGCCATCATCTTTACCACCGTAGCATTAAGTAGGTGTGAGTACAGCTTTGATTGACAGTTACTGATTACATCACCCACAATGAACGTGCACACACACACACACACACACACACACACACACACACACACACACACACACACACACACACACACACACACACAATGCTGTTCACCATGCTCCCCACATAATACAGTGACAGCTATGGTGAAGCCAACTGTTGATGACCTTGTCTCAGGATTGCCAGCATTTGATTCACTCATTTGTTTACTGTGTGATCTTATTTATTATTTATTTATTTATTTATTTATTTATTTATTTATTTATACTTGTTGACCGGGAGTGTCCGACTGGACGTAGGTCCATTTTCAGCTGAGGCCCAGGGAGAAAAGCTCTACAAGAAATGGATGCCAACTCACAAAGCTCTTGAGCAAGTCGCCTAACTAGTCTGTGCTTTCGGGCAACTGGGAAATTGGGTTTTACTCATAAATGGTTCCCCCACAGATGCACACCTAGTTAACTGCCTTTGTACCTACAGCATTAAATCCAGCTCACATACTCAAAAGATGATACTAGTTATTGGTTGATGAATACTGCTGCCTCATCACTATCTGTGTCATCTCTCTATATATAAAAAGATACTTGGGAAATGAATACTGATGGTCAAAACCTCGGAATGCTTTTACTGCTTTGAGCATATTGGCCTTTAAATCAAATCACATGGTTAAAAGGTGGAAGGAAACATTTTCAGAATAAAATCTTCAGATAGCTAACAACATAAACACTGCAACAGCATGCAGTCGGCAATAAAGAATGTTTGCATGTGCTTATATCCTCCTTAAGCAAGCATAATTTTATGCAATAAAGCCATAAATCTAGTAAGAGTAGAACTAAACCAGACAAAAAAGTGGAATGCTTAAGCACAGCATGGGGGAGTTATGCGGTCAAATATAATCAACAAGCTGGATCGGAGGTTTAGTCATTTGCCTTCAGTATCAGGGGCAAATCTGGAAATAACCAGAGGCAATTTATTTAAATATTTGTACTATTAACTTGAGAAGTTGACAGAATAAGAGAAGGTGAGTTGGCATCCATTTCCTGAAATAAAAGAAGTCTATGACTCCAAAGTCAGCGACAGCTGAAGGCATTGACTAGACAGTGCTCTCTCTCAAAATCATAAATAATTCCGACTCCCCATCTTTAACATACATTTGTTGCAGGAAGCCCACTGCACTTGAAATCATAAACTCTCCCACTAGGGTGGATGTCAGCCCAGCTCTGCACTAGTGCTCTGTGATCCACCATCCAAACGCAAAGCGCGCGTACACGCACATGCAGACACGCACACACACACACACACACACACACAAAATTCATGTGAACATAACCTTGTTGTTGAATTACTATGCTCCCCATGATTTGTCTGCCTAAGATCCAAAGTACCTGCTTCACCAGTTTACTGAAGCTGAGTTACCATAACCTGTGATACCATACAGTTGTCAATTCATCTTTTCTGTCATGTTCTCCACAACACCGTTCACTAACATATATTGCAACCCAACATAATAGTATGCATGTATACTCACCTGTGTCACCACACATATCCACTTCCTGCATAAGCAACACATGTTCATCACCAGTCACACACCATTTCTGATTCACCACAGTACACTCACACCAGTATCACAATGTATGGACAGAAATAGCAGCAGTGAAGGTTTATCATGGTCTCGGTTGCTTGACAAAACTAGAGCAGAAAGTTGTGCACTGTGTAACTTTGATTATGTTGTATTTCTGTTATCATATGAATTTACTTGGTACAGCAGGGATACATTATGCAGATAAGACACCTTTCAGGTATTTAAGCAGCTACAAGTGCATAAGTTGTAAAGACTGATGAATAACAGTTACCCTGGCTTTTAGTACAAGAAGGAGCGAGCTCAGCTAACATCTGTCATGCTGAGGCGATGAATTAATTATGCAGACATTGTGACTTTTCAGCAAATAACTTTAATTGACTGCTCAGCAAAAGAACTCTCTGCACTACCCCCTGTGTGTTGCCCTCCCTGGTAATGTCTGATCATAAATCAGTCTTTGTCGAAGTAACAATCATACCTGACCCCCCCCCCCCCTTCAAGAGCAAAAAGAGCAGAAAAGATGGAACATTTCTCCAAAGTAAACTATAGCCTCCTAAGAGATTCCATAAATAGTTGCAAACCCCTTGCTACCACTGTCAACAACGACTCCTATGCAGAGGTGTACACAAATGCCCTGCATAAACACCTATACAAATGTATAGGCTCGGCTGTACCTGAATGGATCAAAACAAGGGCCTCACAAAAAAGCAAGCCATCTTGGTGGACATCAAGTATAATTAAGTTATACAACAAGCAGAAGAAACTAATGTCTAAGAATAAGAGAGAACTGACTCAGCAGAGGAAGGACACCCTGCACAGCTTGAACAAACAAATTAGATATCTTGTAAAGTCCTCTAAAGTCAACTACGAAGCTAAACTAGCATCCCTAGCTAAAGATAATCACACGGCATTCTTTAGCTACATCAGAAATCTAAAAGGGAAGACCCAGCTTTGTACCGAACTAGTAGTGGAAGGTACTACTTATACTGACCCTAAGGACATTGCCAATTTGCTAGCAAACACATTTGGCTCAAACTTCACCCCGTGTCCCCACCAGAAATACCTCAAAGCATACCTGGCACCAGTCCTCTACCTAGTATCTTCAAAGAGCAGGTTATATCTGCACTCTCCATTGCCAAAAACAGCCTCTGTGGGACTAGGTGACTTCCCAGACTGCCTACTAAACAGTCTAAAACAGGATGTAGTGGAACTGCTTAGTACTCTCTTCAACCACAGTCTAAGTACTGGCTTTGCCCCAGCAGTGTGGAAGACAGTAACAGTAACTCCCTTTTAGAGATGGCGGTCCATCAACCAACCCTAGGAACTATAGACCCATAAGCCTAACCAGCCTTATGTGCAAGACCATGGAGAAAGTCATCATGGACCTTATCAACAAAGACATAGGTGATCCACCCAACTCAATTTGGCTTTGTTAAGTGTAGATAATGCATATTAAACCTGGTGGACTTCTTCGACAATTTCACCAAAGCCCTAGGTGAGGGCAAAACAAGTACATACAGCCTATCTTGACTTAGCCAAGGTTTTTGACACAATCCCCCACTCAGGCATCATTGAGAAACTCACCCAACTAGGAATTAATCCGTGTGTCACTAGATGGGTAGCCAACTGGCTCACCAACAGAATGCATGCAGTCAAAGTTGGGTATTCAACCTCTACCAGCAGAAGAGTTACCAGTGGTGTACCACAAAGATCTGTGCTGGGCTCCCTACTGTTTAGAATATCTTCCTCAGAAGTCCAGGCAAAAATAGATGGCCTGTGGCTTACCAAGTTTGCCGATGACTGTAAACTAGGTGCAATCGTTGAGTCCCCCAATGATGCTGACATACTACAGAAAGGGCTTACACAGACAAATGATTGTTGCCAAAGTCTCGGAAGTAAACTAAATGCAAAGAAAAATGTGCTATCATCCCTTTTGGCAAAGGGGAAGTCCCTACAATTTACAGTATTAACAGTACCTCCCTTAGCTCAAACCCCGTGGTGAGAGATTTGAGAACTCAGGTTGATAGCAACCTTAACTTCGATCACCATGTGTCCACAATGGTAAGGAAGGCCTTCTGTGTTGCACATATGATAAGTAAGGGCATTGCATCCAGAGCTAAGGAGGTTATAACTCCCCTGCCACCATCCCTCATCAGAACACTAATAGAGTATTGAGCTCTGTTCTGTATGTACCTCACCAGACACCTGTAGCAGCTGGGGAGACCGCAGACGTTTCTCACCAAGAAAAAATCAAGGCCTGCAACACATGCCCTACATGGATAGATTGAAGGCCCTGTCACTGTACTCTGTATCAAGGCTGCTGAGAAGCGACTTGTGCCTGGCCTACAGAGCAGTCTCAGACCCTGCCCTAATGGAAATGCTGCACATCCACAAGTCAAATGGGACAAGATTCACTTGCTCTAGGGATCTTAACCTAGCCTGCAACATTAACGGGAAATGCTGGCGAGACAAATATGTCTCCCAGAGATTGCCACTCTTCTGGAACAAACTCACAGTTCCCATAAAACAGAGTTCCTCAATGACCCTATTTAAGCGTAACTTAGACAGCTGGATGGAAGACCATAAATTTACCCCAGGGTTGTCATCTATGTTCCTCTTGGATAAGTGCAGTCAGTGCTGGTTATAGGGTAATGCTGCAAATGTAGACCATACAACTTGGTCAATAAGGGAACAAGGCCATCAAATTTTTGCCTATGTCCTAGCAGAAGACAACAGAGAAGAACAACACTTCCACCTCCTCTGGGCTAAATAATAACAGACATTTGAGTTTTAGATTTCATATTCATTTGAAAAATTCATACTAACACAAATCCTGTTATACTAGCTGATGTATAACGTATAAATCTTAATTGGTATGCTTTTTCTGATTAACCAGCCATTCGTTTATCCAACCTAAGGTCCGGTCCCAGCAAGACCCGATAAGAGGGGGGAGTCTACTGTAATATTCAAATGGTTCTTGTGTCACAAAACAGTTACATCTAAGCTTGGACAGGAGACTAGAAAGTAGCTCAAAAGATTTATACATGTGTATTTGTGTAGTCTATTCCACTGGCAAAGAAACTTTGGGATATTCAGCACAGGGAGATGTGAGGCCATATCAACATCTTGTTACATAAGGAAATCTTGCAAGACAACATAATGGAATTAATAGAGATCACAGATGATATCAGTACCATGTTGTACTATCTGACTACCAATTATTGGTTTCCTTACATGTCTACCATACAGACTGCTTATGCAAGTTGATTTGAAGACCATGTCACCAAATGGAAGGCAGGCATTATGGGTGCCGTGAACTGTTGTTCACAACATACTGTGGCATTTCTACAGAACTGTCAATTACATTCAAGTATAGTCATCAAAGTACTCATCTCCCTGCATCAGTCCACATAGCAGTATCATTCTGGCTTCCAAATACAGTTTAAAACACAATGTAATCCACCAGGTATGCATACTTAGTGAGAAATTGTGGGAGGGTGGCCTAATGGTTAAGGTGTTTGCCTTACAAACACAGGGTGCAGGGTTTGAGTCTCACAAGGGATAATTGGCTAGGCTTAAAATGGCTCTCAAGGGCAGTTAGCTTAGTACTAATCTATGAACCTATGAACCTATGAAATTCATCTTCCGAAAGATGAATACACAAGACAGACATACATGACTTATTGGATAAGATGTTAATTTTTACCATTTTCTTGAAGCACTTACGTAAGTAGCTGCCTATTCCTACTATATTTCCTCCATCATTTCTTGATACAGTCATTAAAAACTTATGGAAGGCCACCTGAGTAATTCCTTACATTTCCTCACCTTTTCTAATTACACTTCAAACAGATACTACTTTTTCACTTTCTAAGCAAGCGGGTGAAATTACAGGCATGAGATAAAACACATCTGTTGTTTGCCACCAATTGTGTTTTGTCACACTACATCGCTGACAGAAGAAAGTGGGTTAGTAATCAAAAAATTATACTCTTTTATGCACTAAAACACCACAAAGGCACCAATGGCATGCATGCAGATAGCCACAGAAGGGCAGTTGCAGTCATGACTGCAACACGGGCAATGGCTATGTTACCCCTCCATAACTGCTGTAAACCCCACAGTCAGGGTTTTTGTTAAACTTATTTGACACTACTCTACTTTGGATAATGTGTTCAAAGTTCAGACACTGTCATCAGTATCAGTATGATTATAGTTACCCAGTGGATTATAAAACACTATTTCTCTACTTCTGTGCTGGCAAGGGCCAAATACAGAGTATAACACCAGTTGACTTCACCTCTATTGGGTTCCACATGCCTACACAGAACTTTCTTGAAACTGTTGTGATTAATTCCACATTGGAGAATGTCCTCTCCTCATGTGTGCTTCAAAACAGTGCATCACAAGTTAAAGCCAGAATGTCACAGTCCTCCATTAGCAGTTATCAGAATTAGAACTCTTATTTCAGTTTCTGTGTTTCATTGGTTTTGAAGAACCTGGTTGTCTCACTAGGCTGTGGCCTGTTTTTAGTGGAGGCCTGGGTAGCTATAAATGTGAATGTTTAGTACTTGGGCATCACCTGTAAACATCTGCTATTCAGCAAGAGTTTCCAAAAGACAGTTTAAACTAAATACATAAAAACAAACAATATTATGAGAGAAAGCATACCCAGCAGAAGGCTGTCAGAGGCTATTCTTGCCAATGGAAATACAGGAGCATATAGGTGACTAAAAGCAGTAGTTGTGGCAGTCAGCAACTTGGAATGAGGCCAATTACTGTCAAAGCTACCATCTAAAAAAGGAGAGCAATCAGCATAGCTTTCTGCTCCATCCTATTGACTTAGACTCCTCTGCCAAGAAAAAAAAAATTAAAAAAAGAAAAGGAAATGTTTGAGTCTGCAGGCAGTTGGAGCTGTTGCTTCAGAGACATAAAGCCATGACTGTGTGCCATGCTACTAGAATTTGATTAGTCACATGGGCACTTGCTGGTATGGGTGAGGAGAGGAATGGCATGGCATTGCAAGCTTGCCTCTCCTTAGGGGTTGATGATATTGTACGATCAGTATTCCATCACTGGATCTACGGTGGACTATGAAACACCCATGGGTGCACTGTCTTCAAGTCGGCAGAGCTGTCCTGAGAAGTTATGTAAAGTGAGTTAGTAAGTGACCTACCCTCACTGTTTCCCATTGTATGCTGAACCTTGGGTGTGTTACTGGCCATGCACTGTGGGATTTGGGTCATATGAAAAAAAATAAAAACAACTCCTGATAGCTGCCTAAACACAGGTTGTACTTGGTTGTCTCTTTTCCCAGCATATGGGGAAAGAATGTGTCAGTTGCCTGAGAGAGGGTATTGTGGGCAACAGCCAACATGGCCACAGTGCTAACAAGTTTAAGATCTGAAGGCCCTGACAGATAGTACAAATGGACAACACATCAGACCAGTGGAGTCATAATCCTTGGAAGATGGTGTTTTCCCTTTTAGAACAATTTGTAGGACATACAAGACACAAATCAACTTTTCCATCTCATAAAACTGAAAAAAATCTCACCAACCAACACTATAGTAGTGCTGAGTGATATTGGCTTCTCAATGAAACTGTGAGGTGGAAACATTGTCCACTTTATGTACTAATGCACAACAGGCAAAACTGATTACTGTAGTCAAACACAGTGGGATGACTGTCATAAGATAAAACAGTACTACATGTGCAGTAGCCAGTAAGAGTACCAACTTTAACAGCAAAAAATATATTTAAAAGCATCTTAACAGGGTAGCTCTTTTTAAACAAACTGTGATCTACATGTTCTGCTTATAATGACACATATAATACTGTCCCAAGATGAGAGTCATTACCATGACCATTTCCCATTAAAAAAATGTTTAAATGCATCATTATGACCAGTTTTACTAATGGTTTCATTAAAATATATCATCATAAGGTCAATCCCAATACAAGGGGCTTATGGACAGTGCAGTGGTGCAGCAGTAGCTTTGCCGCCTCACAGCAAGAGGTTCTCCAGTGTGATTCTCAGCTGGAGTGCCTTCTTTGTGGAGTCTGCATGTCCTCCCTGTGTTCGTGTGGGATGTTCTTCATTCCACATTGCTGCAGTCCTAACTATTGGGGTAGTCCGCTGTCCAGTCGGCCCGAATACCAAAGTATATGGCTGACGTCGGTCACGGCGCATTAGACTGACGTCAGTACGTCAGGGTACTAATGCGCATGTCCGACGTCATATCCTCAGTCTTTTTTGCCGCATGGTCCGATGCAGAAGCAATTTTGCGAGTGCAGGTTGGCGTTCTGAAAGTTTCTGAAGTCAGAGTTTCAGACCGAATCAAAGTTGGCTAAGTACCCGCTAGAATATTTTGGTTTTTTCTTGCCTCAGTATTTAACCGGATGTCAGAAAAAGTGAATAACTGTATTTCTTGTGGGAAACAGATTCCTCATAGGGATTACCATACTTTGTGTATTCCTTGTTTAGGGCCTGAGCACGACGTTGTTGGATGCCGCTCTTGTGCTAGATTTAACAAACGCACTATTAAGAGAAGGTTAGACTGTGCTAGGTTGGTTTTTGGGAAGCGTTGTAATTATAAAATGCCGTCGGATGCTCCGACGCCCGCTTCGGCCAAAAAGCGCAAGGATAAAACTACAAAGCCTAGAATGGAAGAACCGACAGTCCCAGACGTCGGTCCTTTAGAAGGCTCAGTGGAGCCGGAGGTTCTGCCAGGAGTTTCTTTGGAGTCTCAGGGAGAGGCTTTACTGTTACAGGATGTATCCTCTCAGGAAGTAGGCCAGGCTGAGGGGGCTTCTCAGGTGGCTGTTCTTCCCTCTCTTCCTAAGGTGGTTGGAGCCTCTTCTTCTGTTTCCAAGGCTTCTTTGAGAGGCAGGCCAAGTTTAGCTTCAGTGGGGATTTCTCCTAGTGCTTCAGGGTCTTTACCTAAGAAACATATGCTTAAAATGGCAGAGGATTTGATTACTATGATTAGAGGTTCTATGCCCCCTCCTGATAAGAGGCCTAGGGTGGAACCTGTGTCTGAGAGTTATGAGCAATGTTCGGAGGCTTCTGAGTCTTCGGCTGAAGATTTGCAGGAGTATCCTCCTTATTCTGATTCTGATGTGGATGATTCTACTCCTTCAGCTTCTCCTCCTGAGGATTTTTCTTTTTCAGAGACTCTGCATTCCATGAGGGAGCATTTTAAATGGGAAGGTCAAGATTTCTCTGATTCCAGAAAGAGGCTTAGGGAATTCTTGTTTTTACCCCAGCATAGGCCTTTAGCTATACCTCCTGTTCTGAATGTGGTGGAAGATGTTTTTGCAGAGGCTTCCTTGAATCCTGATTCTCTGCCTCCTGCCCCAGTTAAACCGGATAGGTACTACAGGGTGCCTGAAGCTCATAAGTATCTTTTAAGAGTCCTAGGGCAGACCCGAAACTGTCTCTCAGGGGCCTAAAGGTGTGAAGGCCTCTGTTGTTAAAAATCCTGTTCCTCCTGATAAAGAGGCAAGGGCTTTGGATAGATGGGGAAAGAAAGTGTATACTTCTTCCACTTTAGCCATGAGGGCGTTGAATTGTCAGTTTCACATGTTAAAATATCAGAATTATCTCCTTTCACAGTTGAAATCTAAGGTGGATGCTCTGGCGGAAGGTATTGAGTGTAAAGAGTTGCAGGATTTAGTTCATGTGTCTGAACAGGTGGGTAAACATTCCTTGCAGTGTGGTTTTGATGCTGTGCAGGCCTCCTCGAGGGTGGCTGCCACTGGTTCTGTTCTTCGTAGGCACGCCTGGTTGAGAGATCAGAATTTAGCTGAGCATGTTAAAACAAGGATTTTGGATGCTCCTTTACAGTCTGATGTGTTGTTTGGTTCGCCTGTGGAAGCAGTTTTAAAGAAAATGGAGGACAAGGCTAAGTCTATGCAGACTGTTAAGGATTTTTTGCAGGTGCAGCCTCTGAAGTTTAGTAGAAATTGGCCTACTAAGGGATGGACTTATCCTGCTTATGATTCCCAGTCTAGGGGTAGGTCTAGACGTGGTAGGGGCAGAGCTCAAGGTTCTTTTAGGCCTAGGACAGGGAGTTCCCCTGCTCAGACTTCTGGTGAGGGCAGGGGTCAGTCCTTTCGTAAGCAGACCCAATGACCTGCCTTTTCAGCTGCCAGTACATTCTCTCCTGGCAGCACCTTTGGGAGGAAGGCTGTCTCTTTTCAAAGAAAATTGGGATTTAATTACCCAAGACAGATGGGTTCTGGATATCATTCACCACGGTTACAGGTTTTATTTCCATACCTTGCCTCCTTTCAAAGGCATGCCAGACATTCCTCCTCTACAAAGAACAGAGGCTCACAAGCAAATTTCTCTATTGCTCGAAATAGGGGCCATTCAGCCAGTTCCTGTGCCAGAAAGGGGCCTAGGATTTTATTCTCGCCTGTTCCTAGTACCAAAGAAGGGGAACACGTGGAGACCAATTTTGGATTTATCTATCCTCAACACTTATCTGGACATTCCCAAGTTCAAAATGTTGACGTTACAACAGCTTTTACCTCTGCTGGGCAAAGATCACTGGATGGTGACTTTAGATCTCAAGGAAGCTTACCTTCATGTGCCAATAAGATTAAGTTGCAGGAAGTATCTGCGTTTTCGAGCTGGAAATTCTCATTATCAGTTCTCTGCATTGCCCTTTGGCTTATCTACTGCGCCCAGAGTATTCACAAAGGTTCTGGCTCCAGTGATAGCTTACTTCAGGCTAAAAGGAATTCAAATCTATCCTTACTTGGACGACTGCCTGATTCTGGCTCAAGAAAAGGAAAACCTTCTACAGC
The DNA here is from genome assembly GCF_019279795.1 of Protopterus annectens. Classification (NCBI taxonomy): domain Eukaryota; kingdom Metazoa; phylum Chordata; order Ceratodontiformes; family Protopteridae; genus Protopterus; species Protopterus annectens. The sequence goes on along the minus strand of NC_056736.1, from coordinate 730,816,079 downwards.
ATTTGGAATATGTCATAGCAGTGCTAAGATGCCTAGGGTATTCTGTGAACGAAATAAAGTCCAGTCTAGTACCCTCTCAAGACATGTGCTTTCTGGGTGTGAGACTGAATACAGCAGCCCAGATGGCCTTTTTAACCCCGGACAAACAAAAGAATCTTTCCAGTTACTTCCACCAACTATCTCTTCAGTCCGGGCTGACTGCAAGGACAGTCCTTCAAGCCTTAGGGTTCATGGCATCTTGTATTCTGGTGCTTCCCAATGCCAAACTGCATATGAGGAAGCTACAATGGTATCTCAAAATCTATGGACACAGCACTGCCAGGATTTGGACACTGTCATTCAAATAATACCTTGCATTCAAAAGGAATTTTTGTGGTGGGCTCAGGAATGTCACCTAAACAAGGGACTCTCTGTGACCCGGCCAGAGGCAAGTCAGATTCTAACGACAGATGCCTCAGACATTGCTTGGGGTGCTCATCTAAATGGAAAGTGGATACAAGACAAGTGGCCTGCCAGACTACAGCATCTACATATCAACATGAAAGAGATGTTAGCAGTCCAGTTTGCATTAATGGCTTTCAAGGAGTTACTTCTTCCAGGGCAGGTGTTGATTCTAACAGACAACACAACTGTCATGTGGTACATCAACAAACAAGGGGGAACACATTCTTACCCATTGTGCAGGCAAGCAATGATTTTATGGGAGACTGCGCTCAGCTTGCAACTAACTCTTCAGGCAAGGTTTCTGCCGAGCACAGAACTCCTTAGCAGATGTGTTAAGCAGACAAATCATGGATCCCCACGAGTGGAAACTGGATCTTCATGTATTTCAAAAATTGACAGTGTCTTGGGGAACTCCAGACATAGATCTGTTCGCTTCTCCACTAAACCACCAGCTGCCAAAGTTTTGCACGAAGGGATTTCATCACACAGCTTGGAAAGTGGATGCTCTTTCTTTCAGTTGGAAAAATCTTCATGTGTATGCTTTTCCGCCTCTACCTCTTCTCCCAAAGGTGCTTCTAAAGGTCAGACAAGACAAGCCAAGGATGATTTTAATAGCTCCAGATTGGCCTCGGCAGCACTGGTACCCATTACTGAGGAGTCTGGTAAGGAAGCCTCCATGGCCTTTACCCTTGATTCCACACCTGTTGTCTCAAAGGGACGGTTATCTGCTCAATGTCAAGCTTCACTCTCTTCATCTAACAGCCTGGCATATTCTGTTTTGAAAGACAGCAGGTCTCAGCTTCCTCAACAAGTTTTAAATGTGATTATGGAAGCCAGAAGACCTAGTACAAGGAAAGTGTACGCAGAAAAATGGAAGAGATTTTTATTTTGGTCTGCAGCGAAGAATTTGGAGATTTCGGAGCCTAATTTGAGTGTGGCTCTTCAATATCTTACTGAGTTATTGGACAAAGGTTTGTCTTTCTCTTCCATTAAGATTCATGCTGCAGCAATTTCAGCTCACTATGATTGTGACCCACCATTGTTTTCTCATCCTTTGTTCAAGCAATTTCTTAGAGGGGCAAAGAATATAAGACCCCCACGTAGAGCTCCTACTCCTGCTTGGGATCTCAATTTTGTGTTGGAGAAACTTACTCTACAACCTTTTGAGCCTGCGACTACTGCTGAACTGAAATACTTGTCATGGAAGACTGCTTTTTTGTTGGCCATTACTTCTGCAAGAAGGGTTTCTGAGTTACAGGCCCTTATGGCGGTTGAGCCTTTTTTGATTTTTCATAAGGATAGGGTATCGTTACGTACTAATCCTTCCTTTATGCCTAAGGTGGTTTCTAGTGTGGCTTTAAACCAAACTATTCATTTGCCTACTTTCTATGCAGATCCCCAAAATAAAGGGGAAAAGATTTTGCACACTTTAGATGTACACAGGCAATTGCGTTATTATTTAAGCAGGACTAAGGATTTTAGGCAGTCTCAGCAGTTGTTTGTTTCTTTTGCTTTGAGTTCGCAGGGCAAGCCTGTGTCAAAACAAACTATTTCTAGGTGGATTGGGTTTTGCATTGCATTTTGTTATTCCCATCATGGCAAGGAGATTCCAGCTGGGATTAGGCCTCATTCCACTAGGGCTACTGCCACTTCAACAGCATTTCTAAGGGGGGTGGCAACTAAGGATATTTTGGAGGCAGCTACTTGGAGTTCAGTGCATACTTCCTCTAAGCATTACCACCTACCTCTCTACTCTAAGTCTAGGGCTGGTTTTGCCACAGCTATTTTGCAAGGCATGTTATCAGCTCCTGCTTCCTTATGATTTGCCAGCCTCCCTTACCTCTGCTTTGGGATTCTACCCAATAGTTAGGACTGCAGCAATGTGGAATGAAGAACATAGTACAGTTTTGTACCTACCATAAATGTAGATGTTCGAGGATCCACATTGCTGCAGTCCAATTTACCCTCCCTCCTTCCCCTCTGTGTTTAGGGGTGGTTGTGTAGGTGAGATTATATTCTGGTACCTTTGTATATATTGTATATATTTTTGGTGCAGGTATGTTTGGTGTGTTTTGGTTTTGGCCTTGTCTTTTTAGGGTCTTCTGACATCTGGGGCAAGAAAAGACTGAGGATATGACGTCGGACATGCGCATTAGTACCCTGACGTACTGACGTCAGTCTAATGCGCCGTGACCGACGTCAGCCATATACTTTGGTATTCGGGCCGACTGGACAGCGGACTACCCCAATAGTTAGGACTGCAGCAATGTGGATCCTCAAACATCTACATTTATGGTAGGTACAAAACTGTACTTTTCCTCTGGGTGCTCCAGTTTCCTCTCATGTTACAAAGACATGTGTCTGCAGTGTTTCTCCCTGGGCCTCTGCTAAAAATTGGCTTCGTTCCAAGTCAGACTTTCCTGGTTAACAAATGTTAAATAAATAAATAAATAAAATATATTACACACTTATAATGTACACAGATGCTTCAGCTTTTAAAGCTGCTTCTGTAGTAAACTCATTCTTATAATTAACTCACAGCATCATATGCAACAGTTATTCAAAAGATCATATGACCTCAGCTTGCCAAGTATTAAGACTGTGGTGAATGAGATGAAATTGTAAGGAATTTCATGTTTTAGGCTATACCAGTACCTTCACATTTCCGATTCCATAACACTTAGTGGTGACATCAACCCCAACCCATGCCCAACTCACAGGACTTTAGCCACAGAAAGCATATTTCTAGCAGCTATTTTATCAGTTCCTCCTTAGCCACAGTAAAACTCTGGCCTTCATCTCTAACATAGACCATGGAAGTGTGAGACTGGGAGCTTACCAATGAGGTACAATGACTGGATGAACAAGCAGGCTTTAAGCAGGTAGTGAATGAAGCCCAAGAATGAACACTGCACCCTGATGAGGTGTGGTGGAGACTATACTATTGGCCAGTGGTACCTGTGAGATGTACAGTTTGACTTGTAGATGTGGATTACAAGGCCCTAATCTTCCATCCTTTCTGCACGTAGTGTCATTTCATATTAGCACCATGTATAGCACATGAACAGTAGTAGTCTTACTTTTGATGTCAGATTATTACAGAAGCAGTGCAGCCATAGGCATGCTGTCCGTATATCCCGCCTCTGCACATCCATTGCACCTGATCAAGACCCTGTACTAGCCCATTGAAAGAGGTGTACTAGTGCATGGCAGCCTACTGAGATTATTTGTTATTGTGTAATATAGGAATGTTTACCATGAAGAGGTGCTCTTCATATTAACCTAAAGTTCAGATATTGACTGTTCTGTACTGGGAAATGGTGATGCCATCCCATAAGGGAGTAGTCCTAGCATTGTACGGACTGCTGACCTATTTGTTCACTGTCCATTCATGTGACCCTTAGATTACCTTACCTAAACCAGTTGTATTATATGTTCTTCCTAACTCCCAGGCCAAACCATGACATCTTATCCTTCTACGTCTAAGAATACTGACTCAATAATATCTCGACTGAGCTCCTACTTTACACAGTACTATCTCTTACGAATAATAATTTACTACTCTCTCTCTCTGCTTGTCCTCTACTAACCACTCACACTTATTCTCATTCCTCCCAGTCTCCACATCTACTTTAAGAGAACTTCGAATTAAACCAAAACCAGCCTGTCTAGCTGCCGACCCCCTTCAGACAGATTACCTAAAGTTAGCACCTGACCCATTGGCTTTTCCTGAATCCATATTGATAAAACAATCCATATATGGGAGATATGTTCCCGTGATCCAGAAAACAAACAACTTAGAGCAAATCTGGTCTACCAAAGACAATTTTGAGATAAAAATAGTCTCCCAAGGCAAGGATAACTACAAAGCTTTCTTTAGCAATGTCTGTAACCTCAAAGGCTCTGTACAACAATTTCCAGAACTAATTGTGAATGGAGCCACCTACATGGAGCTAGTAGATGTAGCAAATCTACTGACTAACAAATTCAGCTCCAGTTTTAGCTATCTTTCCCCCTACGGTCAACCCAAAAGAAATACCATTCTACATGACCCACCTTGAATAGGAAACAAGTCCTAAACACACTCTCCAAGGCAAGAACAATGCATAAATGAGCTCTGATAAAATTCCAGGATGACTTTTAAATAGCATGAAATATGACCTGTCAGGACACTTGAGTGCCTATTTAACCATAGCCGCCAGTTAGACATTGTGCCACATGAATGGAGAGCTGCAGTAGTCATCTGCATATGGGCAGGCATTCTGTGGACCCCAGAAGCTATACAACCATTAGTCTGACTAGTCTCATATGCAAAGCCATGGAAAAGAATTATCTTGGAATTGATTAATAATGACAATGGAAACCTCCAGACACTGGATCTAACCCAGTTTAGTTTTCTCAAGAGAAGAGCATGACTACTTAATCTGCTAGACTTCATTACAAAGGTCAGAAAGGCAATGGACAATGGCAAAATGGTATATACTACCTACGGTGACCTGGCCAAGGCATTTGATACAATAATTCACTCGGGCATTGTAAATGAAGTCACAAAATTAGACATAGACACCTGTGTTACATGCTGGATTTCCAGATTGCTGTCAGATAGGGCTCACTTGACTATATGAATAGAGACATTGTGGAGTTCACTTGACTATATGAATAGAGACATTGTGGAGCTTTGAGACTATATCTCACAGAGTGATATGAGCCTAGCATTGAGCAGCATATTACCATTACAGAGGATGATGCCAGAATACAAACAAAAAATTATTGCTTTCGACAAGCAGCTGTCTTTCTGGTGTCATTCTAAGGGAATCCAGTATGTGTCAGCTTGGGAGGACATGGTTACCAGACCACGTTGATTTGCTGGGGATGGTTTGCATGTTTACACTCTAGGTTTTCAAATACTTGCTAAAACTTCACCTGCCCCCATAGTGCCTTTTTAGCCAATGCCAAACTGCCAAACCTACTGACATAGCACAATCAACTCAACTGAACCTCATGGTGTTACTGCTCAGTGCCAGGACCCTGAACAAAAATCTACAGTCCTCACACTTGAGAGTATAGCCATCTGTGTAGTTACTGAGTCATGGGCTAAAGGAGGAGGTGTCCTATGGTGATCAAACAGGATGATGTGCTGGAGTTTGTTCACATGCAGATCATCATAGACAAAATTCCGTACCATATCCTAGCCAGCTATTGGTCACCCACCATGTCCCAAGAAGCTCACAATGCATATTTGGACCTACTGGAGACACTAAACCATACAACCTAACACCCTATTAATGACTTTAATTACCTGTCTGTAGACTGGGAAACCTACATGTGCCCCCCCCCCATGTCTTATCCTCCCTGGTAAAGTCCTTCAAAATCAAAATCAGCTCCATGATCTTATTAAACCATCATCATCATCTTTCAGCTGTTCCCATTAGGGGTCGCCACAGCGGATCATCTGTTTCCATTTCTTCCTGTCCTCTGCATCTTGGTCTGTCACACCAACCACCTGCATGTCCATTCTCACCACATCCATAAACCTTATCTTAGGCCTTCCTCTTTTCCTGTTACCTGGTAGCTTCATCCTTAGCATCTTTTTCCCCAGTATACTCAGCATCCCTCCTCAGCACATGTCCAAACCAATGTAATCTTGCCTCGCTGGCTTTGTCTCCAAACCTTCCAACCTAGGCTGACCCTCTAATATACTTATTCCTAATCCTGTCCACCCTAGTCACACCCACTGCAACTCTTAACATCTTTAACTCTGGCACATCCAGCTCTAGCTCCTGCCTTTTTGTCAATGCCACTGTCTCCAACCCATATAACATAGCTGGTCTCACTACCCTCTTGTAGACCTTCCCTTTCACTCTTACTGGTACTCGTCTGTCACAAATTCACTCCTGACACTCTTCTCCACCCACTTCATCCTGCCTGTACTCTCTTCTTCACCTCTCTTCCACACTCACCATTACTCTGAACTATTGATCCCAAGTATTTAAATTCATCCACCTTCACCACCTCTACTCCTTGCATCCTCACCATTCCTCTATCCTCCCTCTCATTCACACACATATATTCTGTCTTAGTCCTGCAGTTAGTAACTTTTCCAAGGCAAATTACCTTTTATTCAGTGATGAATTGTCAAAATTCAGCACCCATCCAAACCCAGAGAACATGGCAGCCTAAGCTGAATTGCTATCAGAGACTGTGTACAACCATATCAATGTAGGCATTTATGCTGATTTACCTACCAGAAGCAAGCCCAGGACTAGTTGTAGAAATAACCTGCCATCTTGGCATCCTAAATTAAATAGGATATAAAACAAAGGAAGAAATTATAGCAAAAATCAGGAAGGGTATTCCAATAAAGACAGAAACTCGTTCTTCAAAGTAAATGGGTAACTAAGAGTTCTAATTAGGTCAAGCAAAGATGGCTGTGAGGCTAAGATAGATTCCCAGGTAAAATAATAAGCATAAGGCCTTTTACAGCTAAGTCAGAAACCTCAGGAACAGCACACAAGAATGTCCTGAACTTGTAGTTAATTGTGCCGCATTCACTAGTCCTGGCGATATAAGTTCAGTTTCTCACCCCAACCATCCTCTCAAAAATACCCTCAAACATAACCCCTCCAACTATAACTAGGGAGCACGTACTGGCTGCACTCACTAAATCCAAGAACACAGCCTCAATGGGCCCCAACAGGTTGCCTCCTGCATAGTCTAAAATATGACTTTTCATGACTCCTGGAATCATTATTTAATTATAGTCGTAAAACAATCTTTGTGTCTTGTGAATGGAGGACTGCAACGTTCATCCCCTTTCATAAGAGGGGACCCTCAGCAGCTCCTGGAAACGGGAGACTCATTAGTTTGAATAGTCTTATTTGCAAAGCCTTGGAAAGAATTATCATGGAAAGTATCAACAAGAACATAGGAGACCTACAGACACTGGGTCCATCCCAGTTTGGCTTTGTCAAAGGAAGGTCATGTTAAATGAATCTGGTGGACTTTGAAAAGGTCATTAAGTCAATGTATAAAGGGGAAAATGGCACATACTGCCTACCTAGATCTGGTTAAAGCATTTAATACAGTACCCAACTTGGGCATTGTGAACAAACTTATGGAATTCTGTATAAACCCCCTTTTTAACATGCTGGATAGCTGATTGGCTTACTGATAGGATGTAGGAGGTTAGAAATGGTGAAGCCAACTCCACAAAGAGGCCAGTCACCAGTGGAGACCCATAGGACTCTGAGCTGTTCCCACTCTTCTTTGCAATCTGCTTCTCAGATGTCAAAGCGAATGCAAAAAGCCTTTGGCTGACCAGGTTCACAGATGATTGCAAGCTGGGAGCAGTCATTGAATCCACCAAGATGAGAACACCTTTGAGGAAAGTCTAATACAGACAAATTGCTTGGTGCCAAAGCCATGGCTTAAAACTCAGTACCGAGAAATGCATTATTGTACCTTTTAGGAAGTCTACCACCCATGTAACTACGTCATCAATAAAATACCTGTAAAAGCTGATTCACTAGTCAGGGATCTGAGAACTCATATAGATAGTAATCTAAGCTTCGTCCAACATATGTCCAAGGTAATAAGAAAATCCATCTGTGTTGCTCAGCTTATAAGCAAGGGCATGGCATTTAGGTCCAAAGAGGTCATCTGACCATTGTACTCAGCCATCATCAGACCCATCATAGATTCTAATGACCCATTCAGTATGTACTTGACCAGACACATGCAGCAACTGGAATGTCCACAATAGTTCCTAACAAAAGAATATAGGGTGTAAACACAATGTTGTATGCTGATTGCCTCAAAGCCCTGTCTCTTTACTTGTTATTGTACAGACTTCTGTGCCTCTGATGGACAGAGGCAATCAGTAGAGCAGCATCTATATAAATCAAATTTGTGTTTCACATTTGGGTTGCACGGCTAGGCTTATAAAGGCCCTAGTGTTCATTAGCCTAGTATATACCTATGAACCTGTAGAACTTAGAAAGTTAGGATAGAGGAGTCTACCTCTACAAAGAGGCTGGTCACTAGTGGAGTCCCTCAGTGGACAGTGCTGGGTCGTCTGCTTTTGGCATGTACTTCTCTGAAGTCAAGACCAACATCGGAGGTTTCTGGTTGACCAAATGTTGTAGATGAGTGGAAACTGGGAGCAGTCATAGAATCCACCCAAGACATTAATATCCTCCAGGAGGGCTCATACAAACAAATAACTGTTCCCATGGCCACGTCTAAATTCATTGTCAAAAAATGGATTATAGCACACTTTCGGGAAAATGGATGGCACGGGAAATGAGATCATTGATAACACACCCCTAAGACTAGAACCAATAGTCAGAGATTTGTGGACATATGTATACAGTAACCTGGCCTTTGATCCACATGTGTAAGGAAATAAAGAAATTACTCTATGTTGCTAAACTTATAAGCAAGGTTATGGCACATAGGCCCAAGGAGAACATTGTTGTACTGTACATAGCCCTTCTCAGATACCATCATTGAGTATAATGTCCCCTTTGTTATATACCAGACCAGGCGCATGCAACAACTAATACCCACAGTGGTTCCTCAAAAAAAGAATAATACAGGGCATTAACTACATGTCCTGTGTGGGTCTCTTCAAAGCACTATCCCTATACTGTGTCTCCTGATCTATATCTGGAATAAAAGGCACCCTAGGATGACACTCTGACAGACATCTTACATATCAGTAAAAAAATACCATTTGAGCTACCCGATCCAAGGGACTTAAACCTTGCTTGAGACATAAATAGTGCATGTTGGTGGGACATGTATCTGTCTCAGAATTCCCTTTCTCTGGAACAAGTTTCTCATTCTTTTGAAACAGAGTCTTTCCCTGACCATAGTCAAGCATAACTTAGACCAGTGGATGGGAAATCAGAAATTCATCCCTTGTTTGTCATCTATTTCTAATGGATAGAGGCAATGGGTAAATGTTTAACTACACATGCTCCTACAAATAACCTCTAGGGCATCAAACTTGTCGGATACATTTGGCTACGCTTAAAAAGGACTTTGTGGCCATTAGACTAGTACATACCTATGAACCTATACATAAGCAATACCACTTCACAAAGGTGGCGAATCTGACTTTTCCAGCTATAGATTTATTGCCACCATATCCTGTCAGTCAAAATTAATATAAAAATACATCCAGTCTTAACTTATGCAGTACATTAACTCTAACATCCTTCTGTCCAAAGCCCAGCATGGTTTCAGACCTTATCATAGTACTACGTTTGTGCTGCGCATCTACCCCAAGATCATAAACTAATACAGGAATGACAGCAACCTTGGTGTATTCACTTTTCCTGGGTTTTTCAAAGCATTTGATATCTTATCTCATCATCTTTGTACATAACGTTTTTCCCTGTGCTTAGCCCAGTACCTTCTCTCATGGTTCCTTAGCTATCTGACTGTCAGTCAGAAAGCAGTCAAATGAAAACAAAATCTCTCCTCCTTCCTGCCAGTCACTGACAGTGTCCCACAAGAATCAATATCATTACCCCCACTTATTCAACATTTTTATACACTAAATGCATACTGCCATCAAATAGCAGCCGATAGCACTGCCTGTCCTGCCAGTCCTTATAGATAGGCCAATTCAGTAATCCCAGATTCTGTCTCTGTGGAAAAAAGTCACACATTATCCTTCTGCATAAAGGAGGGAATTCAACAGACATTACTAACTTAAGACCTATAGCTTTCTTTTCCTCTATCTCTAAAACACTCAAAATGTATTAAAAAAATTGCTATAGTATCTCTGTCAGGAAGAACTCCTATCCTACACACAACATGGCTTCCATCCTTCCCTTAGTACTAACATTGTATTTCTAGACTATATAGACACTGTAACTCAACCTAGAGATAATGGTAAGTTAGTCTTCTCTTTATTTCAAGACTTGTGTAAAACCTTCAACACAGTTTGTCACAGCTAACGTCTACTTCAGATGTCCTCATAAAGCTTTTCTCAGACTACCCTTTGTGTTTGTGGGTTGATTGGTTCACAGGTAAGTCCTAGAGAATTAGTCTGCAGACCATTACAAACCTAGTCAAGAAAAAAAAACATTCAAAAGTTCACTCCAGCCTCAAGGAGCACAAATCAAGATAGACCAAATGAGACTTTAGCAATCTAATTACTTAAGTTTAACTTGTAGGTGGTATGGGTGCTACTCTTTTTGACATGTAGAGGACGTTTGTTCCAGAAAAGTGGGACAAGTAGAGATATGAATCTGTCCTACAAAAGTTTCTTATTTGTCTGATGATGATGAGTATGTATTTAAGGTAGGAGGTCAAAGAGGATTGGATAATCTGTGGCTTAAAAGGATAGACACAATTTTCCACAGAGTAGTTTATATGAGACTAACTTGAGAGAGAGGGCTGCCACTGTGTACTAATAACTATGATTTCTGAGGGCACTGATCTTAGTTATGAATCTCTGAGGTGTCTCAGCCAGAGTAATATATTTTAGACAAATACATGCCAAAAGGTGCATTATATTCAGTGATGGGTCTGATGAGATGTGACTAAAGAGGAATTATGACACAGGCGGAGGACCTCTACACCCCTGGAAGGGTGTTATTTACACAGTAATACACACCCTGCAGGACATTATTGCTCTTAGAGAAAGGGCTGTATGTAAAATTGTAGCATTTTACTTACTTTATTTTGTTATTATCATATTATTATATATATATATTTTTATGTATAGTGTTTCCTCTGCTTAATGTTTCAAACTTGCAATAGTGTATGTACATGGTTTTGGAGAAAGTATTTTACATCCAAAATATAACAATTCAAAAAAAAAAAAAAAACTACTTACTACATTTTTTTTTTGGGGGGGGGGGGTTCCTTGCTGCTAAAATGTGTGATTTGTTCCAGTTACTGGGGAGTGAACTCAATAAATGATATTCATTTGAGTTTCAGACTTTATTTCCTTCGGATAATGCATGTTGTAATTTTATAGGAGAGCTATTCAAAAATTGATACTATTTTTGAGCCTTTGTGTCCCCTTTATTTTAGGCTTTATCCATATACCTTGAGCTAAGAGGTTGAGCAGTATGCAAACCATGTAACTACTGATGCCACTGCTAGATCGATCTTACTCCCCCAACACACATGCCAACACTAATCCTGTTATTGAAGCAGCTTTGCTATAAGAATAATAATTAAAATGTGTTCCTGTTTTTGAACTTTTGAGCCTTCGTGCCCGCATCATACCTCTCAACTTTCCAGAATTTTTGCATCATATTATTGGTGTGTTCCTCATAAAATTTGTGGTTTTCTGGCAAATGACTGAGGACTGAAGTATATCAATAATGACATACATTTGAGCTTCAGACTTCTTATCCTTCCAGAAATGCATTCTAACACAAATCCTGTTATTCTAGCAATTTTCTAAGTTTACAATAGCTGCCATTGTTAGATTGATCTCATTCTTTACAAGCATACACATGCACACTCACATCACACTTTAGCGCTCATTCACACAAACATGCATACACTCACACACACACGCACACACACAGACAGAAACATAAACACACATATATAAACACGTACATACCTTTCATTCTTTTTTAATGCTTCTTTTACTCTTACACTCATTAAACAGCAAAAGTGCTACTTAGCGAGTATAAAATAACAGTTCAGTTGATCTCATACTCTCATGCACGCATTGACTCACACTCTGACATAAACACACACACACTTTTATATTTTATTTTAATTTTTTTTTATTTAACACTCGCTAAACAGCAAAAATGCTGCTTAGTGGAAATAAAATAATGGCAGCCGTTGGGTTACTGTCAGTCTAAGCTAAACGGCAGCTTAACATGTTGCCGTGAAGTGATGGTCTAGCGGGCATATTACCTGTAGAGTAAAACACTGCTGAGATGACAATCAACTCCACAGATTTTTGCAGAGTGGCAAGATTTTTCCCTTATATTTTCAGACTGTTTCTCATAAACTCTGCGGTTTGCTGGCAAATCAATATGGATTGAAGTAACTAAATAATGATGTACATTTGAGTTTTAGACTTAACATCTTGCTGGAAATGCATGATACCACAACCTTGTTAATCTAGCTGCTGTCTAAGTTTATAAGAATATTTAACATTTGTCCCTATTTTTAGGCTGTTGTCATACCGTTATTTTTGGCTTTATCCAGATTTCTTGCACTAAGAGGTTGAGAGGTGTGCCTGCTTGAGAACGGATAGAAAAGAGCTATGACATATGTGAGACCAAAAAAAAAATGCTTGAGCTCCTGAATTTTAAAAGCTTGCCATGGGAATCTAACTTTCGTTAGGATTATGGGAAAGACTATGGTCATGTGTTGCTATGACTACGATTGAAGCACAAGAACTAGCTACCAGTGGAAGGCGTTATAAAAAAAAAGTTACTAGATTGTATACGTCTTAAAAGATAATTAAAGCAATCACATTAGAGAAGGTTAAATACATATAATTGTACGTCAAGATAACTATAAGGACAAAGCAGTTATATATCAGACAAAAAGTGTTTCTTACTAGAGAGCACTGGCTCCACGATAAGCAGGTACAAAAAGTAATACTACAAGAAAACTGATATGTTCATCAGCTAGACGTAGGAGAATTGTTCCAAATGTTGCTCAAGATTGCATTTTTATTGGATGTAGAATAATTTATTGGATGTAGACAACTCAGATCCTCTGATAAGCTCCTTCTCCAAGTCACTAGGTCTAATAACTTCCATTGTGACTCTTTATATTCCAGTAGTATCTCCAAGTTATGGAACATGACCCCACAGCCAATACTATCCACTTCTAACCCTCATGCTTTTAAAACACTTTTCAGGTTTCACCTATCCAAATCATGGCTCTGCTCCTGTCTTAAACAGCTGAATATTGTTACTATTTATTATACCATTTTTAGTTCTATTTTCTACCTGACACATCTAATACTTAAGTCACATTTATACTAAGTTACCTACATATTTTTCTTTCTCTCTCCCATAATCGTTTAATCCTTTCTTTTACTCACTACCTGTAAGTTATAACTTTCTTTCTTTCTTTTGTCACTGTTTAATCAGGTACTACCTTTTAACACTCCCTTTGTCTAATTCTTAACCAAATAAGCTATCATGAACTGATTAATATATACTGACTTGCACTTATTTAATATAGTTATTTCTTCTTATTATTGTATTGCTCTATTATATTATACTAAAAGTGAATTTTTTTCTATGTAAAGCCTATGTGTGAATTAATCTATTATTGCAGTTTGCCCTGTTTTGATATTTTTCTAATTTTATTTCAACTATCTGTATATTTTTTATTTTGTTTTATATAATACTATTGATTGTAAAATAAGATTGTAATGTGGGGCTTTTCCCCATGGGCCTCCACTGAAAAAGGGTTAACAGCTCAGTCGGACTATACCGGTAAAAAATAATATAAAATAAATAAATAAATAAACAGAAGGCAGATTTAACATATCTAATACCTAGATAATTAATGGAGGCATTTCCTGGGTGAAATGACTGGAGGAGGGTGGTTCATGGATTGTCCTTTGGCAACAACAAAGGAAAGAGTGGAAAATAACAAAGAGCATTATTACTAAGTTTCAGAGCCCTCAGAGTTTCTACTGTTCTGTAAGATTGTTACAGGCTTAAAGATGGCTCACGGTATCTGAGCTGTAAGAAAGGGGGATGAAAGAAACATTCAAAATCAAGATTTACTGTAACAGTCTGTCTATTCTACAGTGGTAAAATCAAAAGATAGCGAAGAAAAATGTTTTGGAAATAAGAAAGCAAGCAAAGAAGTGGTCCTTTAAATTAAAATCTTTTTACCGGACGTTTTGTCTTGCTAGCATTATACTTTAAACTTCTTATAATAAATTTGTTTTCTTAGTTTTTACTTTCTTACTACCAGTCATTAAAAGCTACCCAGCAGGAGGCAGTTACTTTGTTCCCCCCTTTTTTCCTTTTTATTTTATAGATTTTTTTAAAAATTTTATCAAAAGTACATTTTTTGGAAACTGTAAAGTACTGTCAATTTCAAGAGCTCAGACCACTTTATCAAATAATTACAACTGTCTCTTCCATATTTTTTAATCATATACCTCCCTGGAGTCCCATACTCTGACTCTTTTAAACTACTTGTACCATCACCCATTATAAAAACCCTCTCTCATACCAAATGGATAGATATATGGCTGTGATTAGGGTACACAAATGAAGGAATCCTTTCTATTCCTTCATTTTATATTTTATTAGAAACTGCTGTCACTCCTGAGAAGGATTCACTGTCCTTTTGGCAAGGATACTCTATCCTTTTGACAAGGATACTCAGTTCTTGTGACAAGGATCCTTTTCGTATGTATTGATTAGACCCCACTAGCACACAATTAAATAACTAAATGCTGTTAGTATGGGTGATTCAACATGCATCCAGTTTTCCATTGGCATACAATTTGCCTATTCACATACAATCAAAATAAATGAAAGTTTTTTTAAAGATTACCTGTAGAGGCTTTAGACCCTGCTGAGATTTTACAGTTGTGTATAGGAGACTGAGTAGACAGAAAGGACCTTAAGGCACTCTGCATAAGGCAGGTTTGTTATGCCTTATATTCTTTTTGTAAGGAACCTCTGAGGTTGCACTAGTTGCTGCATATGCCTGGTCATGTGCATTCCAAAGGGCACATTATACTCTGTGATTGGTCTGATAAGGGCGGAGTTCAGTGAGATAATGACATTTTTGGACCTAGGTGCCATGGCCTTACTTATAAGTTGTGCAACAGAAAAGGATTTCCTCACAACTGTGGCCACATGGAAGTTGAAGGTAAAGCTACTGTCTATGTGTGTATCTAGATCCCTGATCACTGGGTCGACTCTTAGGGCTGTATTATCAACATGTTAATTGACCAGGATGATTGACTTCTTAAAGGGTACAGTTATGCATTTCTAAGCACTGAGTCTAAGACAGTGGCTTTGGCAGCATTTGTTAGTCAGAGATAGACCTTCTTGTAGAATGCTAGTGTCTGCAGGGGAGTCATTGTTAACCCCCAGCTTACAATCATCTGCAAACTTAGTCAGCCATAAACCATCAGCATTTGCTTCCATTTCAGAGAAATTAATTCTTTTTCTGTCCAGTTTCCTTAATTCTTGCCATGTTAGGTATTGGAGGCATGCTGTAGTGATGGATTGTAATAAATTTTATCTAGTGGTAAGAAAACCATCTGTATGTTTCAGAATATCACCTATAGCTAAATTATTCCCATATTTTTCTAAAAATGTCAGGGCTGTTGAGTTTCTCAAAACTGTTCTTAAGTCTTTGACAGTAGGATTTTGTAACTGTACATGTCTTTATAATATTTTGGCATATTTGGCTGAATGTGTTTGAATCAGAGGAAGAAAATCTACATTAGTGTGAAAATCTATTGCTGTCCATGGGCAAACTACCCTTGTGGTAGGTTCTTTATCACTGTCCCAAGTGGCTCGAGGATTGCATCTAAGTACTAAATCTGAATACTGAATGCTATGTTAGGAGAGATTTCGCCTTCTGTGGAAGAATCAGAATCTGAAGCATCCTCTGTACTTTGTTTACAAGGTGGATTCCACAGATATTCCTCTCCATCAATAATTATTGATTGTGAACTGCGTGACTAACTGTTTGATCCCTTTTAGTGTGTTTGATTTTTTTTTTTTTTTGGTTACTTTTATTACTCAGTCATTTTAATTTACCTGCATGTTTCATGTTAGCTGCATGTTGTGTTTGTATAAATGTTCGCCCTTATTGACTACTCTCATTAATATTTGATTGGAATGCGACATGGCAGGTTGTTGTTGTCAAGATCGAGCAATATAAACTGATCCGTCAGAATACTGGAAGTAACTTGGGATGTATCAGGGGACATACTAGGTGGTTTGGTAATCTGTAGCTCTACCTGACCTCTGGGAGAAAGAGGGATGTCATAAGAAGCAGGATAATCATATGGTGAAATAGGGTTTGAAGGAAACAGAGGCCAGTCATCATCAAAAGAATCAGGTTGGTTAACTTTTAATTTTGTAAATTTTTATATCAGATAGAGACCCCAGGTACAAGATTTTTCTTCTGCGCTTATTGTTAATCTATTTTCTGTTCTGTTAGCTAGCTGCTGCTGTGTTTCCAATCTAGATGAATTATTTATATTTATATTTTAAACTTCTAACTACAGATTCCTTTTCTTTAAGTTGACCAAAAAGAGGCAGGTATAGGAACTGCAGTTCACTTTTTTGAGCTCTGACCATTTAAACAAGTAATTACAACTGTCTTGATCATATTTATTAAACATATGCCTATCTGGAGTCCCAAACTCTGGCTCTTTTAATACATCTATATTTACACCCATTGTGTTTTTAATTCAGTATTACCCACTCGCATACCAAAGAGAATAGATACATAGCGATGATCATAAACCTGCACTCATACTAATAAGGAAACCTCTTTGCTCTCTTATTGTTGTTGTCTTTCAGCTTTTCCCGGTTAGGGGTCGCCACAGCAGAACTCCGGTCCGCTAATGATTGGCAGTAGATTTTCACGAACCCCAAGGTGCCAGCTCGACGTTCAACCTTCAGCGAAGGCACGCCCATTTACGCATGTCTTTCGAATGCCCACCAAACCGCGGGGAGGACATGCAGACTCCACACAGAAGGCACTCCCCGCACTCCAGCCGAGAATCAAACGGGACCTCTTGCTGTGAGGCAACAACGCTACCGCTGCACCACCCTAATTTCTATAATTAAACACAACTCTCATATATGTGAATGATATCTTTGTCCTTGTTATATTATGATTAATCACCACTCTCATTCAACCAAGGGAACTTTGTCTTTTTGTTATTTGAATAATTATTTACCACTGTCATCCAGTTTCCCTGCTCACATACAACTTAACCTGCTCTTATACAATTGTACGTATTACAGAGATTGTTACTAAAAGCTTACCTGCTGAAGATGAGAAAAATATAAGTTGTATATTGAAACACCAGAAATTCCCCGGACAAAAAAATCTGTCAACATAGGTGATTTCTGCAGCAGCAATCCACATATGTCTCGAAAGATTTGAGACTTCACAACACCAAACTGTTAAGGTACAAAAAAAACTTCAGACAACATGGTTCACCAGGGAAGAATATTCTTGTTTATTGCAGAGAACACATACATGGATGACAGAGCAGTCAAGGTCTTGTCGTAAAGAACATAAGAAACTCCATTCTTTTATATAATTTTTTCTCAAAACTGAATAAATCATATCTATTAAATTGTAGCTACTGACCATTTAAAAATGATAACCTTTGCATTATTTATGCTAAGAATCTGCTGACCCTTTATCTGTGTTTTTCCATATTAGGCTCAGGCTCTGAGTTCCGCATTGAAACTTTCTACACTGACATTAGCCATGTTGGCACTTTTCCTGTTGGCAGGAAACAGATCATTAAAAACAGACTAAAACTACTAGGAATCCATCCTGAAATAGATGAAATTCTAAAATAGAATACTCAATTAACATTTTTTTCCTTCTTTTACATTTCTCCCTTCACGCTTTATGAGGGAGAGGGCAAACAGTTGAAACAAAAACAAGACATTCTACAAAAATAGCAGGAGGTGAGAGGTGTGGATAGCACTCAAAAGGGACTGTCTGGTCACAGTAACCCATTCCAGGATTTGCATACATTTTTGGATATACAGGAGTTCAAATGGTTTTCTGAATGTTAATATAACTGTCTGTGAACAAGTCTTAGCAAAAGACTTTACGCATTTGTTGTTGTAATAACTGAGATAATTACATTACAGATCCTTAAATTCTTAATCTAAGGCATCTTCATTTTCAAACAGTTTAGTATGCTTTGGCATTACCGTAACATCTGTGGCCCCAACAGGCAAATCAAGAAGAAACTGCATCAGTGGCCAAATTTCTATCTTCAAGATCTGGAACACTATACTACTTCTCATAAAGTGGAGCAAATGGGAAAAATGTGGAACATTTACAAAGTGCTAGGGAGGGAGCTCATAGCATTGTCAAAGTGTTATTTTACTAAGCAATAACCCCCGGTTTGGTGTGGTATATAAGGACTCACTGTTGGCATAATCTTCTGATTAAACAAAGCCAGCCATGGCTTTGTCAGTGTTGCCTTAATTCACACCATTGTACCTGCAAAAAAATAAATACATGTATAAAGTTAACATACATTCATAGTTAATACTTCAAGCTCATAGAATTCATGATGTGCAGTTTATTCACAGATAAATCAGCACACAGTCATCAGTCTGCTTCAAGAAGGCCATGAAGGCAATTTATTGTTTAGATTTCTAGTATTAGAGAGAGCCACCTTAGTGTGATCTGATTTCAGAACTGATATGTTATTTACATTTGAATGTCGTGAGCTAGACAGTGCCTAAAAAGTGGTTTTAGCCGATAAACAGAAGTCTTGAGATGAGAGGTGCAGCCAATTCTTAGCAAAGCAAGTTGTCATCTTGTCCCATGGTGACGCATACCAAATCTGCCTGGAATTACTTTAGCTATTTAACCAATTATTGAAGTAAATTATCTTTTCTTTATTTCTAGGCCTCATTCAACTTATAGGAAGGGTTTCACTCAGGACTAGTGTCTTACCTGCATTTGTAACATGCATAGAAAGTTATGAAATATCTGCACATCCCCTCAGGGTTCTACATTTCAAGTAGTTTACTCCCACATGTACTACTGCCATATCATACTCATATTGATCAAGAGTTAGGGTCCTTAGGGCCCTTGTAACATCAGAGATCCTGGTACTTGAAATAAAATTTATTGCAGTCCTCTCCTTGTACAGCTTGTGTGTCTCATAATAGTGTCATCTATCACTAAAACATTTCTTTTTCTACTATGATTCAAAATTAATTATATGGAGTGTTTTTGCTCAGGGTGATCCTTTATAGGAGGTATGCATGAGGTGAATGAATGCACTGATTTTTCCTTTTTTTGCTCAGACTTAATCTTATTTCTGGGATGCTCTTAAAGTGATTGATCTGATGCTATCCATTTCATTATTCATCACGGATGGGTCTTGGATCATACCTCGGATCCGAGTTGGCAACTAATGGACAGATCCAGAGCTCAAGCTCCTCCCCTTCCCATAATCCCCTGCTGACATCTAACCCACAGATCTCATTTGCCGTTGATCATGTTTGACGCATCTGAGCTTGAGCGACTTCTCAGTTAGATAAGTGATTATTTTTCTTGATTTTTTTCTATCTGCTTTCTGTCTCTTTTTGTATTTTAGGGTTTCTAAATTAGTTTACCTCCCCTCCCATAGCTTAGAGATAGCTTTTCCTTTACTCTTGCCGTGGTAATCCCCTTCCCGCCCTTTCTCTTTTTCAAAAAAAAAAATGAAATCCTTTTCTTCTGTCTCTTTTTTCTTGTGTGAGTGAGTGAGTGTTGATTATGGCTGAAAAAACTTGCGGTTTCAAGCGATGCTCCTCATATGGTCAGAAGATGCCTTATTCTGACTCACACGACGAGTGTCTTTACTTTTTAGGAGTGATCCACATGGAGGTTGAATGGGACATTTGTGCCACATTAAACCCCAGGGCTCATTGAGCGCCACAACAAATTGCTTCTCAAGGGCTTGGCTCAGTGTTGTCCCCTGCCATCGGACTCTCCTGCCTAACCCTCTCAGAATTCCAAGAAATGACCTCCCCCTCATTCCAAAGGGTCTCCTAAATCTCAAAAAAGCAGAGGTTCTCAGATTGCAGATCCCCAGAACTGAGTCCAGCCTGTGTGGCTGTGGATCTGGGCTCTTCTGCTCTGAGAGCTTCGGATCCAAGTCTCGGCACTTCATGGACACTCAGCTCCATCTCAGTACAAGCCCTCTCTAGATCTGATCCCATTGTGAGATCCATCCAGCGTGTCATCCATGTCTTCGGATCCTGCCAGACCATCGGATCCGATAGCCATATACAGCTCCTCCTCCAGACTCTCCACAAAATCAGCTCTGAGACATCATAGCCAGTCCCCTTCATGGGACCACAGATCTGCCTGATCCAAGGCAGGATGCCCAGCTAGGTAGGGCCATTCATCTACATCCTCCAGATGTCTGTTACCTTCAGATATGGATAGGATGATGAGGAGCTTCTTCAAGGCCCAAATTGAGTTGGGTTTGTTGTCATCCCCAGCTCTGATGGCCAAGGGACCTTCCACACCCACAGGATTCCACTCTCCTCTTATGATCCATCTGGTTTCAGAGCATCAGGACCAGAGCATTCCAAGTGAGAGGCCATCTGTGTTGGGTATACCTACCTTCTCAATTCTTGTCAGGATCCCTCGGTGGTTCTGTTATATGGCTGTCAGAACAAGCTATGCCTCATCCCCGTGAGGCCAGTATGGGTTATCTAGGGATGGGTTTTTGTCCTGAGTTTTCATACCATTCCCTTCCCTTGGGGGCTTTAGCACTCGACAGTTTGGGGCCAAAATCATCTGGCTGCTTCTATACTGCATTAGGGTCCCTTCTCCCTTCCTGGGTGGCTGTGGCCATGACAGAGGAGAGGGGAGCCTTATCTGTCTGTCGGCCTTCAGGACAGTAGAGAGGACCTTCTCCAGCTTGGCAGTCAACTCTCCTTCATCTCTAGGTCCTCCCCAGCCCCTCTAGATTTGGGTGGTGAGACCTCATCATCTTTCCAGGTTCAGCCCTCTTTTGAGCACCTTCAGATGGGCACTGCCCCACTTTGGGTTTCTGTCTCTTCTGACTCCTCCCCAGACCCCACCGTGGAGGAACCCTCTCAGAAGAGAACATGTAAGAGGAGGCAGTTGGACTGTCTTAGAGAGTCTCACTGAGGACATGGATTTTGAGGACAGAGATGGGTCCCCCAGGCTGCCATCTAAGGAAGTGTCCTTTGGGGACATCCTCAAAATTCTCAAGCAAAGAGGCGGTTGGTCTTCTCTCACCCTATCTCTGGAAGAATCTGTGTTTCTGAAGGCCTTTGGGATGGGCCCAACCTCTACCTAGGTGCCCCCCCAGCTAATGAGCTTGTGGATCTCATCACTGGTAGAGCTTGGAAGGAGCCAGACACAGTGGAACCAGTACCCAAAAAGGTGGACAGATTCCTCAGTCCCCTCCAGAGATAAGGCTTTTTGGAGTAAGGGTGTCCCCTTTGATTCCATCGTGATGGCAGCCACTACTAAGAAGGAGCTAGCAGAGCAGAGCTCCTCGGTTCATCCCCCGAATTGAGAGTCTCAGGCGATTGACTGATTTGGAAAGCATGTGTTTGCCTCAACTACATTTGGACTGAGAGCACCGAACTACAAGGCACATTTTACCCAGCTTCAGAGGGATTTGGTGTTAGAACTCACCACTTCCCTTACAGAGTTGCTGCCTCCGGAGAATCTTAAGCAGGTCTCTCCTAAGTTATCCACTCTGACTTCCCAGGCTAATGCTTCGATGAGGTTGATCTCCAATGCGGCAGAGGCCATCTCTCGAGCAGCTGGCACAGATATTGCCATTAAATGGCATGCCTGGCTTCACCTTTACGGGTTTGTGGAACCCTTCAAGGCGTCTTTTACTAAGGCTCCCTTTCACGGCTCAACCTTGTTCTGACCATCCATCAAGGAAACATTGACCCGCAGCAAGCAGGAGGGTAAGACTCTGTCCGTGGTCAAAATCAAGTTTTCTACTCCCCAACTATCTTTTTCTAAGACTCAGAAAGGTAGTAAGAAACTTTGGTTCCACTGGACTCAGTCCTCCTTCAAGGATGCTCCCCAAGTATCCTCTTCCGCAAGCTGGGGTTACACTGCTCCAGAGGCAGAGGGGGTCCACAGAATTAGGTCTTTTGGGAACCCTTCTCAGAGAAGCCTTTTCAGCACTCCTGAAGTGCTCCCCAACTGTCTTTCCATAGAGGCAGTCAGAGGACATTTCTCCCTAAACTCGATAGATTGGAAAAGCCTCACCTCAGATCAGTGAGTGTTAAAGATTACTTCCAGGGGTTACTTCATTCCCTTTTTTCAGCCTCCTCTGATTCAAAAATCCCTCCTGGATGTTCCACTCCACCAAAGGGAGTTGGCTCATCTTGAAGTTCAAGACCTTCTTCTAAAAAGAGCCAACCAAAAGGTCCCAACAGGACAACGAGGGTCTGAAACTTACTCTTGCTTCTTTTTGCTGCCAGAAAAGACTGGGGACCTGCATCCTATTTTGGACCTCAGCAAACTGAACCTGTCAGTCAGGAAGTCCAAGTTCAGGATGGTCACTATTCAGTCCTTTCTGCGTCTGTTGTGTAAGGACAGTTGTATGTGCTCAGTGGATCCCAAGGACGTGTACTATCATGTCAGAATCGACAGGTGCTCCAGAAGACACCTGCACTTTCAGTTAGGGGCCATTCATTGTCACAGCCCCCACGAGGCATCAACTAGCAGTGGCCACCTCTTATGCCCTCAGTCTCTTTCACCATCTGGGAATCGTCAATTTGCCCAAGTCCAACCTTTCTCCATGCCAAAATTTGGAGTTTATCGGGGGTTCAATCAGACATAATATCGGAGACTGCAGCACTGCCCTTACACAAAATTCATCTTATTCAGGATCAGGTCTCTTGCTTGATTATTCTAGATTGTCCATTAGTCCATCTGATTCTACAAGCACTAGGTTCGATGGCGGCTGCCATCCAATTTGTTCCTTTCGACAGGTATCACATGCGAGTACTTCAGTGGACCCTGGTAGTTCAGCGGTCCACTCAGATTCACCCCATTTCCATGACCATTAAGATTTCTCAGGTGTGCAAAAATCACATTGCATGGTGGCTTCATAATCAGGATCTAATTTTAGGCAGGCCCTTTTGTCTTCTCCAACCCAAGGCCACAGTGACCACGGATGCCTCCCTGTTGTGGTGGGGTGGGGTATTTTCATGGCAGGATAGTTCAAGGCATGTAATCCCCCATAGAGATCAAATTGCACATAAACATCCTAGTGATGGGGACAGTCCTTCTAACATTGCCAGCCTTTCAGGAGTGCCTCCCTCTAGGGACTGTAGCAATTCAAACAGACAGTGTGGCGGTGGTCTGGTACATCAGCAAGCAAGGGGGAACACAGTCTTATCCCCGTGCAGAGAGGCCATGACAGTGTGGGAGTGGGTGATGTCTTCCAGGCACTTTCTTCTTCCAATTCACATTCCCAGCAGTTCCAACATGCTGGCAGACCAGCTCAGCAGGTCTATCTTGAGCCCCCAGGAGTGGTTCCTGAATCCATCAGTGGCAAGTCAGATATTCGACAGTTGGGGTCGACCATGCAGTGATCTCATTCCCTTCCCAGTCAACCACAAATGCAGCAATTATTTTGCCCTGATCCTTCCAGTGGGGCAGTCACCCAGGGATGCTGTGATTCACGATTGGCCACCGGGACTCTTCTATGCTTATTCTCCTACTCCTCTGATTTCCAAGGTCTGAAAACTCGACACCTGAATACCCTTGTCATCCTCATTGCCCCCTTCTGGTCTCGGCAGGTGTGGTTCTCCCTATTGCGGTCTCATCTGAGGTATCCACCTTGGATATTGGATCCCATTCCAGATCTCATTTCCCATCCCTGGGGACTTCCACTTCCCAGTCTCTGGACTCTTCTTTAACATATTGTTTCTCCAGTTTCAGTAATCCTTTTGCTGTCTAGGCTTCCTTCCCCTGTGAGGAGCATTATTTTGGCCCCTCAAAAGCCATCTACTAAGAGGGTGTATTCCAGTAAATTGGAAAGGTTGACTGTTTGGTCTAGGCAGTGTAATTTGGATCCCTTTTCAACCCTGATTCCAGATATCTTAACTCTTTTTGTCACCAAACAAAGTCTATTGCACTAAAGTCACTCTGCCTACCACAAGCAAAGTCCAAAGAACACAATAAGGCAGAGGACTCCACGTAGAACTGGTCAAGTCTTTCATTCAATAAAATCAGAAATAAAACCTTGTATAAGCGCTTTCAGACTACATGCCCTTCATCAGATAACAAAGAACATCACAAAAGACCATTTTTAAAATACTGAGCAACCAATCAGCTTTCAGTATTTTACCCTCCTTTTCTTAAGGATGGGTTTTAAAGATACAACAGCATTAATACCTGGTGGCTTGTCCGCACCAAGTCTTATAATCCATCTAGTTTCTGCACATTCCGTATCATTGAACAAATCACCTCCTCTAACATTGGGAGTAATCATTTGTATTGCCATAAACAGAAATGTATGATTCAAATTCACTCTTACATGTTGAGCTAGTGCATTATGTTCATTGGAATGCTTAATATCTGATATATGTTGGAATATCCTTGTCTTAAATATTGTATTGGTCTTACCCACATAATATGATTCACAATTCTGACACACGGCTATATACACTAAATTCTTTGTTCTACAATCTGCGTATCCCTTAAATGTGTATTGTCTACCTGTCCTCGGATGTATAAATGTATGTTCTTGCAGAATATATCGACATGCTCTACACTGGTGGCAAGGATATGTACCTATCTTCCTTGTAAGTAAATTACCCTTTACACAATGCTTAGGTTCTTTACAAAGTATATCTTTCAAGTTCTTATTTTTCCTAAATACAAAATTTGGTGTAATATCTAAAATCTGCTTCAACTTTGGATCCGTGTGTAGCACCTGCCAATGATGTTTAATAATTTTGCAAATGTTACCCACATCACTATACCATATTAGTTCTGCCGTTACCCTCAAATGTTATCCCCTGTTGTTCATTATTCACAGTGTTTCCACCCACTCTATTGAGCCAAGGTCTGGCGATGTTATTACATTTGATCTTACTACTTCTTATTAAGGATTCTAGCCTATCATGCTTACAGCCCCTCAACATTAAATTATTTTGAAGGTTGTCCACCTCTTCATGAAATTTAGCATCCTCACTACATAGTCCTGAAATCCTACATACTTGCCCTTTGACTATATTGTCAAAGGTATGACATGGGCGCATACTATCAAAAGGTAGCAAACTGTTACGCCAACAGGTTTTTCTATATAACAATGTCATCAGGCCAACTCCATCTCGGCTAGTTAGGCGTACATCTAAAAAATCTATAGTTAATTCAGAATAATTGACAGAGAACCTGAAAAATTCAGAACTTCCTTCTAAATAAGTTATAAAAGCTTTCAGTTCTTGTTCTGTGCCATCCCATAAAAAGAAAATATTGTCAACAAAATGTACGTAAAAATGTAAATTATTAGTTCATGCATGTGTAACTTCAAATATAGTGTTGTCCTACACCCTGTTGTTGTCTATAATAATCTCCCAGACAAGTGAAAATATTATATTCCAGGACAATATTCAAAAGCTTACTGATTCTTTGAATAGTGTCCATATTAAATTGTGTCTTATTAAGTAATATACTCTCTATTGCTTGAATATCATATTTATTATCAATCACTGTAAAAAGATTATTCACATCCAGTGTGACAAACATAAACTTCTTATTATCCACCTTGGTTAAATGCTCTGACAAGGATGAAACAAACTGTGCTGTGTCCTTCAATATTCTTGGATAAAGACTTAATATAGGTTTTAAAGCACATTCAATCCAGATGAATATGTTTTCAGTGACCCATCCCCTTCCTGAAACAATAGGTCTTAGGGGTGGGTCAGTAGCACTCTTATGGATTTTTGGAAGCGCTTTGAATTCAGGTACTATTGGATGTTGAATCCATAAAAATTTCTTCAATTCTTCATCCAACAAGCCTACAACTTGTAGGTTAGTAATAATATTCTTTACCTTATCTGCCAGATTTTTTACCATAATGGGAGAAAGTTTGGCAAATGTATAAGCATCCCCCAACAACATTTTGAGTTTATTACAATAGAATTCTCTGTTCATGACAACTACGGAACCCCCTTTATCCGCTGGTTTTATGATAATACTTTCATTCTCTATCAGTCTATCAAGTGGCATCCTTTGTGTTCTAGACAGATTATAAAATGTTTTCTTTCGATTTTGAAATACTCTTCTACTTCCTGTTCACATAATTTAACAAACACAGACATGACAGAGCAAAATATCGGCATATAGTCACTCTGTTGCCTTAAATTCTTATTCACTTCAAGCATAACATATCCTTCTTTCATTCCGAAAGTGGCCTCAGAGGCTAACCTCAATCAATCAATATAACTCCCTGTTTTCTTTCCCAATTACTCTAACAAAGGAGAAACATTTTGCATATGAATTTTGCTTGTATTACACTTCAAATGTTGTATTTTTTTATATATACTGTGGAGCTTTTCTCCCCGGGCCTCTACTGAAAATGGAAATATATCCAGCTAGACTAGCCCGGTCAACAAATGTAAAATAAAATAAATAAATAAATATCATTCCCCTTAAACATTTGTTTTAACGTGACATTCCTAGCAAAACTTAAAACATCTAAAATAACTTGACTATGGTTAGACATGGCATCTAGAAGAAAGGTCAAGCCTTTGTTCAATACTTGTATTTGTTCAACACTGAGCTCAAAATCATATAAATTATAAACAATATGAGTCACCCACAGTCATCCTGAGACTCTCCGTCTCTTCTGTTCGTGATACTGTGACATGCTCCGTTTGCGTGGGTTCTTCCTGCGAACAGGCGCTGGTAACATGGGAAAAGTTTTACTGAACACAAAAGGTGTACTTTTGGGTTTTGCTCCCAAACATGTCCTCCGTATTCACTGTGGGCGTTCATGCCTCGGTTGACTCACCTCCATATTGGAGCATGATGACGGCACATTATCTTCATTGGTTACTACAGCTGAAGATTGAGAAATGGAGGTAAAGGAATCCTCAGCCCTAGATATAGCGTTTACATTAACAACAAGGTCTTTCTACATCTGCTGGTTGGGAGCTGGTTCCCTTATATGAGCTGCTACTACTCTATTACCAATCACATGTCTAACCCTTGGCCAGCTAAAATATTACTTTGAGCAAAGTCTCTGATGTCACGTTCCAACTTTTTGATTTTAATTTGTTGTAACTTAGTGTCATAGTAGGCTGTAGCAGAAAGCACATTACTCATTCTTTCAACATGGTACTCTTCTGTAAAACACCGTTCAGTATCTTGTTGCATATCTCGTACTTCCTTAAGAACTTTCTGTTCCTCTAGTTGAAAATAATCCAACAGTAACTGCATATATGATATACTCATTTGAAAATTGATCTCCTGCCAGCGTGCTAGGACATACGGGTACACTTCCCCCTGTGTAGGCATACATAACAACCACATGCCTCTAGGTATCACATTAAATTTCAGGCAAACTTCCAGGTGAAACCTTTGCCATTGCAAACGTTTCAGTCTCATGATACTATTATGAAATTTCAAAATCAGTTCTTGAAACTCAAGCTCACCCATAGTTATCGACTCCTGTTCAGGGCTGGTGCTGGCCATTCGTTGTATATCCATATGTAACAATGGATTCACAGTATGAAATATGCCTCTTCTTATACCTTCGTTGGTCAGACGATCCAAATTACCTCGTGGATGGTAGGCCAATTCCACATTACCATTGTTGAGCTCAGACGTGTGCAAATAGACAATATAACAGTCGTAGAATCACCAAACAAAAAGTCTGTTGCACTAAAGTCACTCTGCCTACCACAAGCAAAGTCCAAAGAACACAATAAGGCAGAGGACTCCACATAGAGCTGGTCAAGTGTTTTATTCAATAAAATCAGAAATAAAACCTTGCATAAGTGCTTTCAGGCTACATGCCCTTCATCAGATAACAAGAACATCACAAAAGACCATTTTTAAAATACTGAGCAACCAATCAGCGTTCAATATTTTACCCTCCTTTTCTTAAGGATGGGTTTTAAAGGTACAACAGCATTAATACCTGGTGGCTTATCCGTCCCAAGTCTTATAATCCATCTAGTTTCTGCACATTCTGTATCATTGAACAAATCACCTCCTCTAACATTGGGAGTAATCATTTGTATTGCCATAAACAGAAATGTATGATTCAAATTCACTCTTACATGTTGATCTAGTGCATTCTGTTCATTGGAATGCTTAATATCTGATATATGTTGGAATATCCTTGTCTTAAATATTGTATTGGTCTTACCCACATAATATGATTCACAATTCTGACACACGGCTATATACAACAACTCTTTTTGTCCTCTTTTTCAGGATGGGGCAAGTTTTTCTACTATCAATCTTCAGTGCTTCAGTTAGTGGGCATTTCTAACTTCCACATGAATGAGGAGCCTACTTTCTCTTCTAAACTGTGCAAAGTCTTTCTTAAAGGAGATTTTCTCCTTAGACCACTTATTAAAGGTCCTTTCCCACCATGGGATTTGACCTTGGTGCTGCAGTCTTTGACAACCTTTCGAACAACTGCTTCTTGTGATATCAAGTTCCTGTCTTGGAAAACAGTGTTTCTAGTGGCCAGTACTTCTGCCAAAAGAGTCTTGGAGCTGCAGGCTCTAAGCATTAAACCTCAGTTTATGGCCTTCCACAAGGACAGGGTGTCCCTTAGGACATATCCTTCTTTCATTCCGAAAGTGGCCTCAGAGGCTAACCTCAATCAATCAATATAACTCCCTGTTTTCTTTCCCAATTACTCTAACAAAGGAGAAACATTTTGCATTGTTTAGATGTTCATAGGCAATTACATCTCTATCTGAAAAGGACTGAGGAATTTCGGAAGTCAGACCAGCTCTCCGGGGCCTTTTCTCAAAATAGAAATGGTCGGGCAGTTACTAAGGTGACTATTTCCCGACGGATTGCTAGTTGCATTTCCTTCATTTATGATAGCAAGCATGTGGAGTTATCCAGACCAGTTAAAGCCCATTCTTCTAGGTCTGTGCCTTTTATCGTCAGCCTTCTTAGCTAAACTTTCCTTGGATGAGATTTGTGCTGCTGCTACTTCATCTAATCCCTACTCCTTTGTTTTGCACTATACATTGGATTTGATGTAAAAAAACAGGGCTTCCTTTTGTTCTTCTGTGCTCCGGCATATCCTTCCTTGAGGCCACCAATGGCTCGTAGTAGCTGGGGATTTTGACCCATCCATGATGAATAATGACACGGATGGCATCAGATAAAAAGTTATGTACTTACCATAATTTGGAATCTGTGCTATCCAGTGTCATTATTCATCACATTCCCTCCCTCCTTCCCCCTGCCTTCTGAGGATATGGTGGAGTTGGGATGGTTCCAATTTGGGATAGTTTGTTTTTCCTACACAGCATTTTCTGCATTCCTATTTGTTCAGAAAACTCGATCTGAGGGTTAGAGGTCAGCAGGGAATTATGGGAAGGGGAGGAGCTTGAGCTCTGGATCTGTCCATAGTTGCTGGTTCAGATCTAAGACCCATTGGTGATAAATAATGACACTGGATAGCACAGATTCCAAGTAAGATATGCATAGCTCTCATAAATTAGTAGTGCTGAGTAAAAGTTCCTATTTACATGCATAATTCATTTTGTATAATTGTCTTAGGATACCTAGTGCTTAAAAGGTAGCAACAGAGGTGAAACCAGCATGCCGACCTTCCATCTTATCTAGTGCTTAGATGTTTAGAAAAGTAAAGAAAACGTAGCACTGAGCAGGCAGGACAATATGAAAGAGAGGTTATCCCAAGCTTTAGCAGTCAAAGGGAAAGAGCTTCCTAGTTTGATCCTCTTGTGTTCTCAAGTATGAGCAGATAAGATGAGGCCATGAGGAGCTACCAAAGACAAATTTTTAGTGGGGACAGGCAACACGAGAGCCACAAAGTTTAAAAATGCAACATAGGTTTGCTTGGTGGATACTCTGCATTCTGGCTGTGTGGAATACAAAGGGAGGGAAATGTAGTTAAATAGCTTAAGGGGACAGACTTTGCAAAGTTATACTTGCATGCTTAATGACAAAATCCAATAAATGAGGAGCGGGAGAGAATCATGTGGTCAAAGTGTCATAAGGGGCAGATATACTGGGTTTAAGAACACAACTAGAACAGGGTGGAAGTGTAGGAAAACTCTTAAGACACTTGGCCCTGTTGCTCATTGGCCTGGAACTGCCTTAAAGCAAACACATGTCCTGAACTAGCCTAACTCTCACTCACCAAACAAGAATGAAACTAGGGTTTAATACCATTTAAACCAGTTAAATGGCAAAATGCAGTGGAGCTATTTACTGAAATTACTTGTACAGGCTTAAAGAGCTTAGCTAGAACAGACAAAACTATTAAAATAAACCTAAAAACAGTTCATGGGTCCCTGACTTATATAGTTAATTACCATTTAAACTTCTCTCATATGTTTTTATTAAGGTACTGCTTTTATTTGCTTTGTACCTTCTTACCTTGATCAGTTGTACATATTCTGCTGCTGTATACAGTCACATTCTGTATACCAATTATTGCCTCACTTTTACATTGTATCTTATTTCTTTGTTTTCCTAGTCAATGTATGTACTTTTTGTGTTTTTGCTGTGCTACTGTACTTTGGTACCTCACACTGTCATCACTTTTATCCCTTGCATTACTTGTATGTAATTATTTTTCAGTGTTAATGTTCATTTTGTTACTTTTCACCCAGGTCATGGCTGAAAACAATCTTTGGACCAGTTCACTTACCTGGTGCATTTTTAGCAATTTGTTTTGAACAGAATATTTTAAGAACAAAGCAATAGATTGCCATTTTATATGTAATCTCTGTTTTTTCCAAGCCCAACTTACTGCTTTAAGATAAGTTTTAAGTGCAGAGGTATGTCACTTAGCAAATCTTATTAAACCATGATTAAATTTTGCATGCTCCATAAAAACTCAGAAGATCCATCAGAACTTTTTAGAATAATTACATCTGCATTTGGTTGTTTACTCACTAAAACACAGAATCTCATATCACTGCTGTGTGATTACAGAGTCCTTCTTTGTTGTCGGTGCCTTGATGATTTCTGCCTTTCCTAATTATACACAAGCCCTACTTATAAACATAGCCACATACAGATATAGACACTGCCAGAATCACACATGTAGAGATGCAGACGGGTGGTGATCGACACAGATACGCACACGTGCGCGCACACACACAAAACTTCTTTTTCAGTATATGGGTTGTATTTTTCTCTACACTTTCCCTGTTTTTACTCTGCCTGCCTTTGCTGTTTGGATCGTGTTGGAGAGGCTGGCTGTGATAATGATAGTTTTGTCTGCTCTGACAACTTTAATGGAGGTTAATTTACTTAACAACTGATAAGCTTTTAAGTGAATGCTTCCTTCCTGTAACATATAATTCCTACCACAT
The DNA here is from genome assembly GCF_019279795.1 of Protopterus annectens. Taxonomy (NCBI): domain Eukaryota; kingdom Metazoa; phylum Chordata; order Ceratodontiformes; family Protopteridae; genus Protopterus; species Protopterus annectens. The sequence goes on along the minus strand of NC_056736.1, from coordinate 730,784,370 downwards.
ACAGAGCAGCTGTTAGAAGGTTGCACAAAGCAAATTGCATCTACTGAAGCAAGCTATATTATTTGTAGGAAAGTAAGCTGAAGGTATTCAGTCTACATTAAAAAGTCCATTATGAACAAATCATACTTATAATGCAGTTAAATTTCATCAACAGCCTCCTTATCTTTTCTTTTACTGCAGTCCACTCAAATGCAGCTCAGCTTTAGTGTTTACATTATGCACACTGTTTAATCCAATAGTCTGTATGTTTAATAGGTATCAAGTCCTTTGTGCGCTGTATGAAATAAAAAAGTAGTAATGTGAAATTTTAATGACAGTGTCAGGATTATTAACTTGTTTATCTAATTTGAGAAATGAAGTTATACAAATAGGTGATATGGTTAAAGGCATGATATGTTTTTAGGTGCAGCGGCCTTATAATAGACTTTCGCCATTCGAATAACTAGTAGCAAAGTAACTAGTAGCAATGGTCCAGCTCACTCAGGATGTGAGGCTGAGTACTATGGAGTTTGAATTGTTTTCATGTACAATATTTAATCTTAAAAATCACATTAGTATACTAGGCATGTCTCCATGCATGTGGTCATTTGAGGCTTATTTGGATTGTATTGGCTTTTGATGTGGCTGGTGAATTCCCAGCCTCACTTGAAAGACACAAAATGGGTACAAGCCTCTGAATATTTTCCCTAGCATCCTAGTCTGGGCCTAACATGAATTACATTGCAGGATAGCTTTCATGGATTCATAGATTTTTATTAGGCTAATGACCCTGGGGCCTTTCTAAGCCTAGCCAAGTTTTTCCAAAAGAATAATGATGTCCTGTATCCAAATGGGACATTGAGGGCCTGACATTTGTAAACAACCTCTGTCTATAAGAAACATGGGTGCCAGGCCTGGTGTAAAATTCCTATTCCCCATCCACTGGTCTAGATTGCAGTTAAATTGGGTAATAGATAAACTCAGCTTCGTATGGATGGGAAACCTGTTCTGTAGGAGAGACAGTGTCTAGGACATATATCTGTATTTCCAGAATGTTCTTTTTATATAACGTTCAGCATAAAATGTTACTATAATGCATGTTGAGCACAGTGGTATAGATTCTTGGCATCCATAGGCTTACCTTTCCAGACTGTTCTACCCTGCTCTACACTTTTCTACACTTTTCTTCATGGGCAGCATAGTGCTGCTGTGAGAGTTCCAGCACCTTTCTAGACCTTTCTACACTTATTTTATTTATTTATTTATTTATTTTATTTTACATTTGATTACCGGGAAAGTCCGACTGGACACAGGTCCATTTTCAGCGGAGGCCTGGGGAGAAAAGCTCCACATACAATAACAACCAATCTAAAAATACAATCAATTTAAAGTTTTTTTTTTTTGATGAAACTGTAGTCATAAGGCATACAATTGTACATATAGGACCATATTTAACATTTCTTCATAGACATATATATCAATAGCAACAGAGTAAAACATTGTTTTGCAGAAATAATTATTTTAGTAAAATATGTTTGGCAGGCATAAAAGTAGACAGAGGGGAGTAGTAGATAATGAGGTGACCTTCGGCAGAATCCTGGCAACTCTTCAGTGTATGTGGATTAGCCTGGGGAGTCACATGGGCTCAGCCAATAAGTAAGTGAAGAGACTGACTGGAAAGGAGAGACTTTCTGAAGAAACTTCATCGGCAGAAGCAGGAGATGGAAGGTGGGTTGCCAATTGGACATTGGGCAAGGGCATCGGCCCAACAATAGCTTTACAGTAAGAGACTCTAAAGCATCCCAGTTCGGCTTTGTTATAGGCAGATCTTCCCTCCTGAACTTGGTCAACTTCTTCGAAACAGTCACCAAGGCCATAGATAAAGGGAAAGTGGTCCACACAGCATATCTGGACCTCGCTAAGGCGTTCAACACCATCCCATACTCAGGAATCATAGACAAACTCACCAGCTTAAATATCAACCCCCATGTCACGAGATGGGTTGACAATTGGCTCTCAGACAGAACCCACACGGTAAGAGTGGCAGGCGCCATGTCTGACTCTAAACTAGTCACAAGCGGAGTCCCACAGGGGTCAGTCCTGAGACCCCTCCTGTTTGGTATATATTTCTCCGAAGTACAGGCAAATGCGAAGGGACTGTGGCTAACCAAGTTCACAGATGACTGTAAATTGGGTGCAATCATTGACTACGGCTGACACAGACATCCTGCAAAAGGGTCTCCCAGAGACAAACACCTGGTGTCAAAGTCACGGCCTCAAGCTAAATGCCAAAAAATGCATAGTAATCCCATTTGGGAAAAACAAAGTACCTACAAACTACCACAGAGATGGGAATCCACTAAGTACAGAAGAAGTAATTAGGGACCTGGGTACCCAAGTAGATAGCATGCTCTTCTTTGAGAACCACATAGCCAAAATGGTCAGGAAATCCTTCTATGTGGCACACCTGATCACAAAGGGTTTCTCATCCAGATCCAAGGAGGTGATTGTGCCCCTTTACTCCTCACTCATTAGGCCCATAATGGAGTACAATGCCCCATTTTGGATGTACCTCACTAGACACCTGCAACAACTAGAAAGATCACATAAGTACCTCACTAAGAGGATTAAGGGCCTCAAACAATTACCCTATGAAGCACAACTAAAAAAGCTCCAGCTCTTCTCAGTCGCTTACCGTCTGCTCAGAGGTGACCTATGCCTGACCTATAGGGCCATGTCAAACCCTGAACTAATGGACATGCTTCACCTCAAAAAAACGAGATCCCTCAGAACCACTCGTTCTAGCAACTTGAACCTATGCACAACAATAAACAGGACATACTGGAGGGATAGATTCCTGTCCCAGCGACTCCCCTCACTTTGGAATAGAATCCCAATCCATATTCAACAAAGCTCCTCACTGACCCTCTTCAAGAGAAATCTTGATGAGTGGATGGGTAATCGAAAGTTCTACCCTGGGATCACTTCAGGAGCCCTGTTAGACAGAGGCCCGGGTTACTAATCTAATGGGGAGGCGAAAGCCATCACTCTGTGGCTAGGCTTACAAATGCTAAACTGAAACAAGAAGCATATAAATGCCCCTGGGCAGATAGCCTAGTACTTACCTATGAACCTATTGTAAAAAAATAAATAAGTCTCAACAGAGATTATTTTAAAGTCAGTCAGGTAATGTTTATTGTGGCTTAACTGAAATAAATATATCGACTTGAACCTAGATCGTGTAAGTCTGTTTTTGTTCTGTTCCTTGCTGCTTTAATAGTAGCAAGCCAGACCAGTTTTGAAATATGCACTGGCAAAGTTTTGAAGTCAACAGTAAATCTTTAAAATACTTGTACATTTTTAACTTTGACATCAACATCCAGTTCGACATATTGTTCATTGTAATAGTGCTGGGTCATGCTTCTTCCAGATAAAAAGGGTGAATGAGATGTCATTTGAAGCAACTACTCTTTAGCAATCACTGAATTATCTGATGGACAAAGACTTTTGATGTTTTTTTCCAGTTTCCAGCTTGATCACCTGGTGACTGTTAACAGTTCGCAGTATGCTTTTTGTCTATCACAGCATGGATACCATTAAAGACTTAAGTGTAAAGTGCCCACATGAAGTCAGTATATATGTTAGGTTATAAAGATGTATGGGATTTTTTAATGAAATGGTATGATATAAATCAAGTTAAATTCAGATTTTTTTTAAGCATAGTAAAGTTGATTTTGCATGTCTTGGTAAGATTGTGGTAGGTTTTGATCAGTATGTACAAAAATCAAAATCACTACCAACATGTGTAAAGTGTAATAGTACCACTACATTATAATATCAGGAATGTGTTGTTATACTTAAAATTATCTGTCAGAAATGTCTGGGTAACATGCAGTTACCAGAAACACAACCAGATGCTGCGGTTTTAGTGATGCCAGTAACTAAACCACTGAGAGATATTCAGGAATATAACATGCAATATAAGGATTTCAAGCTCCAATTCCATCTCCTTTATTTGAACATTATTGTTTGGAATTGTCAGAGGCAGCTAAAGCTGAAGAGAAAGCAGGTGACACAGTAGCAAAGTTAAATAAGCTGACACAAAACTTTAAGGAAAAATTGCAGATGTATGATGCAGAGCCTAGGCAGTACACTGAATCAACACATTTTTTTCTACCTGCCGTACAAACTGCATTACAGTCACAGAAAAGATTGCACGAAGGGGAGGATGAAATCACTGACATAGAAGCACAGTTAAAAATGGCAGAGGATGACATTAGGACAGAGAGAAGGTTTAGAGAAAAGGCGGTTATGGATAAAGAGAATTGCAATAGAGCAAATTCAAAGTTACTGCAACCAGCAAAAAGTGTGTACGAAGTGGTACCAACAACTAATAACAGCAACAAACCACTCTGTAGCCGATATCCTCCAACCTCTATATAGAATCTGGTATTAGAAGTCCAAAAACTCGTACAAAGGTGAACAAAAATCCAGTAAAAAACAAAGGTTAAGCGCTTTCGTCAGTAGACTTCATCAGAACAGTTTAAAATGCATATAGTCACCTTTTTATACTCACATCATAGCTTAATTAAGCCAGATAAGTCATGTGCAAAATTTTAAACAAGCTCTTAAAGAAGGACTACTTATAAAAGCCCAACCAAAAAAAAATATAATCTTATATAGTACAATATAATAATAGAATTCTAATAATAAATATAACATTCAATGGATATCAAAAACCAAAAATCAAGAAGACTTATTAAAAACTTATTAAAAATAACAGGTGAAACCTTATACAGAAATGATAGAATGTATTGTAATAAAAGATGGGATACCTAAGGAAACAGGAAAATTCATAATTTACATGCCCTAAACCTAAGTTCAGGTCTTATACTAATATTATCATTAATCCCCGGTGGTACAGTGACGTTTAGCTCGAGCTCGACAAGGAGTCTTAAGTAACAACCTGATTTTCCTAAATGAGATGTTAATTTCATTCCTAGACACACATTCATGCCTTGTTTCATCCTGTAACATACAGAAGATCTTATTATTATAGTCAACATTGTTAACTACTGCCATACCCCCAGATCAAGAATCCCGTCACGAACTTCACTCGTTCTATGGTGTTAATCCATGGTGAAACCTCTTTTGGTATCAAAAGTATTATTAAGAACAAGTGGGTCATTTTTAACGGTGATAAGGAACTTTTGTCCACTTTGGGGAATGAACCCACTTTTACTTATAAGGTTAATAGAAATTTAAAAAGTTTGTTGGAAAATCACGAGCAAGTGAGAAAAGTAAACAACAAGGGGACAACTAAATGTGGAGCCTGTGAATACTGTAGATACATTATAGGAACCCCTTTTGTTGTACTGGGACCCTTTAACACAGTTGTGAAATTTATTTAGGGCAGGCACTTGTACCACTACGGGTGTGGTTTATCTTGCTGTATGCCAAACTTGCAATCACTATTACGTAGGGAAGACTGAAAGAAAATTGAACAGGAGGATTTGTGAACATTTATATAGCATTTCCAGGAAAGATGAGAATAATGCTTTGTTTAAACATTTAAACATGAACCCTGACCATTCATTTTTTATTTGGTATCCTTGAGGTGGTTGGCAAGGATATCAGGGGAGGTGACTGGACTAACAAATTGTTACGAGCTGAGATAAAATGGCAGCTCGAGCTAAACGCCACTGTACCACCGGAGATTAATGATAATATTAGTATAAGACCTGAACTTAGGTTTAGAGCATGTAAATTATGAATTTTCCTGTTTCCTTATGTATCCCATCTTTTATTACAATACATTCTATCATTTCTGTATAAGGCTTCACCTGTTATTTTTAATAAGTTTTTAATAAGTCTTCTTGATTTTTGGTTTTTGATATCCATTGAATGTAATATTTATTATTAGAATTCTATTATTATATTGTACTGTATAAGATTATATATTTTTTTTGGTTGGGCTTTTATAGGTAGTCCTTCTTTAAGAGCTTGTTTAAAATTTTGCACATTACTTAATTGGCTTAATTAAGCTATGATGTGAGTATAAAAAGTTACTGCAACAAATACAGGAATTGCAGGAACAACTTAGAAGTACACTGCACATTAAATCAGAAGTTGTAAATTTAGTAAATTCATCGACTGATTTATATCAACAATCTGGGTTACCACAGGTAATCCCACAGTGGAATGATAAGGGAATTTTCTACAACATGGTTGCCTTTGAAGAATGGGTTACACATATGAGTCGTACAAATTGGTGAGAGCCTTTGGAAAAAAATGTTTCCGGGTTTTCATCCCTAAGTGTTTCAGTAAATATATACGGACAAAATAGCTTTATATGTATTTACACCTATTCAGAGAGTGAGATCCGTTTTGTTGGAGTATACACAGGGGCAGTCATTAACAACCAAGTTATTGGATTATATTAATATAACTATATCAGATAGATTGATGGAGCAAGCAGAACATTTTAAAATGGCTTTATCAGATCGTGCATGACAAATTAGATCAGGAGATGGACGATGAAGCAGTCCAGAAGCAACTAATTCACAGTTTTTTAGAACAAGTTAAGGAAATACCAGGCAACATTAATTCATGAGGAAAGCTCCAAAGCACTGGAGGAAGTGGTGACTAGATTGATGAAGAAACAGAAAATGGATGGCAATCAGTGTACAGTGCAAAACATTTTTTGTATTGAGGAAGATGAGGAAGAGCAGGGCAAGGTATATGTAGTGGGATGACGTAGAGCAAGAAGGTGGAGTGATGCCCAAAAGGGGAGAACAGCATTGGCCCATCCTCGGGTAGGAAGTGATGGAACAGGCAGGGAAAGTATTTTTTTTTGCAAGAAGATAGGACATGTAAGACATGTAAATTGTTACTGTAATCCCAAAAAGAAAAGTTATAGAAAGTCACAAACAGCAGAGGGAATGTATGCACAGCAGAGTATATGATAAGGGATCTGCCGTCTAATCCGGAAATCTGGAAAGTAAACGGAAAATATTTCAAGAGAAACCAAAAGAATTGTATATGTTGCCAACAATGATGAGGAACAAGGGAAAGCAGACGTAGTTCATTTGTTGCATTCAACATTTGATGTCAAACCCACCCTTAGAAAAGACAGAATAGGGGTGTGGCACCCCTGCCCACATCACCCGGTTTTGTCTCTTTTACTCTGGGTGATGATGGGAGACCACTAGTCACCCTATTGGTAGAGGGAATACTGTGGCAAAATGTTCTAGTAGATACCGGAGCGGCAGTCTCAGTAACAGATAGAAGACTGAAAATACATCATCAAAAGAAACAATTATTTCAGGATTCAATGGAAACTCTGCAGTAGCTGTCAGTAGTCAAGCAGTTGACATTAGATTTGAAGAGGATGGAGAGCCGCTCAAGGCAACCTTTTTGTTGCATCCTAGCTGTGGTACAACTTTTTATGGATGGACATAGTATCATAGCTGGAAATAGTGATAGATTTCATAAACAGGATCCTATGGAGGACAGTGCAGGGACAGGAGGAGATCGAATATGCACAACGTATGGTAATAAAAGTAGATTAAATAGACAAAAAGGAAAGAATTGAGGTGTATGTCAGATGAGCAAAAGGAAATGTGGGAAAAGTTGGAAAACACTTTTCAGGATTTATGGGCAAAATCCAAAACAGATTGTGGTAATAGTGGTGGGTAGTCCAAATGATTTTATTCCGCCTTTCCAAAACCAGTACCAAATTCCAATAGAAGCTCAAAATGACATGAGAAAGTGCATTCAAGAATGGGAGAAGGTAGGCATTATTAAAAAGGGAAATAGTCCAACAAATTCTCCTATATGGCCAGTGCGGAAGGATGGTAGCTAAAGAATGGTCTTGGATCTTAGGATGTTAAATGATTGCACAATCCGAAGGGCTCATCTGATACCTAGGGTTCCAGAATTGTCAGCAAGAAGTAAACCTACTTGTAAGTGGTTTTCAGTTATTGATTTGGCAAATGGATTTTTTGCTATTCCATTGCAGGAAAAGGAATGGCAAAGTTTGCATTATAGGTTCATAGGTTCATAGGTTTATGCTAGGCTATCTGCCCTAAGGCATTTATAAGCCTAGCCCAAATGATTGTGGCTTACGCCACCCCTTATATGAAAAAATACTGTGCCCATTAGTTTGTTGTGCCTCTGTCCAGCAGTGACACAGAGATGATTCCTGGGGTAAACCTACGATCTCCCATCCACAGGTCCAGATTTCTCTTGAACAGAGTCAGCGAGGTGCTCCGCCTCACATGGACCGGGACTCTATTCCACAGCATAGGGAGTCTCTGAGTGATAAATCTATCACTCCAGCACGTCCTATTTATATCCGTGCTAATTTTGAAAATCAACAGTATGTGATGACATGGTTACCTCAAGGGTTTCAAAATAGGACAGTGATTTTTCATGAAATCCTGAGACAGCTGTTGTAAAAAATAAATTTGCCAGATAATGTAATCCATTATACTGACGACATTTTGATACAGTCGGAAACAGCTGAGGAGCATTACAGACATGTAAAGAAGGTGCTTTGAGCATTACAAGAGACAGGTGTCAAAGTAAACAAGTCAGAAACGCAATTCTTGAGGCAACAGGTAATTTTTTTGGGAAATAACTGAAATAAATATATCCACTCAAACCTAGACTTTATAAATTTGTTCCTTTTCTGGCTGTTGCTCCTTTAACAACAGACAAAATTCAGGACCCTAGACCTTGTATTTCTGGTACTTTTTCACTTATGAATATGCAGGAGATTAATAAGTGTGGGGTTTGCGGATGCCTTGTAAGCCAGGCATAGATCACCCCTCAGCAGTCTATAGGAGACTGAGTACAGAGAAAAGGTTTTAAGGTGCTCTGCATAAGGTAGGTTTGTTATGCCTTAACATCTACAAAACGTGGAATACTGCATCTCATAAGGGTGAACAAATATATAAATATACAAGATGTGGAACCTTTGCTAACAACTTCAACAAGGAAGCTCACTGCATGATTGGTTACTTCTCACATAAAAAAAATTATTGATGCATTAATGTAATGCAATATGACTTACCACTGATGTTTGTTAAAAAAATCTTAGTATTGAATGTGCAGCAAACCTCTTCAATGTAGAACAAGGAATTTTTAAAACTTTGAATAAGGAACTGTAGCTCATAATGAGGTAAGGGTAAGAGGTATGGATTGCACTAGTCTTCCTTCCAAAAGCCGTGTTAACTGATGCCCTGCAGACTCAGTTGGTGCACATATTAAGTGAGCAGTGAGACCAGAAGGGCTGTGTACAGTACAGATATTACTGCACTTCTGGAGTACTGTGTGGAACAAGTCCGAAAGGTGAGTGCCTGTATAAGCTTCTGGAGGACATTATTTTTGCCAGTGCACACTCAGTAGTGTCTTATTGTGCACAATACTGACTGCCTTACCATACATACTCCTGAGTGCCTTATTGTGTACACTACTGAGTGCCTTACCGTGCACACTCCTGCGTGCCAGTGCACATTCCTGATTGTTTTACCGTGCACACTCCTGAGTACCTGTCCACATTCCTAAGTATATTACCATGCACACTCTTGAGTATCTTATTGTACATAATCCTGAATATCTTTGAAAGTATGCAACTTCATTTTTCATACACACTTAAGTTTAAGCTAAATACTTTAAAAATCATTATATTTAGTTCTGTATTTTATTGAAATGTAGTGTTTCTGACAAATGTTAGTCAGTTTTACACACACGTGCCTGGATTTCTGTAGGTAAACTTAATAAACAAGTTTAAACAAAATCCAGTAGTACTCTAACCGAACACAGACCAAAACAAATATTAATAATCCTTACACTAACTTTTGTTAACCAAGTCACCCTTTCTTATATTAGGTTGCACTACCTGTAAGACAAAGAACTTGAAGATTATGCATTTGTCCATCCTTAATCATATGTTAAGCCAATGCACTAGTTTGATTAGTTTTCTTAATATCATAGCAATGTTGTGCAATTTGATATCTAAACTTCTATTCATTCTACCTACATAAAACTCAGTACACTGATCACACTTACATTTGTTGTCTCACAACTAGCAAAACACCTTATTTTATATGCTACCTTCCACACTGGATGTTCAAATATATCAGTTGTTAATATACAATGTCCTTCTATTCATATGCTGCAGTATCCATAACATGAGGGAGTCCACCTCTGGTTGACTTGTACGTCCGTCCATTTTACCAAAGTAAAATGCTACTGCGAAGGTACCTGTGATGGCCACATCTCTCACCGTATGTTGGTCATAAGTGTACATCTGGTATAAAGTAGACATCAGCACGCACCTACCTCAGAACTTTTCTGCTGCCTGCTTGACTGCCAGCTTTGGTCATAACTTTCTTGGAAAGTTGCTTTGTGCTTCCCCTGTGTTCAGATCAGTACCCCACAGAGGGGTATTGTTATCTTTTTTGCTACTGTGTTTTTCTTGTGAGTTAATGTCAGGTAGGAAGGGCAAGTGTCAGTGTGGAAGGCAGATTCCACATAAAGACTCACATGAGCTCTGTTTATTCTGCCTAGGCCCAGAACACGACCATACATCTTGTAAAATTTGTAAGGCCTTCATCCGTAAAACACTTAGGCACCATCTCGCTTCTCTTAGATTGTACTTAGAGAATCAGCATCTAAAGCACGTTGAGTGGGATATGGATCCATTGTCAGGACCTTTGGAAGAGCTACAAAGCAAGAAGGCCAGGAAACCTCGGCCTGATCTTATGGCTGCTCCCTGTATTTCGGGTGTTCTTCCTGTGACCGTTGAAGGCCCGAAAGCCACATCAGAAACCACAGAACCCCCTTTGACGGGTACCTTAGGGGAAGCCATTACGGAGCCTGTAAGCATGTCCCAGAGGGACTCTGGGCATCTGACCCAGGCGCTTGGGGGGGGGGGGCACGGCTTATCATCTTTGAAGGCTCACGTGGGGTTATTCAAATAGTGGTTCAAGATGATGTGCTCTCAGACATCTTTGAATGTCGCCCGACGTCTGGCCCTCCTACTCTCCACCATATGTCGGAGGCCCCAAAGAAGAAAAAACAAAAAACTAAACAGATTTTTTCAGGCAAACAAGTTCTACCTTCTGACCAGGCCCCTGACTGGCAGGCCTTTACTCAAGGAGTCTTCAGTGCATTTATGGCCTTGCATCAGACACCAGCTCCTGTCCAGGCCCTTCCCCCCTCCACTCCTGGGAAAAGGCTTCTGAAAATGCTTCCTCTGAGGAGGAAGATTCATCTGGGGATGAGTCTCTAACTTACTCCTCTCAGATTGCTTCTCCTCTGGGGTATGCTTCCCCAGAGGAGTCTAAATGGAACAGATTCTCCTGAGGAAGACATCACATTTGGGGAGACCATTGTACAAATGAAAGATTTTTTCAAATGAAATTGCAGTCAGGTCTCTGAATCACAAAAGAGGTATTATGACCTCTTACAAATGGAGTCCCCTAACCCCTCTGCTACTCCCCCCTTCCTGCTTGCTTTTTTGGATGCCTTTCTGGCTGCTTCCAAGTCTCCAGACAATCAACCTTCTGCCCCTAAATGCCTTGATAGATTCTACAAGGTGCCTGAGGACGTTAAGTTCCTCTTTAAGGCCCCATCGGCTGACACATCCATCATTTCTGTAGCTGCAGATAAAACTTCTAAATTGCTACCCTCCACTTCCTTGCTCCCCTCTGATAAGGAAAGCAGAGTTATGGAGAGGTTGGGCAAAAAAGTTTATACATCTGCCACTTTAGCTGTCACATCCATAGACTATGAAACCCATATGGCCAAGTTTTCATTGGCTCTTCTGGCAGATGCTATTAGACACCTTGCAGAATTACCAGATTCAAACAAAGACAAAATATCTAGCATTCTTAAGTCCTGCAGCCAGGTATCTAGACACTCCATAAAATACAGTTACAATGCCATGGAGGCCTCTGCTGAGGCAGCAGCATCAAGGTCGTTCTTAAGGAAGCATTCATAGCTCAGGCTGCAGCCTTTGTCAGATGATATTAAAGCCAAACTAATGGATGCACCCTTAGACAATAAGGCCTTATTTGATTTTGCAGCTGCTGAACTCTTTAAGGCCCTTCAGGAAAAGGGGAAAGAACTACAAGACCTTAGGCACCTTTTTGTGACTCCTGTTCCCAGTTTCCAGAAAAATTACCCAGCCAGGACAATGTTTGTGAGAAAATCTTCTAAGCACCTTTCACCCAGAGGAAAAAAGGATATCAGAAAGCAGGCCTCCCCTAGATCTTCCCCTTCAACAGCTGCACAAAAACAGTCATTTCAGGCCAAACCTGGTAGTCTGTGACTACCAGGCCCTAAACACATCTACACCTCTCTCTCTCATCTATCTCTGTCCCTCCCAGCTTGAAAACGGATTACCTGGGACTCTTGGGTCCTTACCATCATTAAACAAGGCTATTTCATGGTTTGGGAATCCAGGCCATCCTTCACAGGAATCCCAAAACCCTCTTGAGACCAAATGGCATTCTTTCCCCCAGTCCTGCATTCCCTGATATCCCAAGGTACCATCCAAAAGGTTATTCCAAATCAAAAGGAAAAAGGATTCTACTCCAGAATTTATTTAGTCCCCAGGAAAGAAGGTCCCTAGAGGCCTATCTTAGACTTATCCCACCTAAACACCTTTCTCAGCATCCCTTCTTTTCGTATGCTAACTCTTCCTACACTCCTTCTGCTGATCCTCCCTCAGGCTTACATGTTTTCATTGGACATAAAGGATGCTTACCTGCACATTCCAGTCCACCCACACTTCAGGAAGTTCCTCCGGTTCTCTGTAGATTCTTCACACTTTCTGTTCTGTGCTTTGCCATTTGATCTCTTTACATCTCCCAGATGTTTGGCCCCAGTAATAGCTTTCTGCAGAATGGGGGTATTCAGATATTTCCTTACTTGGACAATCTCCTCATCGAGACTTCATCTCCACAGTTGGTACAGAAGCATCTGGACTACACCATGTCACTGCTGTGAAGTCTCGGGTTCACCCTAAACCTTCAGAAATCTTCTGTGATCTCATCCCAAGACCATGTCTTCCTCGGCTGCAGAATACTCTTGGTCCAAATGATGGCCTGCCTGCCTCCAGAAAAAATTGTGTCCCTCACCTCTTATTTTCAGGGACTAATTGCACTACAATCTCTGTCTGCCAGAGAGTTCCTGCGACTCATGGGATTTATGGTTTCCATGATCTCCATGGCACCCTTGGCAAGGCTACACATGAGGAAATATCAGTGGTTCCTGAGGACAGTCTGGAAACAACACCTTCATCCTCTAGAGTTTGTAGTCCCCTTCTTGCCTTGCTTAACAAAAGAACTAGAGTGGTAGATTTCACAGATTTCAAAAAGTCCAGGCCTCCCTCTCCAGCCTCTCCCCCCCCCAACCAGGATCTGTACACAGATGCATCAGACACAGGTTGGGGTGCAACCTTTGGAAATTGGAGGGTGAGAGATGTTTGGCCCCCTCCCTAGTTGTGGGAGCATATCAGCATGAAAGAAATGAGGGCCTTGACTTTTGCCCTACTAATCTTCAAGCCCCAAATCCTATAATCCACAGAAAAGCAAATGCAGGCCAAAGGACTCCACAAAGAAGAAGCGATAAATCTACTTTATTTATACAGCAGTAAAAGGTTAGCACTTTCGTCTCTGAAACAAACTAGGAACTTGGAAAGTGGGGGGTAGCCATGGGCACAAGGTAATAGACCAATACCATAGTCACTGTTTGTGAATGCATATCATAGTGTAAAAAAACAGAAAATATATACCACTAGTATATATATATTTTGAAGGGTGATAACCACAAGTTCAAAAGAACTGAATAATAATGAACCAAGTACTGATCATATAATATATTACAAAATAAGGCAAAAAGAGTATAGTGGCCTCATTCTCAGCTATATTATAGATTATAATAAATTGAAATAATATGCTTGTAGATAATACAAGTTCAACATTGTAATTGTACAATACTCAATGTTTAACGCCAACATACCAGATACGAATACCAAACCATACATATACATATTCGTATCCTGAACAATTTTTTATCATGCTTTATAGAGTATAATATGAGCATTGGTAGGCCTAACCACCATTGAATGGTTCATACTAATTCTTGAACTGTATGAATGTTTGTTGTTGTAACCATGATTATGAAATCCTCCAGTGTTCAGTGAAACTCACAGATGGTCATTCAGACCTGGGGGCATAGCTCTCAACCTTCCATCACCCAAATGAGGAACATTCACCTTCATAATGTGGAATAAATGGGCAAAATGTGGAACACGCACTACTGGCTTACTAACACCTTTAACTAGGAAGGTCATAGGATGGTTAAAATATGCTGGTTTTACTTATAAAGAGGATCCTTTAATGAATTAATATGATTAATTTCTATTTACCATGGATTTCACTTAAAAAAAAAAAAAAATTCCTAACACAACACTGAATGTGTGACAGACTCAATGTGGAACTTAGAGGAACTTCGTGGAACATGAACTTTTTAAGACCCCAAATGAGGTACGTTCCTTGTAATGAGGTACACTTGAGAGTTATGCCTGGGGGGAATAAACATCCAAGGTTGGTTATCCAATATTGTTCCTTGTGGTTTAAAATGATGTGCTAACCCTGTTGGTTGTTCCTATCTCCCTGAATTTTGTCAATGATCATGAACATAAACTGGGCATTGGGATGTTGTATCATGTGTCTGTATAAAGCATTTGTTTCTTTTTTGTTCCTCATGTCACTACGATGTTCTGTCATCCTTATTCTAAGAGACCTAGAGGTTTGACCAACATAAAAAGCTTTACATTGGCAGGTAGCTAAGTAAATAACCCATGTACTGCTGCAATTACCAAACACCCTGGTTTTAAATACCCGATTGGTGTTGGCACTGGTGAATTCTTTTAGTGTACTAACTTGTAAACAGGAGCAGCAGTGACCACATGGAAAAGTACCAGTTAGTTTATCACCACTGATAGTGGTCTGATGATATATCGCACCTCCCCCTTCTCTGTTTTTGTAATGTGAAAATAGCCCTCACAAATTCTTGCCTCTTCTGTATGACATTTGACATTGAGGGCCTAGTATTGACCTTAAAGTGTCATTAGCCAAAAGAATTTTCCAGTTGCAATTAAGTATATCCCTGACAATAGGTTGGTTCCTGCCATATGTGGTGACAAATCTCAAGATAGAATCTTGATGAGCATGCTCTGATTTTTTTGTATTGTAACAATGTTCTCCTGTCTATGGTTTTGCTCCATGAACTAGCTTGATATATATCTATGTCTCTATATCCTCTGTCCTGAAATCTATGGTATAAATCAAGTCTGGCATGTTCAAATTCATCATGAGATGAACAAATGTGTCTGATACGCATAAATTGAGACTTAGGGATGTTGCGGATGGTGTGGTTCGGGTGCATACTGGAGGCGTGTAACAAGGTATTGTATTGAGGGTATTTTCTAAATGTTTTGGTACTTAGAGTATCATCTGCGTTACGGTAAACAGTAACATTCAAAAAATCTATGGTACTCCTGTTACATGTAACCGTAAACTCAATACCCCAAATGTTACCGTTCAGGTACTCCATAAATTCCTTTAGATATGCTTCATCCGTCTTCCACACCATCCAGCAATCATTCAAATATCGTCGCCAGATATCGATTTCCACCATGTAAATATTGTGTGATTTGTCATATATCATACATTCTTCAAAATAGGCCATGAATAAGTCAGCATAAATGGGTGCAAAGGAAGCTCCCATTGCTGTCCCTTGTAGCTGCCAAAAGCATTCTCCATGGAAATAAAAGACATTTTTGTTTAATACATGTTCCGCCATGCAGACAAGTAAGGTGTTGAAGCCCGGAGGATATAAGTTTGTTCTCTCAAGCCAGTATTGCAGGGATTGTAATCCCGCCCAGTGTGGAATACTTGTGTATAAAGATTTAACATCCAACGTGCACATTAACCAGTCTGGTTCTAGCTGTGTATCCTCCAAAATATGTAAAAAGTGCGTGGTGTCCTGTAGTCGGGCCCTAACTGATAGGAACAACCACCAGGGTTGGCACTCCATTTTAAACCACAAGGAACAATATTGGATAACCAACCTTGGATGTTTATTCCTCCCAGGTCTGAATGACCATCTGTGAGTTTCACTGAACACTGGAGGATTTCATAATCATGGTTACAACAACAAACATTCATATAGATCAAGAATTAGTACAAACCATTCAATGGTGGTTAGGCCTACCAACGCTCATATTATACTCTATAAAGCATGATAAAAAATTGTTCAGGATACGAATGTATATGTATGGTTTGGTATTCGTATCTGTTATGTTGGTGTTAAACATTGAGTATTGTACAATTACAATGTTGAACTTGTATTATCTACAAGCATATTATTTCAATTTATTATAATCTATAATATAGCTGAGAATGAGGCCACTATACTCTTTTTGCCTTATTTTGTAATATATTATATGATCAGTACTTGGTTCATTATTATTCAGTTCTTTTGAACTTGTGGTTATCACCCTTCAAAATATATATATACTAGTGGTATATATTTTCTGTTTTTTTACACTATGATATGCATTCACAAATAGTGACTATGGTATTGGTCTATTACCTTGTAATATGTATGTCATATAATGGCTTACTTCCAGAGCTTTGATTTTTATCTTTAAAAATATGACTTAATATCTGCACCTCTGGCATTTTTATGTCACTGGTCATATGCTTTAATCAAGAATGGAACATGCACTTTGTTACTCCAGCCACTGGGTGGTGCTGTAATATTGCTTCCAGGTAATCAGAGACTAGTATAAATGCAGGCTGCTTCATTTCATTCAAAAAAACTTTATTGTATTCATTGATAAAGGCTGAATAGCCGAAACCGGTCTGGATTTGAAGGAATTATAAATAAATAATCATTATTTCTTCATTACTGCGTGTTCACTATCGTTTTTTGCTGGTCGTTGGTGGTTTACATTAGGTGATCTGGCCCAGAAGACCTTTTGGCTTTTAATGCCATGGTGGCTGCATAGATTTCAGTTGCTGTTTAGCTTGTTCAATTTAATTTTCTGGGCAGAAGTAATAGTTGGACAGTGTATCTTAACTCTAAATGTTACCCATTGTCTACTTTCCACACCCTTTCCATTTGCATATAGCTGTTCAAAAAAGACCTTCATAATATTATTAGCATCCTGTGTAGTTTGTTTAAGGGTGCCATCCTGCTTTTCATGGCAAGTATTGTGTACGCCTTTTTACATTCCTTGAGATGCCTAGCAGTTAACTTTAGCAATCTTATCAACTTTGCCTAGTGTAGCTCTCACAAACTCTACCACCTACTGAATTTCACATAGGATAACTTCATTGCTATATCCCTACATAATTCTTTAGTGTAGCAATGTGTCAAAGGCACAATACATTTCTGGAAGTTTTCCACAGTGGTCTGTTTTAACTATTACCCCTGGTCTTCCTTGTAACTTAAGTATTCTAACAACAAAGTTTTGTACTAGCCCCAGCACTCCCATGTCATTTGACTACATCCCACACAGGACCACCAGTATTTTAGACCACTCCCTGATTTCACTCCATATTTGTGAATTTTTTTAAATATTAGAGGATCAAACTATATCTTTGTCAGTTTGGAGGGCCATTTACCTTCATTATATTCCAACTTACTCAGACTATGAACAGTATATGGGGTGGGTATTATTTCCAGTGACTGAATGTTGTTCATTAAATGATGACTCAGTAAGATATAATCCAACTGACTAGCTAGCCCAACACTGGTTCCAAAACAAGAGTAAGATGATGTCTGTGGGTGTAGGAGATGCCAAATGCCTATCAAATACATTGTTTGCATCCATTCTCTGACTATCTCCTTGTGTTTAGACAGTCTGTGTCTCGATGGTGGTAATCCATTTCATAATATACTGTAAAGGTCCCTGCAGTGACTACAGGTAAATAGGTCCCCCATCTCCAATTTTGCATCATGAAAATTAATTAATGGTAGTATATCTTCACTACTGGGTCAATTAAAGTTCCCTTTTAACAATACACCTGGCTTGCTTTGACATTAGTAATCACCCACCTACTATTCTTTTCTATTTTCACATACATTTATTTTCACTAAAGCCCTTCTCTAACTAATGTTATTACTCCCCTGCAGGCTTTAGCATTATAGGATCCCTGACATCCTTCCTTCCTTTTTGTGATATGAAGTCTAGTTTGTCTCTTAGTTAATTTTGTTTATGAAAGGTGTAAGACACCCGGTTGATATTTTTGAACATTCTGTCAGGCACATGTAGCTTTTAGGTGTGTGTTAAAGCCCCTAACATTTTGGCTTACAATCCTGTTATTATCTAGTTCAGTTAACATCAAATAATAAACACAAAATAATAACTAAATATTAAGAGCATAGTGAGTACCATCTGTTATAATCATAGAATGCTCATAATATAAGATAGCCCTGAATGTGGAGCAGGAGATCACATTTCTTTGATGGGAACCTACCCAAGGCATAGGTATGTGGTTGTTTATATCCACTCACTGTGTACAAGTGGGTTTATAAGCTCCTATGACCAACTAGTACACCCGGATAAAGAAATAAATAATTGCTTCCATTTGTCTGTTTTACCATATTAGCCAAGTCATGTCTTTCCTATGCCATCTCATATAACACCAAGTATTTTAAATACAGCTGAAGGGAAGATCTT
Organism: Protopterus annectens; assembly: GCF_019279795.1. Lineage (NCBI taxonomy): Eukaryota > Metazoa > Chordata > Ceratodontiformes > Protopteridae > Protopterus > Protopterus annectens. The sequence continues at coordinate 730,765,622 of NC_056736.1, read as the reverse complement.
TTCCTTCAGCCCATATAACAAGGTCATGTAATCCACTGGCTATTAAGAGAACATTTAGTAGAGAGAAAAAAAAAAGATACCAACTAAACTTCAACCGTGATAACATTAGGTATTATTTCCTACTATAAGGTGTGGTGGGGGGCATGGCCAAGATGCCAGTCTGATAGAACCAGAAATCCATGGCTCTGCTTAGATTTTTAATATCCTGACAGGAAATATACTTTAATTTTTAGAAAAATCTAACTAAAAGTATACTAAAAGTTAGATTAACCTAGATTATTATTTTCTAAAAAAAATAACACATAGTCAAGATAATTTTTTAATTATTCATGTCAAGAAGTTTTCAACTGGAGATCTCAAGATCAGCAACTCAAAGGACCCACACCAGGAGAGTGCAGTGGAGAAAGAACTACATCTTATAATAACAAACATCCAAGAACTGTCACTAAAAATGGACAAATTCAAAAACAAAATGGATATTGTGAAACAAAAATGCAGTAAACAACTGGACCTTCTAAATGGAGTAGTAAAAAAAACAGTCTGAACAGATTTTTGCCTTAGAGGAAACAGTAACTGACCTAGATACTAGAGCAAAAGAAAATGAACATCACAATGAATTTCTTCTGAAACAAAACACCAAGCTGATTGAAAAACTGGAAGACCTTGAAAGTAGATCAAGGAGGAATAACATAAGAATATATGGAATTCCTGAGAAAGAAGAGGATGCTGACATGATTCACTTCCTCAATAAGTGGTTTTCATCAGCACTAAACATGCCTGAATCCCTCTCTTTTGGAATTGAGAGGCCCCATCAGTCCCTGGCAAATCCATCTTAATCTCTAAATTCATCTAATCCCAGGTCTATAATAGTTAGATTTCTTTCCTCGCAAGAGTGCTGAAATCAGCTTAGACTAATCCTCCTATCGAAATGGATAAAAAAGTTATTCGTTTTGACAATGACTATACCTGTACAGTCATATCCAGAAGAAAGGAGTGTGTTCCTCTAATTAAGTCATTGAAAAAAGCCAAAATTAAAGCTCAAATTATTTTTCTTCCAAGAATAAAAATCACCTTGCCAGAAGTAGTGAAGATCTTTGATTCCCTACAAAAAGCAGTAGAATTTATCCAAAAGAAGAAAATACTGTCAGACATAGAAGAAATGGAATGGTCATCCCAAAGTTTAAAGACACAGGCAACAAAAATGGATGGTCTGTGAAGGAAGGAGCAAACAAAACTAAGAAACTAAAGGACAAATGAATAAATTCCTTCTAATTTTAAATGCTTTGTTTTATGAATCATAATATATTTGATTCTGGAAAGTCTTTATGCTGTAAGGTAATGAGAATCATTTTTATTATTAACTTTCTCTTTTCCTTTCTATATCTGCTTCTTCTAATTTCATATAGTACTAAGTATTTAAATAGCATTCTCTTTCTCTCTTCTTTCTTCCTATTCTTTTTGGTTGCCAATGTTCCCTTTCTCTCTTTTCCCCATTATACGTACTTTACATACTTTTCCCTTTTAAATAACTACAAATGATGTATGTCTTCTAATTCTTCAGTAATAGTATAATTTGACTTAATACCAAAGTGTGTTTTTTTGTAGTGGGTCAGTGGTGGGGTAACAAGGTGTTTCTGATTAGTGTTTCTAACTAGATGTTTTAGACTCTTTGTTTTGATACATTTAAACATTAATACAGTACTTTAATGGTGTTTTATAGATAGCTAAATATAAGTTTTTATATATATATATATATATATATATATATATATATATATATATATATATATATACATACACATATATATATATATATATATATATATATATATATATATATATATATATATATATATATATATATATATATATATATATATATATATATATGACTAGGTTCTCTTTTTTAACTGGTGGGTAAATGATTGAAATGTTCTAATATGATTTCTGATTTGAGGCAGCTGTTGTTACTTCTAAAATGCTGTTTTTATATGAAAGGGTTATTTTTTTATGATGTTGATGTTTTGTGAGAAAACTGGTGGTCTGTGTGACTGTTCTCATTGTGGAGATTCATGACATGCACTGACAAGGCAGCTTGAGTGTTTTTTTTTTTTTTTTTTGCTTTCTGTAAACTTTAAAAGCTTCAAGCTCTGAATCATATCTCTCAAGTGTACCTCATTGTGAGGAACTTTCCTTATTTGGGGTCTGAAGAAGTTCATTGCTCCTCAAAGTTCCACATTGACTGCGTCCGTCACACATATACAGTTTGCAGCATTTTAACTGATATCAATGGTAAATAGAACTGAATCATATTATTTCATTAAAAGACATATTCTATAAGTAAAAATATTACATTGTAGCCATTCTATGAGCTTCCTTGATGAAGTTGTTAGTAAGTCATTAGTAAGTGTTCCACATTTTGCTCATTTGTTCCACATTATGAGAGGAAGTGTTCCTCATTTTGGAGATAGAAGGTTGAGAGCTATGATCTGAATTTCCTGCCAAAATGCTTTTTTCTTCACTAGAGACGACTTCTGTTGTGCATGAGCTTATTTAGGTACTTTTTAACCAGTTTATAAAGCTGCAGCTTGAGGAAACAACAGTGATGACATCATTTGACCTTTTAAACTTGTTAAATGGTTGTACTTAGAATTCTTTCCTCTTGAAATTCTATTATCCTTTGCTAGATAATTTAAATGGTAAATAATTAGTTCTGACAAAAGTGTTTACCTCCTTTAAAAATGCCTATGTTCTCTTATAGATGGATACATTCTGCAGATTCAGTGGCACTATTAGTAAATAAATGACATCAGGTGAACTAGGAGCTGCATTACAAAACTCATTATGCATATTAACATCAGACTTTTGTTATATAACTAAACCTTTAGTAACTAAACAGAAGGTTGTGACCCCCTTCCTAATGAAAGACGTAAACATAAATACTGTTAATACATATGAGTAATATTTTTATAATTGCAAAATAAAATAGTTATGTTGTAATAACGGTTTTATATATATATATATATATATATATATATATATATATATATATATATATATATATATATATATATATATATATATATATATATATATATTCAACAGATCCTTACATGAAAAATGTTAGATAGATGACTGACAGAATGATTAAATTATCTGATGTTTCTTGAAAAGTCTTGGAAATAATGACAATCTTCTTAACCTTCAGTTTGCGTATTTCTGACATATCTACGTATTAGAGGTGCTATTATCATATGTGACATATTCATATAGCTTCAGATATATTGGACACTGTTATTCTAATGTATATTTCATGGATTCAGATTTCTTTAGTTGCTTTCATAATGATTTTCTTTTTTGTTTTTATACTATATTCTAAGCAGAGATGGATAATTTGTGTTGTTTGGTATTGGAGAGGTGGTGGATGGATGGTTTAGTTAAGTTTGTAACTAAACCAGAAACTTTATGTTTCATGTATATATTTGTAAATAGTTTTGGGTTTTTGAAAGTAGTGCTTAATATGCGTTTTGCATCCATGATAAGTAAGTTTTCAGTAGATTTCAAGTCAACATGGGAGAAAGTTCTTTTAGTTAGTAATAACATACATATTATGGTCAATGGCTTACAAATGTTTATCATTAAATATTAATGGTTTGAAAGCATTGTTGCCTCACAGCAAGAGGTTCTCCCATTCGATTCTCAGCTTGGGTTGGGAGTGCCTTCTGTGTGGAGTCTGCATGTCCTCCTCGCGGTCGAGTGGGCGTTCGAAAGACATGCGTTGAATGGGTGTGCCTTCATTGAAGGTTGGGTGTTGGCCTGGCAACTCGACACCATAAAAACCAACTGCTAATCATTAGCAGACCGGAGTTCCGCTGTGGTGACCCCTAACCGGGAAAAGCCGAAAGACAAACAAATATTAATGGTTTGAACAATAATGCCAAAAGAGCTGGTTTGCTTAAGTATATCAAAATGCATAAAGCCAGATCGTCTTTTTAGAGAAAACCCATCTATTAAATAAAGCTCTACAAAAATACTTATTCAGTGGCTATACCATTATGGCTGATTCATGTTTTAAGACCAAGAGGAGGGGCACTTTTATTCTATGGAAAAAATACTTATACCATGCCAAAAATTATAGATACTATTTCAAATAAAGATGGGATGCTAAGCATGGTTATTTTGGAAATCAGTAGGAAATATTATACTTTGATGAATACATACAGGATACCAGGACTGAGTACTAAATATGTTGACACATATCTGGACCTGATTACCTTAAATGCAAAAGGGGAACTTATAGCAACAGGTGATTTTAACTGCCTAGTATCAGGCAATGATACTGCTGAATATGGTAAAATAAAACTAACATCTCAAGCCAAGAAGTTAAATGACTTTACAAATCAGATGAACCTTAAAGTTATACATGGTCTAAGAGAACATTATTCATTATTCTATACTCACTATTCATATTGGTTTGGTACACAAGCAAACATTGCTAAGGTCTTTGTATCAAATAATGTATACTCTAAAATAAGTGGCGTATCTATAATGACTTGTCCACTTTCGGACCATAATGCTATAAACTTTACTTTAACTACACATACAGATGATTTAAGATTTCTACAGAGAATTCCTGCTTACATAACTAAGTTAAATGACTTTAGGGAATGGATAATGAAAGAAGTAGACATGTTTATGGAAACAAATGATAATGGTGAAGTGACTGATACTATACTATGGGACACCTTTAAAGTTTATATATATATAAATATATATATATATATATATATATATATATATATATATATAGTAGAATAAAATCTTGGTACCTTAAGAAAAGGAGAGCGTGGGACAAAGAACTTTTAGACTTACAAAAACATAGACAAGACAAAAAATGGATGCAAAACTAGATAATAAATTTGCACATAACAAAATTACTAAGTTAAATCAAAAATACTTAGAAGTTCTGAATCATAAGCCTGGAAATTTTGAAATTACAATCTTATGCTGTAAATCCTAAATATCTACATAAAATAGTAATAAGATCCCCCCAAAAAATAAACAATAAAAATCTTTTAATGAGATTAAATATAAAAGTGATGGTTCAGTTAAGAGTACATCTAACTTAATGGGCATATTAGAAGTGTTCAAAAACTACTATAAAGATATAAATAATAGCACACCACTTTTGGAGACAGATAATGTAACAAATACTTTTATTCAAGAAAATATAACTACTAAGGTGTCAGTGCAACAAAATAACATATTAAAATAAACAAATAACACTAACAGAAGTGAAAGAGCAAATCAAAAATGTAAAAGATAATAAAGCTCCAGGACTGGATGGAATAATTCCTGAACTATATAAGATTTTTCCTGAATATATAATAAAGAAAATGATGAGTGCCTTTACTATGGTTACTCAATTATCTTCCCCATATTAAAACAAGGTAAGGACCCCAAACCTTGTGATTCATATAGGCCAATTTTGTTACTAAACACTGATTATAAAATTTTCATGACAATATTAGCTAATAGGATAAAGAAAATATTACCTAATCTAATACATAATGATCAGACAGGGTTCATTCTAAAAGAATCACAGACCTAAAGCAGATGCCCTATGCTGACCATCTAAAAAAAACTCCACCTATACTCTGTCACATATTATCTACTCAGAGGCGAGCTCTGCTTAACATACAAGGCCATGTCAAACCCAGAGCTGTTGGACATGCTCCACTTAAAAAAATCTCAATCCCTCAGAGACACACGCTCCAGGGATCTAAACCTAGTCATCACAATGAACAAAACATGCTGGAGGGATAGGTTCCTGACCCAGATACTCCCCAGACTCTGGAATAGACTGCCCATACATGTCAAGCAGAGTGCCTCTTTGGACCTCTTCAAAAAGAACCTTGATGATTGGATGGGAGATAGGAAATTCACCCCGGGGATCACGTCAGTCGCCCTGCTAGACAGGGGTCCAGGGAAGTAAATACTGTGGGAAGAAATAGCCAGGGAATTGTTATGGCTAGGCTTGTATAGGCCCTAGGGCCTATAGCCTAGTACCAACCCATGAACCTATAAAAGTGCAAGATAACATTATTAAATTACTATCATTAATAGACATAGCATGCAAATACAAAAAAATAACTTTTATAAGCCTAGACATAGAAAAGGCTTTTGATTCTGTTAGTTGGTCTTATCTACAAAGAATTCTGATTGGTTTTGAATTCCCCTCAGATTTTGTCAACTTATTAATAAAAATTTATAGTGGGGCACACACTTATGTGAAAATCGGATCATGTATATCCTCACCACTAGAAATCCTCAAGAGAACTAGACAAGGTTGTCCTTTGTCAACATTATTGTTTGCTCTTTCAATGGAACCTTTGCTACATATATCAGAAACAAGCAAAATATAAAAGGCTTTCAAATTAATAAGGACTATTGTCCTAAGATACATTTATTTGCTGATGATATGTTGTTAACATTGGGTGATAGTGATGGTTCTTTGCATGATGTTATAGATACCTTAAGCAAGTCTGAAAGAATTTCAGGGCTTAAATTTAATCATAATAAATCCAAAACATTACTAACTAACAAAGAGATCAACAAAGACCTAAGAGAGAATAACCTGTTTAATTGGGAGAATGATGTACTAGAATATTTGTGTGTCAGTATAAAGGGTACATGGAAAGAGTCTGGTAAACTAAACTACAGTAATTTAATAACCAGCATTAGTGAACTAATCAAAAGATGGAATAAAATGTTCTTTGCAATGGAGTATAGGTTCTCCTTAATTAAAATGATAATTTTACCTAAAATTTTGTTTTTTATACAGTCATTGATACTTCCCCCTCCCAAAAACTTATTTAAAAATTAGATTCCATGCTACTTAATTTTCTATGGTTCCCCTTAAAATCTAGGAGTGCATATAAGTGGCACATTAGAGCTTGGAACAGTAATGGGATAGCATTGCCTAGCTTAGCTCTTTATTCCAAATCAGTTATAATGAATGTAATATTACATTAGATCACACCTACTTATATATCTGGCTGGAAAACAATACATGAGATTCATATAACTGATGTCAGGTCTATAGAAAATCAATTTAAGGAACAATATGGAATAAGTAGTTCATTGGCTTTTATGTGAATTTTTTTATTTAATAAGAATTTTGATCATTTTCTTAATGCATTAATCAAATATTTAATAACTTTAAAAATATAATTGATTGTAATTACAACATTATACAATTTCTATCTCTTATATTCCCTATAGCATACTCCCCCGATTGCCTAGATTCTTTCAACATCAATGCGATGCAAAAATTAAAGAAAAATAACTTGATCTTCTGGCATCAGTTTATTGAAAATAAGAGTATTAAAACCACTAAACTCTCTTCTATGTAGTTTTGATAATAGTCAAGACAGTTGGTTGTTTATACACTAATTACGGCAGTTTATAGAAAACAAAATGAGAGTATCAATCAACCTAGAGACTGAATCTATACCTAGTTTGAGTCAGCTTTTTATTAGGTGTCTTGAAAAGACAGATAATCAAATCTATAAGAGTCTAAGAGAAGCCACTCTAAAGTTTGACTCAGATTTTTGGAATTACTATATAAAGATTAATGGAGAACAAATATATGATGAAGCCAAAAGATTGTTATTGAATTCTACATATGGTACATCTTCTTCATTATATTGGAGATTGTATACATGAAAATTTATGAATAGGAGTTTCTATACTCCACATAAAATAAATCTTATACTCAAAAACAGTGAAAGTGAATGTTAGAAATGTGATGAATTACTAGAGGCCAACTGGGTTCACATGTCCATTGACTGTAGAAATGTTCAGTACTGGAAAGAATTCAGATATTTTGTAAATGCTTTATGGTCTGATAACTGTCATATTTTTAACTCACTAGTCCTATTCAGTGTTCCTATACCTAATGTAATACCTAAATCTCAGATTAAGTTATTCTGGTCAATTCTTGCAATTGCCAGAAAAGTTATTACTTTGAAATGGAAAAGTAACCAAGATTTGAGGTTTAAAGATTTGTATTAATGTAGCAAAAGTTGTTTGTAAAGAACTGCAAACCATTTGTTATAGAACTCATAGCATTACTCATAAAAAAATAGCATGGTAAAAATTGGAAAACCTTTTGAACAAATACTGATAACTTTTCATGGATAAAACTATTGTTTATCATGGATGAATGTAAATATTGTAAATATCAAGTATAAAAAAAAAACATCTTTCTTACTAGGGGCTTCAGTCCACCAGGAAAACTCCAATTAAATGTAAAACACTTGCAGTCCAAAAATGGCAGGTAGTTCCATTGTAAAAAAACTTTTCTTTATTTTGGACTATAGGTGTTTTACAAATATTGTAAATAGTTTTGTTATTATTTTATTGTATTTGTTATATATACATTTGCATATGTTTATAATGAAAACAAAATAAAAATGTTTTTGGAAAAAAAAAAAGAAAATGGTGTGGTCGGCACATGCCAACTGCAGTTATGTCTATTTGCAGTTCCTATTATAGCCATGCTGCCATAAGTAATTCACTTATCTCACTTTTTACTTACTGTGCAAGTAACAAGCCACTAGCTGCTACACACAATTATGCATAGCTTCTGGCCTGGTCTAAGGTCAGTTGGACCTATTTGGCCCAATAAGACACTGGTCCCTCAGGCCCCCCGCACAAGGCCATGTCAGGGTTATTATGTGGCCTAGACAGTTGCCTGAGAGACAGTTCAGCAAAGCACAAGGCATTTTCCTACTGGCAGTCTTGCTTCCTAGTAGTTACAAGTCTTGTTGGTAGAGATGACTACAATTCCAACCATGCACTGCACTCAAGGCATTTTCCTACTTGTAGTCTTGCTCCCTAATAGTTACAAGTCTTCTTATTGGAAATGACTACATTTCACCGCATGCACTACACTGAAAGCATTTTCCCACTGGTAGTCTTGTTTCCTATTAGTTACACGTCTCGTTAAAGTAGTAGAAATTTCCCATCATGCACTGTCCACTATTATTAGGACCTGCAGCTTCAAACCTCTTGTACAGCACACATTGCTAGATGCTCACTCTCCCATTGTAGTCAGTTGCACTTGCTGAGTCCTTAAGAGAGTTTTCATTCTGAATATGGTCAGATTAGCCATCTGGTTTTGTGTACTACCCTGTTAATTGTCTTGGAGGATAATATGACCAGGCTTAATTTGAAGACTGATAATGATAAAAACAAAAAACAAGTCCCAACGAACAGCAGAATCTGCACACTTCGTTTAATTAAAGACTGATAGAGAGGTATTGTTTACTTTTGCTTTCCTGGCTGATATGGACTTTATAATTAGTTGATATTGAATACAATTAAAAGAAATAAATGTGGGATAGTTAGTCTCAAACTATGAAAACAAACCTTTGTCTTATGACAAAATATAAGCTTATAATAAACTTTGTTTTATTTTAGAATGCAGTAATAGCATATCTTCCTAATATTTAATTTGAAGTAGTTTTAAATTCAGAAAGCATGCATGGATGGGAGGCTTGGTGTGGAAGATTGGTGGGGGGGGGTGCAACTGATGGACACCACAAAAATGATCCCAACTGAGCCCTATAGTTGCTGAGGCTGGCCCTGCATAGTTTGCAAACAGTAACACCAGAAATGTAGATGTAGTTGTAGTGGTAATGGCTTGTAATGCTGCCTTCTTTTGTTTTGCTAGTTAAAAGTTATTTATCTCTTCAAGCATGGGATCTGGGTCCCCAGACAGCATCTCTCTTTCTCAAATCTCCTCTTCTATTTGTACCAAAGGCATGTACCTGTTTCTGTTAGCAGAAATACCTACAGGGTCAGTTGTTGCATCTGCAAAGTTAAAAGACAGCTCTACCCCTTCCTCAGGTCTAGTGTCAGTTTCATTGTGCATTTTCATCTTTCTCAGTGACTGTGCTTTGGTCTCAGGGAATTGAAATAACTTCCTCTTGCTGTCACAACAAATCATCAAATCTGGGAGTAAACCTAAAACCAAACAAAGCAGATTTGTCAGGACCAAAGATATAGAATCAAGGAAGCAGTCTTGTAGTGCAGCACAAAATGTATTTGTCCTTATAGTTTAAAATTCAACAGGATTTCCTCAGAACCAAAATTTCCACCCTTCTCTGTCGTTAAAAATGCTTGAATTAATGATGTCACCAAATTGAATGTGTCATTTTAATTGTTGGCAAATGTGCTTTGTTTTGGCTCCTCTTGGTATCACCCATAACATCAGAATGATTCAGAGTATAGAAGTTGAAAAGTTATAGACAAGGTGCCTTAGTAGATATTTAAGGCTGTAGGGAATTGCAATTGTAGTATGTATCCCAAATCTTTAAAATTCCTTAAAACTGGAACAAAGACCTTCCTCTTGTTGAAGAGAGTTGCCCTGAAGTCTTGCACAACCGTCACTGATGCCCCATGAATTAAGTAAATTGGTCCCAATTCCCTGGCAGTTTGTAGCTCTTGCTCATGATCTTCTTACTTTAAGAATTTTACAGTTTAATTTCTGGGCAGGTTCATAGCCTTCCTAGTAAACACCTGATGGGCATGTTCAATGAGTGGTGGAAATTCTTTTTTCTGTAGTTTTGGCTAGTTCAAATTTTATAAATTTAATCTGTCCCCCCTCCCCCATCCCCTCTGGCAGGTCAATCATACAGAGTTTATTCATTTGCACCCTGTTTTGAAGATCATTGAGTTTGGCTTCGATCTTTCTGTGCAAGCCTGATAATTCTCCAATACGATATATGGATATACAGGAGGACATGATGCCCTAGGACACGTTGTTTTTTTGTCTGTAGTTCTGGTGCAGTGCTGCAATCTCTGCTTTAGTTTCTTACCCAAAAGAAAACACACGTATCCAGTACACAAAATGGTGCAAATAACTCATAGATGTAGCCAATTCGATAATTTATTAGAAAAGTTTAAAAAACTTGAAAAATAAACTCAAATGATAATTTAAAATAACCACTTTTGTTTCTATTTTACATTTCAAAGAAATTTTATCAGACAAAATCAGCCCCGTTCATTCATCTTTTTAAAAAGAAAGTTAATTATGTCACCGTGTCACACAAAATACACAGCCCCCCAGGAGTACCAGTCAAATTCCATTTATTAATAACAACACGCCTGAATAAGTAAATATATCTGAATTAATTTTATGAAGGCAGACAATCCACTAAGTTAAAAATACATAAAATATATACGTGTTTAATTATACATACAATATATATTATATATATATATATATATATATATATATATATATATATATATATGTATAATCTATATATATATATATATATATATATATATATATATATATATATATATATATATATATATATATATATATATGGCTCCCCTTCACATGGTTGACATTTCAGAAAGCCGAAGACCATATGGCCAAGACCATATGATCGACTTTTGAAATGTTGACCATGCAGAACGGGCATCTCCATACAGTGCAGAATGGAAAGATCTTCATCTTCTGCACTGTAGTGCGATCTCAGAGGTGGTATATTTAAGTTCCGAGGGGTGGGGGGCATAGCCCCATACTAGCAATGTGAAGGTATGTGATTGTTGTGGGTTTTTGTTTTGTTTTTACATGATCGACATTTCAAAAGTCAGTCATATGGTCTCAGCCGGGTCTATATTATAACATCAAAGTTACAGAACATCAAATACAATATGGTCGACACCATATTGTTGAAGTTCCGTAACTTCGAAAATGAAAAAAACAAAAATCAAAACTTTCAATTTTTACCCTAACAGGTTTAAGCATGGGGGCAAGCCCAGCTGCACCCCCCATGTGGGGGAATGTGCCCCCCACACCCCCTGCTACTTAAATATACCAACTCTGAGACCGCACTACATTGCCGTAAATGGAAATCTCCCCTTATGGAGATTTCCGTTTACACACTCGAGATTCTGAGCTTTCGATATTCTCATGCCGACAATGTCAGATTCGACATTGCTGGCTTTTGAGAATGTAATATAGACCCTCTCGGCCATATGGTCTCTGGCTTTCTGAAATGTCGACCATGTAAAGTAGATCCATATATATATATATATATATATATATATATATATATATATATGTCATTTAAGCCTGGCCATTACCTCACATTTAAGCATATCTGCCAGGCAAGCTTAGACTTTTCCAATAGCAGTGGCCATATCCATCCCCTTTCTCTTAGTTTTAAGGCTTCCAACATTACAAATTTAAAATCATGTGTGTAACTTTCCATATAATCTTTAGCTAAGGCGTTAACATCTTTTTTGTGTCTGATATCTGTCAAATGTTCCCCAAGCCTGTTTTTTTAATTTTTGCTCTGTTTTACCAACATAAAAGCATGGGCACTGGGAACATAAAGCACAGTATACCACTTTGTCTGAATTACAAGCACATTTCCCATAAATTCTACACCTAAAACAATAATCTCACTCACTTCTAGGCTATATGAGCAATAAGAGCAATTTCCACATTTATACATACATCCTTTTTTGGTTCACTCTGATTTTCAAAGATGTGTTTGACGTTCTGACCCTTTTTATGAACAATAGTGAGTTTATCTCTTACATCTCTATCACTGCTCAAAATACACCAATTTATAAACAAAATCTCTCTCACCAGATTATAGGTTCATAGGTTCATAGGTTTATACTAGGCTATCTGCCCTAAGGCATTTATAAGCCTAGCCCAAATTATTGTGGCTTACGCCACCCCTTATATGAAAAAATACTGTGCCCATTAGTTTGTTGTGCCTCTGTCCAGCAGTGACCCAGAGATGATTCCCGGGGTAAACCTACGATCTCCCATCCACAGGTCTAGATTTCTCTTGAACAGAGTCAGCGAGGTGCTCTGCCTCACATGGACCGGGATTTTATTCCACAGCATAGGGAGTCTCTGAGTGATAAATCTATCCCTCCAGCACGCCCTATTTATATCCGTGCTAAGGTTTAAGTCGCTTGCTCTAGTGGTTTTGGTGGATTTGGATTTTTGAGGTGGAGAATGTCCATTAATTCCGGGTTGGACATGGCCTTGTATGTCAGGCACATGTCACCTCTGAGCAGACGGTATGCGACTGAATAGAGCTGGAGTTTCTTCAATCTGGCAGCATATGACAGATTTTGGAGTCCCTTTATCCTTTGGTGAGGAACTTTTGGGGTCTCTCCAATTGCTGCAGATGTCGGGTGAGATACATCCCGAATGGGGCATTGTACTCGATCATTGGTCTGATAAGTGAAGAGTACAGGGAACAATGACCTCACTAGATCTGGATGTGAATCCCTTCATGATCAGGTGGGCAATGTAGAAGGTCTTTCTAACCACTTTAGCAATGTGAGTGTCAAAAGAAAGGCCACTGTCAACCTGGGTCCCCAGGTCCCTGATAACCTCTTCTGTGCTTAGTGGATTGCCACCTATATGGTAGCTTGGGGTTACCTTGTTTTTCCCGAAGGGTATGACTATACATTTTTGGCGTTTAACTTCAGGCCATGGCTCTGGCACCAGCTATCTGTTTCCGTGAGTCCCTTCTGAAGGATATCAGTGTCCGATGCACTTTCCACTATGGCGCCATGTTTGCAGTCATCTGCAAACTTTGGCAGCCAAGGTCCTCCCATGTTGGCCTGTACTTCTGAGAAGTAGATGCCAAACAATAGGGGCCAAGGACCGAGCCCTGTGGGACACCACTTGTGACCGGCTTGGAGTCTGACACAGCGCCAGCAACTCTAACCCTGTGGGTTCTGTCCTTAAGCCAGTTTGCAACCCATCTTGTGACATATGGGTTTACATTTAAGCTGGTAAGTTTTTCTACAATACCCGAGTGGGGTATTGTGTCGAAAGCCTTTGCAAGGTCAAGGTAGGCTGTATGGACTGCCTTTCCCTCATCAATGGCCTTGGTGACTATTTCAAGAAGTCGACCAAGTTCAAAAGGCATGATCTTCCCTTGACAAAGCCAAACTGGGTCGGGTCCAATGTCTGCAAGTCCCCTATATCTTTGTTTATGAGCTCCATTATGATCCTCTCCATAGCTTTGCAGACTAGACTTGTTAAGCTTATGGGGCGTAATTACCAGGGTCCGTGAGGCGCCACCTTTGTGGAGTGGGACCACAGTTGCCGTCACGCCACTCCTTGGGCACGATCCTGTGGTAAGGCTGAGATTAAACAGCTGCCTTATGTGTGGGTTTAATTCCTCATTTAGCTCGTAGCACACAGCCGGGGACACCATCCGGTCCCATTGATGCTGTGTTTTTAGCTTTAGAGAGAGCAGCTTTCACCTGCGCATTTGAGATGTCCGGGAGGCTACACTCGGCTGGGATAGTTATCTCTCCTTTAGGGGAGAGGGGTGAAGTTTGCACTGAACCTGTCTGCCAGTATGTTGGCAATGTCTGTGGGTTCAGTGATTTTGTATCATTTTGGACTAATTCTGAGCATATCTGTGAGTTTCCACCCAGGTTCCTAACATAGCTGAAAAAGGCCTTATGATTGTCCTTTGAATCCATGGCAATTTTTCTCTCAAAATTGGCCTTAGTTGATTTTATGAGTGCTCGTATTTTTTACTAATAATGATCAGGGGTGACTTCCCTTTTATGGATTTTGTTCTATCATGTAATAGCTTTCTCCTCTTATTGTAAAGTTTGTTAATGGCTGGGGTCCACCAGACTGGACGTTGCCCTTTGTGGAAAGAGTCTTGGTTTTATTTGGGATTGCCTGATCCATGCAGTCCTGGAGGTGTTCATAGAAGGCATTTGTAAGGGCTTCCGCAGCTTGGGTTGTGGTTTCCTCTGACTCAGGGGCCTTGAAGGATACCACACCAGTCTTGAGTAGTGTGAAGTTTGCTTTAGAGAAGTTCTTCACTATGGTCTTTTTGTTTGGGGTGGGGGCGGATGTGGATTTCCAGTGAGATTAGTTTATGATCAGATCTCACCAATGAGGGATATACTTCCGGTGTGGAGCATTTTGTCCCCATGTTTGTGACAATGAGATCTAGTATATTTTCTCCTCTCGTGGGAACAGTGATTAGCTGTTCCATGGCATTTGAATTTATGAACTCCAGGAACCGTTGGGCTAGAAAGTTAGGGCTTGAGTAATGTTCCCAGTCTATATTCGGGTAGTTGAAGTCACCCAATATGATGGTGTTTGGAGATACATTTATACCCTCCAGTGTCTTCAGGAAGGCTGTGTGGGGTTCCTGAGTTTGAGAGGGTGGCCTGTAGCATGCTACAATTTGTAGAGCAGTTTTGCCTATTGTTAGTTGCACCTGGATGGTTTCCGAAGCTTCATGCGTTGCCACCAACCTGGAGGTGTGAGTATCCTTTATGAATATGGATACACCCCTCCTTTTGTGGAGTGGTCCGGGTTTTGGGGCGGAACGCATGATATGAGGTAAAACCTAATAGTGCCGGGGTGCTCTCAGGAGCCTTGAACCAGGTTTCAGTTACAGCACAGACATCGATGTTCTCCATACTGAGAAGGGCCTCGAGTGCGTGCATTTTGAGATTTAGACTTCTGGCATTGAGCAGCATTACCCTCAATTTCTTCCCATTTTTGTTTTCTAGGGTGGTAGGTTTAGAATTTGAGCCTTGCCTAAAAAGGCACTATGGGGTGGCAAGAGCCTTAGCCAATATCCGGAATCCCAGGGTGACAGGTGCAAGCCGTCCCTTGCGAAGCAGCGTGGCTTGTCAAGCATGTCATCCCAGGCAGACAGACACTGGATCCCCTTTGAATGACACCAGACATTAAGCCAATTGTTAAAGCTGATCATCTTGTCTCTATATTGTGGCATCATTCTTGGTGAAGGAAGGATACTGCTCAGGGTTAGGGTCATACCTGCCTGGGCTACATAATCAGAGAGCTCCTCTATGTCTCTTTTCATGCAGTCCAGGGAGGTGCGTCTCAGGTCGCTCACACCAGCATGGACAATGACTGTGTCATATTTGTACTTGCTGTGGAGTGACCCGAGTGCTTGTGTTATGTGGCGGATTCTAGCGCCCGATAGGCAGCTTACTGTGACCCTCTCCTTGTTCAGCCTGGTGAGTGGGACGTCAGTGTGTCTGACTATGGAGTCACCTATGACAAGTATGTTTGGTGTTGTATTTGGCCTTAAGGGCTGTGACTGCTTTGCACACTGCTTTTGTGGTTTATGTGTTGCTTGTGGGGTGTCTTGAGGTAGCAGTTGTTTGGGTGTCTGCTTTGGAGGCCTCTGCTGTTTAGGTAAATTTTACTCAGAGCCTCCGAGTATGTCTTTGTGTGTTTATGTGTTTGATTCAGTGGAGTGGTAGCATTATGTGAGGCTGGTTTTGTGGTGTGTGTAGTTGCCTTCTCCTCCTGTCTGGTCTTGCCAGTCCTGAGTTGAGAGAGCTCAGCCTCCAGTTTGGCTAAATAGCTGCATCTCTCGCAAGTATTTGTGTTATGTGGGAGGAGGAGAGGGTTGTCTGTGTACATGAGGCAGTTATAACATTGCCTCAAGATTCCCAGATTCACCAGCTGGACCGGAGAGGAGATTGACAACTGACCTTTGGACATGCTAGAATAATATTGGGAAATCCTTAATTGAAAACAAGGGCCAGTGGGGAGTGAGGGTGTAGTGCTTTTAATTTTTAGTGCTGACTTATATAATTGCTTTAGTGAGCAAGTGCCAGGTAACTTGAGTGCAATGTGATACAAGTAACTAAATGCAAAAACGACAAACAGTAACTTTCTTTCAAGTGAAACAAGGAAATAAGTACAGTAAGCAATGCAGATATCACTAGTGATCCACAGAAGCGCTGAGAAGTTGCGTATTAGGTGAATTAGCTTCCAGGGAAATAACAAGCAAACAAACAACAAGTATATAAACAAAGCTAGATTCAGTAGGCCTGGATCTAGTCTATGCTAGAGCAAACAAGGTGAACCAATTTCAGTAAGATACAGTTCAAATATTCAGGCACTATAAACCTTTAACCAGAAAATTCCCAGCTCAGAAGGGCAGAGTCCAGCCTCTTCTCCCACAAGAGTGCAGTCCACGAACCTTCTTAATGTAAAATAACTGGCCTGAAGCCCAAGTGCCTAAACCAGAACTAATACACTTGGACACTGGGCTCTCAATCAGCAGTTCCCAACTTAGAAGGATGAAAGCTACCTGTCCTGCCACCACAGTGCTTGCCACAAACCTTCCTAATGTAAAACAACTGGTCTGAAGCCCAAGTGCTTAATCCAAAAGACTTGAATGATAGCTACACTTTAATCAAGTTACAACCAAGCAGTAATAAATACCATTGAATACTTTAGAGAATGTCTGGATTAGTGCTCAAGTTACACAAACAAAGCTAGATCCAGCAGGCCCGAATCCAGTCTATGCCACAGCAAACAAGGCGCACCAACTTCAGTAAGAAACAGTTCAGATATGCATGCACTATAAGCCTTTAACCAGAAATTCCCAGCTCAGAAGGGCAGAGTCCAGCCTCTCCTCCCACAAGAGTGCAGACCACGAACCCTCTTAATGTAAAATAACTGGCTTGAAAGCCCAAGTGCTTAAACCAGAATTAATACACTTTTAGAATAACAGACACTGAGCCCTTCCAAATGTGGTAATAAAAGAACAATCGAAATGTTTGTTTAATGGTCGTGTCTGAATGCTCATACCAGACATCATATTAACTGACTGAGCATTAGTTATATCAAATTTGGGTGTTCAACATTAAAACAACCATCAAATCTACCACCCAAAATTGGATTAAAGCCCATTTAATCTCTTTTCTGCTACCTCATCCATCACATCAGTAACATGATCCAGTGGGTACCCACTTTTCAAATACATTCCCTCCAGATTTATACATTCCCCACAAAATGATTACCATACAGTAACCATACGGGCCGCTCTGACAAACTGCCCCTTAATAACGTCCTGTCTCTGTTTATATGGGTAGCCACTATCAAAATGTGGGAAACTATTCGAATAAGTTTCCTTACGAAAAATCTCGGAGACAAACCTTTTATTAGAGACATGCAAAAAGAAAGTTGTCCCATTAATATACTCCAAAAATTTCTCAATTTAATCCTTAGGGCCCTTCCACAGGATGAATATATCTTCCAAAAAGTGGGTGTATGCATGATAATAAGCCAAAAATGGGGTATCAGACAGATATTTTCTCTCCCATTCAAGCATGATAATATTCACATTCAGAACTCTGCATGTGGATCCCGTAGCCACTCCTTCTAATTGTAGATATAATTCTGTCTCAAACAAAATAATTTTTAAGACCATATCCAGTAGTAGTTCATACTTGTTAATTTGAACCTGAGGGACCCCTTTATTATACAGATAGTCACAAAACCATTGTTCACACAAATCATGAGGTGTAACAGTGTAAATATCGTTTATAGCCACTGTTATGAACACAAAACATTCATCAAAAATAATTGTGTTTATTTTAAGTCCAATGAGTCTTTACATAAATTAAGTTCATTCAAAATGTATTGTTTCATTTTGTTCTCCAAGAACTTAGCTAAGGGTATGTAATTGAACTTCTAGTGTACAATATTGGACTCATTGGGGGTTGATTCAAATTTTTATGTAACTTAGGCACCCCAAAGATTACTGAGGTAACTGGGTATGACACATTTAGATCAGAGTGTAACATGTCTGTGCAATGTCTTTAAGAAGCATACGAGACTGTGCATGCACCTATAAATTCCAGACATGTGCAATCCCTAGTGCCATTTTGTAAAAGCAACCAGTGTGTGAGCAGGTATGATACCTGCAGTTAGTTTGTATATAAGTTACTTAGTCATAGTCAATAGCCTCTACAGTAATGTATTTGTATAGAGTAAAGCTGCTTAAACAGAACGCACAAAGACTCATTTATTCGTGTACCAACATGAAAGCGACATGGTTTCAGAAGTGGGATGGAAAAGAGAAGAACATTTGGAGCTATGAGATGTAAAGACGACAGTGAAGGTAAAACCAAGAGAAAACAGTATAAACACAATGAGAGAGAGTGTCAAAGGTAATTAAAAAAATCTAAATTATTTACTTGATGCAAAGAGGCAAGAAAGGGCATTATAAAGGCTCAAACTGCATTATCAAGCAAGCGTAAAATACAAAAAAGTTTGTTAACTAAAGAAAATGTTTAAGATAAAACTATTTGACAAGAGGCAAAATGAGCATGTTGTAAAACGAGTATGTTGAAGGCCAAATGAGTATGTTTAAGGCAAAATTAGTATGTTTAAGGCAGAATGAGTGTGTTTAAGGCAGAATTGGGCATGTCTAGAGTAAAATGAGCACAAAGAAAGTATGTTAGTCATACAAAAGGGCTTAAATGAGCAAAAAAAGAATATAATAAAAAAGGAAAAGATCACAGTAAGCAAAATTAAAGCAAGGCGACTGCTTGTGTTTGGGCAAAGTGCTGTATTTGGGCATAACTACGACTTTGTATTGTATCAGGGGTATAATTAAAGTTATTCAAAGTATCTCAGAGTGTGTAAAGGTGCTTACAGTATGTGCTTATTACTGTGAATGTATTTCAAAGAGTTCACTATGTGTAAAGTCCAACTATTTTGTGTAATCCAGTCAAAGCATGGTTATTTGAAAAAAGTTCTTGTGCTGGGTATGTCTGTTCACAAAATACCACCATGTAAAGAGTTGCCTAGCAAGGTACCGCCATTTTGGGGAAATTTCAGTGTGTTGCATGTATTTGCAAAGTGCAAATACTTCAAAAGATATTGAATTTTGGTGACAGACGTTCGATTTATTCACATTGTACAGTTGCTTGATACATTTCTTGCATTGATAAAAGGTGTTCCTTACAAAATATTACAAGAGTATTACAGTGCTCATGAATTGCTCAGTTGCATCGTAAAGTTCTCGAATGTTTGTTAAAGTGATGACTTTGACAAGTGATGGCACATGACTGTAGCATTCCTGCCTTTGTTGATAAAGTTCCAAATGATTACTTTAGCATTTCTGCCTTTATCAAGTCTGCAAGCATGGCGAGTGATGATAAATGACTTCAGCATTTTGCCTTTACCAGTTATGACTTTAGCATTTCTGACTTTACCAGTTGAAGATTTTGTAAAGCATATTCTGAAAAATTATTCCGCAAAGCTCCATAAAGCATCGAAAAGTTTGAAAAGCAATTCCGCAACGCTTCGTAAAAGCATTGATAGCCCGAAAAAGCTATTTCGCAAAGCACAGTAAAGTACTGAGAATTCTAAAAAGCTGTTTCTCAAAGCATAGTAAAGCATCGAGAATTCTGAAAAGCTGTTTTGCAAAGTACAATAAATCATCCAGAAATTTAAGAAGCTTGGGAAATCTGAAAAGCTATTTTGCAGAGTGCAATAAAGCATTGAGAAGCCTGAGAATGTTTAGTTCACAAAGTCCAATTATTTGAAGTACTACGAGGTTGTTCATTCGCACAATTCTGAAAAGCTCAAAGAGAGAAAGTATAACTACAGAGCACAAAAGCATTGAACAGATTATTTATGCCAATTACTAATGCATGTGTGTGTGTGTGTGTGTGTGTGTGTGTGTGTGTGTGTGTGTGTGTGTGTGTGTGTATGTGTGTGTGTGTATCTTTGTGCGTATTTAAAAGACCCTTCGCTGGTATGTGTTAATATGGCAGATGGATTTCGAAAACCTCAACCACTTGTGTTTGATCAGAATATTGCAGAGAACTGGAGAATATTCAAGCAAAAGTACGATATTTCCATACAAGCAGCTTATGCAGATAAAGAGGCATGTGTCAAGTCATTTATTTTGCTAAATCTAGCAGGGTCTGAGGCCATAGAAAGAGAGCTTTCATTTGTATATGCACCAGCAGTGTATGAAGGTGAAGGTGCAGACCACCATTTTGTTGTGCAAGTTGAATCAAGGGAGACCCTAAGTGTTTGAAACGTAAGTTCAGAGGGATGTGCAACTCCCAGACGATCATTATATTAGAGGGACATTTGTTCTACATAAGAAATCAGAAAGCAGGGGAAAACATTTGCAGCTTATATAACTGACTTGAGAAACAAAGCTAAAACATGTCAGTTTGGTGATTTGAAAGATGAGCTGATAAAGGACAGACTTGTATGTGGTATTAATAGTGTTGCAGTGAGAAAAAGTCTACTTCGTGACAGTGATTTGACATTAAGCAAAGCACTAGAGATTTGTCAGATCCATGAGGTGACAGGAAGACATACAAACATGCTTGCGAGTAATAAAGGCATGGTTTCAGTAAGCACCAGAGCGAACATAGATAGTATGGAACACATGGCAAACAGAAATAGACCTAAGCAAGGGGCAGCCACAAGGTTTTAAAAGAACACACAAAGCTTTCCAGATCAGTACAAAGCAAGTGTGAGTTAGCAAAACCCAAATCTAGCTTTATTGTTAACTGTCGCAATTGTGGTGCAAAGTGTGAGTCTAAAAGAGAGAAGTGTTTAGTATATGGTCAGCAATGCCACAAGTGTAAAAAATTTAATCATTTCCAAAAGTTTTGCAAATCAAGTAAGCCTCACTCAATTGTAAAGAAAGGTCGCACAAAAAAGCAAGTTGATCAAGTAGAGCCAAAACAGTCAGCTTTCTATGTGGGTGGTGTATCAGTACTTGGAGAAAGAGTTAATGCAGTAAACTTATTAACAACTACTGAAGTGTTTTGTATGGTTCGAATCAATGGAAAATCCACGAAGCTCAAAGTAGACACTGGGTCAAAGTGTAATGTTATATCAGCAGAGACATTTGCAAAAGTGAGAACTAACAAACAACTTGGTGTGATCAGCAGTGCAAGACTTGTTGCTTATGGATGTGAAGAAATTCAAACCAAAGGTACAGTAATATTTTCATGTTATTTGGCTGAGAACTGTTACTACTTATTATTCTACATAGTCCGATGAGCAGTGCAATCTTTACTAGGTCTCAAAGACAGTTTAAGAATGAATTTGCTTTCTTTTGCTAAAGAAGTTCATCATTGAGTGCAGTTCCAAGTTCAAGTTTCTCCAAAGCCATTTTCTCAAAGATTATGCTGAAGTTTTCAATGACAAATTGGGCAAGCATCCAGTTGTATATTCTATAAAGCTAGATCCTGAGGCCACTCCAGCAGTCAAACCAGCAAGAAGAGTTCCAATAGCAATGCAAAATAAAGTCAAAGGTCAGTTGGATAAGATGGTGCAGCAAGGTGTGATTTTTCGGTCACACTTCAAAACATCCAAAACTCATAACATCTAAATTCAAAACATCGAGACCATAAAATCTAAAACCTATAACATCGAAAACTCAGAACATTGAAACTTTGCATCACAACATTGAATACTACAAATCACATGAAAATAACATCCCCTCCACCTATAACAACACCAAACTAACAACCAAACCTTTTACTACATTTTTGCAGGGGGGCAAACCCCCCCTGCACCCCCCCATAAATTAAATATACCAACTCCGAGATCGGACTATAGTGGGAAAAAAGTAAATTTCCTAACCCCACTGTATCACGATCACCATAAAGAATGTACACATAATGTCTATATCACTTACCTGTATGGCGTAAAAAACACATACAGAGTGGCAAAATAAACACTATATAAATAGTATAAATTCCTATACTATATAAATAATAACTATATAAATAAAAACTACAACATATCATAGTGATATCACAAGAATAACAGATTAAACTATAACATTTACACACTTGATGATACACTATTCCATATTATACATTTTTAATGTTATGAAATTCGATGTTATGAGTTTTAGATGTTTTGATGCCGATGTTTTGAATTTAGATGTTATGAGTTTTAGATGTTTTGAAGTGTAACCGATTTTTCCAGTCACAGAACCAACTGAATGGGTGTCGCCCATGGTAGCCACTCATAAGAAAGGCTCAGATGAATTCAGAATATGCATTGATCCTACAGATTTGAACAAAGCATTAAAAAGGCCATATCATCCAATGCGCACAGTTGAGGAAGTTGCAGCTCTAATACAGAATGCCACTGTAGTTTCTGTTTTGAATGTAAATAATTCATTTTGGCAAGTGATGCTTGATCATAAATCCTCATTTCTAACTACTTTTGGTACTCCATTTAGCAGATATAGATTCCTAAAGATGCCATTTGGAATAAATTCTCCAAGTGAAGTCTTTTAGCGTGCAATGGAACAAATTGTTTCAAGTTATCCTTGTGCATTATAGTAGACGATCTATAAGATGGAGGCAGTGGTGAAGCACAGCATGACCGAAACCTCAAGAAAGTCCTAGACAGAGCATGTGAAGTAAACCTGAAGCTCAATCCTCTGAAGTGCAAATTCAGACTTTCAGAAGTGACCTACATAGGACATTTGTTTACAAGTACAGGCTTACGACCTGACCCAACCAACTAAACAGCTATTTTAGAGATGTCAGCACCAGATAATGTGCAAGGTTTACAGCATTGTCTGGGCATGGTCAACTATTTAGGCAAGTTTATACCAGACTTCAGTGAGCTGACAGCACCTATAAGAGAGCTAACACGCAATGTTGTATGGTCATGGTTGGAATATCATCAGAAGGCGTTTGATAACCATAAGCAGAAAACTGCCACCTCACCTACGTTAAGATACTATGATGTGACTAAACCAGTTGTTGTTTACTGTGATGTTTCAAATTTTGGTCTTGGTGCAGTTATTCTTCAAGAGGGCAGACCAGTATTCTATGATCTAGGATACTTACTGAAACTGAGGTGTATTATGCGCAAATTGATAAAGGGCTTTTGGCGATAGTTTTCGCATGTTCCAAGTTTCACGATTATATTTATGGTAGAGCTATCCAGATTGAAAATGATCATCAGCCTCTAGTTACCATTCTAAAGAAGCCTATGCATTCCACTCCATCGAGATTACAAAGAATGATGTTCAAGTTGCAAAAATACAGTTTCAAAATGGTCTACACTAAAGGAAAATTGCTCTATCTGGCTGATACCTTATCCAGATTGCCTAGAAGTACAACAGAACAGCTTGATGTTGAAACTTTTGACTTTGATGTAATGTCAGTGCGTAATTTTTCCACCACTAGACTTGTTGACTTGAGAAATCACACTACAACTGATCCAAATTCACAAAAGCTTAATCACTACAACAATGTCAGATGGCCGTCAAAGCAATCTAGTGGATCACCTGAAGTGCAGTTGTATTTTCCTTACAGAGATGAATTGTTGATGGAATATGGCATTATTTTCAAAGGTCCTAAAATTGTTGTTCCTGCTTCTTTACAGCAAGAATATATTCTGATTTTGCATCGTGTTCACCCAGGTTTATTATCTACAAAGAGAAGGGCAAGAGAACTAGCATTTTGGCCTTCATTATCAAAAGACATTGAGAGAGTTTTTTCTTCTTGTTCGGTATGTAATAGTACCAGAGAGCATTTTCAAAGAGAACTGCTTCAGCTGATTCCAATACCTGAACTACCATGGTCTACTGTGGCAACTGATATCTTGAGTGGAACAATCAACACTAATTTGGGTTTGGTAGACTGTTACTTGAATTGGTTCGAGATTGATCTGCTTTGATCTGATTTGATAACCTTCATTTGTTCATCTGTAGTTCGAAAAATACGCGTGTACTCAAATTTATTATTCAAAAAAAGTGGATCTTGAGTTATGGTTTTATCCAACATCATTACTTCCCTACTTAGTGATTCAGTAGTTTTTTCATTATGGTGAATCACTAGTTCCATATATTTAAAGCCATGTCTCTCAAAAAGATGTAATAACTCTTATGGAAAGCAGAATCTGCTACTAGTCCCATAGGAAAATGCCATAAACGTAAACTTTTCGGAACCACCGTCATTTTTTAAACACTTAGAAAAATAAGCATTATCCATTTGTAATTTCTTGAGTTTCAACAAAATCCAGTTGAACTCAGCCAACCTTTCTGTTAAGTTATCAGTCACACTGTTAGAATCTCCACGAAAGTACACACTCGGCCTTAACCAGTCATTTACGGTAGAGGAACCATTCACCTGCCCCATTAAACCATTATTTAAATTTAGACCATTTTCAGTACTAACCTGCTCAACTGTTATAACAGGTATGCCAGTCAGGTGTTGTTGTAAATCTTTTCCAACATTTAAATCACAATTATGGTTCACATATCCATCCTGGGAGCTTGCATTAATTTCCCCATAAGTAGATAACTGGGCTATAGTATATCCTAGAAGTGATTGAGATAATTTTAAAATAGTGTCAGGTGTAGAATTCATGGGAAGTTTTCTTGTAATTCGGACAAAGTGGTATACTGTGCCATATGTTCCCAGTGATCGTGCTTTTATGTCAGTAAAACGAAACAAAAATTAAAAAACAGGATTAGAACATTTGAAGGCTATTAGACATAAAAAATGTTAATGCCTTAGCTAAACATTGTATGGAAAGTTATGGGGATGATTTTAAATTTGTAATATTGGAAGCCTTAAAACTAGGTGAAAGAGGAGGGGTATGTCCACTGCTATTGGAAAAGTCCGAGCTTGCCTGGCAGCAACACTTAAATGCAAGGTATTGGCAAGGCTTAAATGAAGCCATGTCCATAAAAAGTTTGTTGAAACTAAAAGCATTAGAACGATAAGATATATATATATATATTTTTTTTACTTATTGGATTGTCTGCCTTTATGAAATTTTATTCAGATATATTTACTTATTCAGGTGTGTTGTCATTAAAGAACGGGGATGTTTTTGTCTGATGAAGTTTCTTTCAAATGTAAAATAGAAACAAAAGTGCTTATTTTAAATTAGTTTGAGTTTATTTTTCAAGTTTTTTAACTTTTCTAATAAATTATCGAATTGCTACATCTGCGAGTTATTTGCGCCATTTTGTGTACTGGTTACATGTGTTTTTTGTTGAGTTTGTTTGGTTTGGAATCTGTTTCTTAGTTTCTTTGGTTTGGAATCTGTTTCTTAGTTTCTTACCCCGTTCCCCAAAGCACCTGCATCTCATTCCTGACCCCAGCAGTGTAGTTATAGAGGGGATTGAGCTTTGAATTAGTGCATTTTCAGTAGTTCCTTGACCTGCACCTGTTCCTTTCCCTTTAGGCTTCATAACCTTTCCATCTTGATGTTCTGCCATGTGGCTTGACTGCACATGGGACAAGCTGCCATTATAGAGGGAAATGAGCACCTCAGCAGATGTTGTTATGCCAGAGCTTGAATGTAGTATTATAACACTTGGTTATTTCACCGGTAGTAGTACTTTCATTTTTAATAACAAACATTCACTCTAGTTAAGTATTCACAACAAACCCGTGCTTCAATACATGTGTGCATCCTTAAGCTCACTTTATGTTTTATATTTTCTTGCATGTCTAGCTTTCTTTCTCATATCTAACTTACGCTTTATGCCTGCTGACTATACTGTGAGCTGCATCATCTTTTCTTGTGCTGAACTTATAGCCACTAACAGGTTGCCTCATCCTTCCTTGGAACACGTTTCAGACTCCTGCAATGCTTCACTTTTTACTTAAATCAAGTGGAAGATTCCTTACTGTCTTTGATCATTAGTGGCCCTGACAATCCAAATAGGACACTGAGGGACAGGCATTGATAAGCTACCTGTGGTCTTTTATCAGATCTCCTTACCCTTTCTAATCTGGTGTCCTGCATTCCAGCACAGATTTTAAATCAGTTTTAAGGAGGGAATTGAACCTATAACTCACCAAATTATTTATTCCATCCTGGTGATTGGGCAGTAGGATAACAGCAGCCTCTATGTAGCAGCCAGGGCTACTTTCTCCTTCCAAAGTATTATCTATGACCTAATCTAGAGCCTCTTGTACTCTTTCTCTATCCTTTTGTAATAGTTAGTTAGAAGACCATTATTCTTATCCTTAGAAATGCTTCATGTCGACCCTCACATCTTACTTATCAATATGCCTTTAAAACCACAGCTTTTCCTCCTCACTCAAATTCAGCCCCCTGGGAATTTTAACCCCCTGTCCTCTATTACACTTGGCTCCAGGCATCACCTTTTTTTTTTTTTTTTTTTTTTTTTACTAAAGCTAATTTGGCCGCTGT
The DNA here is from genome assembly GCF_019279795.1 of Protopterus annectens. Classification (NCBI taxonomy): domain Eukaryota; kingdom Metazoa; phylum Chordata; order Ceratodontiformes; family Protopteridae; genus Protopterus; species Protopterus annectens. The sequence goes on along the minus strand of NC_056736.1, from coordinate 730,738,570 downwards.
TATTGCTTCCTCCCTTTCCAATCCTAAACATTGCATCTCCCCAGAACATCCTTTCCAATTTTGTTTATTACACAAACTACTGCACAGTCCAGTATATGTCTTTCCTCTGCATTCATGCTTTCACATTCCTAGTATCCAGAAAATTCATGGATAATCTGTCTAATATATTGGCCTTTATTTTATTTCTACTAAAGATTAAATCTGTTTTATTTACCTCTCACTTTTTCATTTGACATTGACCAAACTGCACTCTTACATCTCCAGTGAAAATATAATTTCTCAAAAACCTGATCTTTCATCAGGGCTTCTGTCAATACTTTGACCAGTTCCCATCATACTATGTCAGCTCCACATATATTTATTTTTCTAGCACTTCATTTCTGAAAAGTAATGCTACCTCCTATGCTGCTTGTCCCCTACAATTGATTAAATCCTCCCCTGCTCAGCCTTTTAACCTCTGTTACCTTGAGCTTCATCTCCTTGATCATTTATATGCTCCTCATCCCCCAAATTAGCTAAGACTCTTCCTCTCCTTGTCTCTCTTTTTTCATGGTGTTCTTCAGTCCTCCTTATCTGTTGCATTATCAGCACCATCCCATGCCCCAGTCATACCTCTTAACTGTCTAGAATTTCACAGAATGCTCAGATTTTTGCCTGATATTTTTGGTCTATTTCTCATAGCATTTGTGTTTGTTGGCAAATCACTGATGATTGAAGTCACCAAATAATAACACACATATGAGATTCAGGCTTCATACCATTCAGAAAATGTATACTAACACAACACCTGTTATTCTAGTAACTTTCCAAATTTACAAGAACAATATTTAAAAACTGTTCCTATTTTTGTGCCTTTGTCCCCCCATTATTTTAAGCTTTGTCCAGATTTCTTGTGCAAAGAGGTTGAGAGATATGTCCCCAGTACCTCTTGCTAGACCCCTCCATTAGTTGTACCTGTCTCTCCAATATCGGGCCAAGACTGCCTTAGATGTTCATGGATACTAATTATACCCCTTTCTGGATGTTAGGCCTCTTAAGTGTGCCTTTCTTTATATCGCTATTTGATTTGTTAAGCTGATAAGTCTCAGACTTCTTTGGTCTGTTACCTGTCATTTCCTGATTAACCTATACAATTAAGATTTCCATAGGTGTATGCACAACACCCAATGTTCCATTTTTATAATTACATCTTTTACCTTTCTGTTTTCCAATCATCCGAATCCTATCCAAATTTTGCCATGAAATTTACTACCACTCCCAATTGCAGCCATTCACTTTTTCTCACCTTATGTATTAGCCTTACCCATTCAGTCCATTCACCATCACTTTTCTCCTTACACTTTCCCACCTTACATCTTGTTAAGAAGACATAAGCACTTAGCAGCACCTCTTAACAACTTTAAACTTGACAGTATAATTATATGCATCTGTGCTAACTGTGTGATAACTTAAAGACTACTGCAGTAATGTCACCTGTACTCTTCATGGAAATACATATGCATATTACACATTTCAGGTCTTGCAGACAGAAGTAGTAATTCACTGTCTCATTGACTTTCTGTCCAGAGAACTAGCCTGTGCACATGACCATGTTGAATTATAGCAAGGTAAGGAGGCAAAACCTAGAAAAATGGAAGAAAGGAAACAGGTCTTTGTATTTCATGAGTGTGTACAAATTGATTCAGGAAAAATATAAAGTGCTGCGAGTACTGTCCTTCCTACCTACCATTCGTATCTTCTCCCCATGTACCTTAATACATACCCCTACTCTATGTGTAAAATTACCCTAGAGCTTTTAATTGCCCTGTATGATCTAATGTTGCTTGCAACCTCTTCTTGCTTCCCCTTGTATAACACTCACAGACACACACGCGGCTTTCACTACCATTGCTGGTAGTTCTTTCCTTTTCTGCCTCTCTTTCAAAAAAAAAAACTTTTATCTGTTATTTCTTAAAATTTATTTTTCTGTGATATTGTTTGTTATGGCAGAAAAAGGACCCACAGGGTTTAAAAAATGTGTTGTGAGGCATAAACATCCTCTGTCAGATCCCCACACTATGTGTGTGTATTGTTTGAGACTGCTTCATCTCCAGGGTGATTGCTCTGTTTGCCATGGGTTCAACCTCAGGGCTGTTGTTGAACATAAAAGCTTTTCACCCTCAGCCTTTGGATAGGCTGTATCTGGAGATCAGTGTCCCTAAACAAAATAGTCAGAAACCTTGTCTCCCAAACCTTCTGTGTCTTCCACTGTTTTTGAGCCATCTCAGAAAAGAACCAAGATGGATCTGACTTTACCCTCGGATCCGAAAAAGGAAAACTTTGTAGACCTAACTTCCTCAGATCTGAGGAAAAACATATTGGATCCAACCACTTCCAATCCTACTGGTTCAATTCACCTACCCTGAACAAGATATTCACCTTCTGTGGATCTGGTGCTGTCAAGGGTACTGTCACCTTTTTTTTGGAAAGACCTAGGTCCCCTTCTATTGTTTCCACTCATTATTCTAGATATTTCTTGGAGGAAAATGTGGAAAGAGTGGTGAGGAAGATTCTTTCGGCACAGGGTCAGATGGGTATCTCAGCAGCTCCTACCCATTTGGGTCAGAAGGTCCATTTTTCTACTACACCCCCTCTACAAGTAACTCTGCTGACTCCTTTAGCTATCTCAGAGTTCTTAGATCCCAGCCTTCTGACTCCATTGGGCTCAGATCCAAAGGTAGTAGTATCTTTGGATCTGAAGCTTACTCTAAGTGCTCCGGTTCCATTGAATCCGGAGAGCTGTTGGAGCTGAAGCTTCCCTGTTGGGTTCGAGGTGTTGGAGTAGAATTTGAAGCTTTTGGAGCTGTTTCTGTGTCTCAGAGCCTCAGCCACTGGATAGCTCAGCTCCAGCTTTCACCTCGGGGAGATTGCCTTTGGAGTGGGGGATGACTGTGGTCCAAAAGCTTGTCTTTTCAGATCTGAAGTTTTCCCTTTCTCTTGAGCAGTCTGCCTTTGAGGCTGTGAAGACACTTTTTTCTGCCTAGGCAGAATGGATGGTTGTGACCCCTAAGATCCTAAGTCTTCTGCCTTAATGTCTCTATGTTCAGAGCTTTATTACTCTTTCCCACAGGGACAGCCATTCCAAGACCCCCAGGGTCCCAACAGAGTATCTCGATTTCTTCAGCATTTCTCCCCAGGCCTCTGCTGAAAATTGACTTTGTTCTAAGTTGGACTTTCCCAATACACAACTGTTAAATAAATAAATTCGGATTCCTCCCGAGAGCATCCCACTGAAGAGGTTCCTCAGAAGAAGACTTGTAAGAGGAAGCACTTGAACTCCCCAGAGTAGTCAATCACCAAAGCTACGCACTTCGATGAAGGTGAAGGGTCCCCACGGTCACCTTCTGAAGATGTCTCATTTGTAGATTTCCTTGAGGTCCATAACAAAGAGGTAGCTGGACTCCCAGTAACCCCTCATCTGAGGAGTCTGTATTCCTGGAGAGTTTCCGTACTGGCCCATCTAGCTCCTGTTTACTCTGCCCGCTGATAAGCTTATTGAGTTAATTTCTCAGCAAGGGTGGAAGGAAACCGACATAGCTTAGCCAATACTTAGGAGACCAGAGAAGATTATGGCACCACCTTTGGACAAGCGGTTTTGGGGTAAGGGTGGGCCCATTGATGCCATGGTCATGGCACCAGCCACCAAAAAGGAACTTGACGAGGAGAGTTCCACTGTTCATCCCCCCTAACAGGGAGCTGAGGGCGATGGACAGATTTGGGAAGTATGTCTATGCTTCAGAGATGTTTGCCCTTAGGTCATTGAATTACTTGGCACATTTTACAAGATTACAGGGGGATTTGACTAAGGAATCATTAGATACCGTGTGAGGATCTCTTTCTGCAGAGGTCCAGTCATCTGTGACTTCTCAGTTGGCTACCCTGCCGTAAATTTCCAATTCTTCCATGAGGCTTATTTCACATGTAGCCAAAGGAACCTCAAAAGCAGCGGGTTCAGGTATTGCCATCAAGAGACATACCCCGATGTGCTTATGTGATTTTGCGGAGCCCTTCAAGTCATTGTTTGTCAGTGCTCCTTTTGATGGCACTTCTTTGTTTTTGCCCCAAAGTGAAGGACACATTATACAGGTGTGAGAAGGATGGAAAGACTCTATCTACCATGGACATATGTTTTTCAACCCCTCAAAGATTCTTTTCTAGGAAACATCGAGGTGGTCGGAAGATGTGTTTCAAGAAATCCCAGGGTCCTTTCCAGGGCACACATCGGGGAAGTTCCCCCAACAGTCGACGCTGCCCCCACAGCAGAGATAACATGTGCTTCTCACTGAACAACAGATTTCCCACTGATTGCACTTAGCATAGATCCCAGAAAAATAAAAAGAATTAAGCAAGATGTTGGATGCATACTATACAGGGCAGAGTCCTTAAAAGAGAGAGGTGTTCTCCCTATTCTAGTCCACAATGGTAAGGCTATAGCTAGGGTGCTGTTTGCAGTGCTGAAGACTAACCAATGAAATTGGCATCAAACAGTTCAGTAACATCCGGCAATGGGCCACTAGAGTAATCAGGGAGGTGGAGGGCAAGGAACATGGGCAACAGCTAAAAGAAAACATTGAAAACTGTCGCTGCATGGAAATTATGAGGGGCAATAGGATGTAGTATCAATTTATAAAATAGGAAAATAAAATCACCATGGTGCAGAACTAAATGGCAGATGGAGTGCAAAGTGCACCAGTGTACGTCTACCTAGATCTAAACCAAAAAGTATAAAGGTCACACAAACTATGGTTTTTGGTGTAGTTGTTAGACAGGATATTTTGCAGACACCTTAATGATGTTGGACATCAGCTGTGTGTCTAGAGTATAGCCAAACAGTCCACTTATGCTGTGCTGATGAGGTCATAAGAAGGCTGAAATGTGCATGTCCACAGCTAGCGGCATTTGGCTTTTCTGGCCTGAATCTGTCCATAAAGATTTTAAAAGGAAAAAGAAAAAAGTCATGGACATTTAGAAGCCATATAGCTAAAACACTTGATGTCCTTAAGGTGTCACTTGCGTATATCCAGTGGGCCTGTACTACAGGAGGTTTAAAGTATCACACAGTAAAAACTCTAGCTTGGCTAGTTTTTATTGTAGTTTCCACCTAGATCTAAGGAAAATGTTCACCTTAGAAATGCTGTTCGGCCTCTGGAACAGCCTGACAGACTGAGTAATTGGAATCAAGTCTGCAGATGCATGCAGGAGGGTGTGTGATAAGTACAAAGAACACTGGGGCCTGCAAGGGAGGGACTAAAGCCAAATGCTTTCTGCTTCATTATGGAGAGACTAGTTAGACATGCCAACAGAACATGAATGAGTGGATGGATGGGTGAATGAAAGAATGATATAAGGAGAGCTTGGCAGACATAGTTAGAACAGACTGACTGAAAGAAGTTGTAAAATTTACTGCTGTCACTGCTTCTCTTCACAGGCCTCTGCCTGTCAAACTACAGCTGCAGTGAAAGTATTTACTAAACTAGGCCTCAGGCTTTTTTTTTTTTTTTGCACTAGTACAGTCTGTGACATTTTTTATATTATTCACTGCCTATAAATACGAACACTTTGTAAACAATACTTATTTAAAAAAAATTGGAAAACATTTGAAAGAAATTGATCACTGTGATATTGGAGCAGGCATAAACTGTTGGATGATACTATAATAAATTATGTGTGTAAATTCTACAGCCTGTATCCTGGGTGATCTCCGGAAGAACGTGCAAAGACATATGCATTCATAAATGTGGAAATTAAAAGCTGCTTCCATCCGATGGACTGGATATAAAGGTGAACAAACTGGAAAACAAATAACTTCTGTTTCATAATGGTACATTCTAAAAAGAAAATTCCATGGTATCCCTCAAAGTCTCAGAAAACCCAGTATGCAACCTGTACTGAGTCAAAAACAAACCAAGCAGAAACTTTGTAATGTAGGGTATGAAGTTCACTCCTTGAAATATGTAAATTCCAGTGCAGTGTGAATGCTTTCTTCCTGGAGTATTAAATTACACTTGGCTTATAAAACTGCATTTGATGTAACTTTGTACAACTGCCGGGGAGCATGACGTTAGCAAAAAAAAAAAAAAAAAAAACTAGAAAAGTGAGACTCGCCTATACACTTAACTTTCTCCATGTACACTGAAGGTGAACAGATCAGCTCTAAAGGTTTGCTAAAGACCTCTGTTTTTCTTAGCTGTGCTGATTTATAGATGGTAAATTCTAGAGAATGGTTCAGATGTATATATTTGGAGCTGTTATTTGTAAGAACTCTAAGTTGTGCAGTGATTTTCAAGTATCTTTTACACACTGGTTGACTGCCACAATTGAATATAACGGCTAGAGTGACCTTGAAAAGAGGGAAGGAAAACTAATCATCAGGCATGACACTTTTTTGGGAGAAGTCTTACTTGTGCTCTCATGTTTACCTCTTGTTCATTGTTGATTTACTGATATTCGTAAAATAATTAGCACATCTTTTTAGATATGTGAAACATTAAACAAACTTAAATCTTTGTGGTTATACTATATCCCTAATAGTTTTCATTCTAGTGTTTATAGTTTGGCTTCATTTCTATAACAAGGCTTGTAGATTTTATGATAGGCATGCTTGTCAAGTGTCAAGAATTTTGCAGAATGGCCATATTTTTGCCTTTTGTTTTTGGTGTGATCTTTTTAAATGTTGTGTTTTTCTGGCAAACCACTGAGGATTGAAGTCCCTAAATAATGACAGTAAGTAGAGTTTCAGACTTCATATCCTTCCGAATTTTTGTGTTTGGATGTTGGCAGTTGACTGTGTGCAGTGGTAGTAGGCTAAGCATGGTACATTACTAAAGGACAGCAGTAGATGTCTTATTTCAACTTGCTGTCATAATATGCTTACGTAGCACAAGATATGTAAATATATTGATTTGTTTGCATGACAATAAGAAGTCTATTTTGCATTTATTTGTATGGTTGGTGGAATACATATCTATGTTTAAAAAGTGCTTTTTTCTGAGGTCTCCATTTCCCTTAGGAAAAAAGTGTCAGGAGCAGACACAGTCAGTATAACTAAAAATAGCCTGCTGTATCTCAAAATCTCAGAAACCATAACTGCTGATTACAACGCAGTAAAGGACAAATTCTAGGTCGGACATCAGAAGCTAAAAGGAGTGCAGGGAAAGCAGTGAAGGAGTCACTCTTGGTGTTGAAATGTGGCTGAATGCTTGAAGTGTACAGTTCAAAATTAGAATGAAGATGGTATTGGGTGTTTTTTTTAAGGCATAAGAACTGAAACCTAGTTTGCTATTGAGAGACAGATATGGTGGAAGGAGGGATGGAAAGGGGTTAACACAAGAAGTACAGGCCTGTTTAGTTTTGATGTTGTTGAAAATCAGGTTCTGATTATCCAAAAAGCATATTAATTTTAGAAGAATTCTAACTTGAAATGCAGGTCAAAGAGTAGGTGTGAGGAAGGTAGTAATAAACGTGAGGGATGTTGAATGAGAAAGATGTGTTGTAGCAGAAAAGCACAAGGAAGAGAGTACAGCAGATTAAAGTGGTGGAGCTGTAAAGAGCATGTTGATGTTTGAACATTTTTGTAGATGTTGCATGGTCAAGTTTCTTCTCAGTATCCTAGTAGTAGACTGCTAATTTTATTGATGGAGGATGCTAATTTCCTTTATGGTTTATTGACAGCAACACTGCATATCCAGGATTACTTGTAAGTGTTAATACAATAGTACTGATTAGGTTGATGGTTTCTGGAATGAAACTATTCATACAGTCATGGAAGTCACAGCTGTGTAATCAGTAGTGAAACAGGTTGTAGAACTGATGGTGATCTCTTGTAAATTAGAATTTATCTTCTTATTTAATAATACAAACATCAAAGACACTTCTCATAGCAAATTATTAGGAAAAGTGGATGATAATCTTATATTTGACCCGCATATACAAAATTGCAAAACTCAGCAAAAACTACGGACGCTTTACAGAGCCAAAACATTTCGCCAGCGTAACTAAAACTACACTGGCAACTACATACCACATTCCCTCACTGATACTATGGCACTGTCATCCTTAATAAGCTCCAGGCATCACAAAAAAGCAAAACCTGAACATTGCCATAATATAATAGCGAAATTTGAAGCAAAAATCCCTTTCAGAGCCTATCACTGTATAGCGCTAAAAAGCTTAAATTGGTTAGAAGTACCCCATCAGCTAACATATATACAGAGTTTCTTACCAGCTATAAAATTATCCAGCATCCATATGCTTGCTGATCACTAAATATAATTCTACACAGCTATGTTCCCTCTCGGTCGTTACGATCCATTAACCTTAAACTTCTCTGTGTCCTCAAACTTAACAAATCTGCTGAGCATGGTCTGTACTCATACGATGATGCTAAGGCCTGAAATTCCTTACCTCTGTCCATCAGGTCAGTACTCTCACGCTAGTCCTTTAAAGCCATTCTGAAAAACTTCCCAGCCCAAATCTGGCCCTGTTCTTGCTCACCTCCAGGATAAACTGTATCTGTAAACATAAACAAGTACCTCTTTACACATTTACCTCCTTATTCCCCTTCTTCACTCACTTCCTCACTTCAAGCAATTTCTCTCCCCTGACTCTGTCTAAATATGCCATAATCCTGTTTTTTCTCACTTCATATAGTAATTCATGTTTGTATTATGGTAACGTACCTGCAATTTTTTTAAATTAGCTATAATTTCTCTAAATGTTAAATCATTGTCAAGTAAGTTGTATATTTTTTAACAAATATTGTCACGTTATGTCTTATTTGGTATACTTATTTAAACTGTAGGGGCCGGATTCACGATGGCTTTCACGGAGTCTAAGAGTAGAGTAAGACTCCATGCAGCCATCATGTCCGACGAGCGATCCAGGAACAGCCTGCACGGGCGTGCAAGAGAGCTCCTAAAACGGCTCTTACACGGACAGGGCTGGGATATGCAAATTACCTCAATTGCAGGCGAAAGGCATGCAAATGAGGTCAATTTGCGATTCAGGAAACCCGAACCTGTCCGAGTAAGAGCAGTGTTATTTGCAGAAATGTACTCAGTTGACAACTGAGTACCGTTCTGCAAATAGCAAAACGGAGCCGTGACAGCTCCAAATAAAGGTTGCATCCAGTGCAGGAAGCATGCCAATGGCCAAATATATGGCCATTGGAAATGTTTCCTGATGCAATATAAAAAAATATTTTTTTTTTCTCCGATTTCCGATGTTTAAGCACAAAAGGGCTGCACTCTAAAACCCAGAAATCTAAAAATTAAAACCCACAAATGTGGATCTTATTTAAATTGTTAATGTACAATGCAAGGGAATGGCAGGCTGAAGACAACATGGCCACCGAGTAGAGGTTGCTAAGGGGGAAGCTCAGTCTAAGAGATGTAACCAAGCATTAGTAGGCAGTCCTATGTAAATGAGGGTTAGGATAGTGAATCACAAGTTTACATAGCAAATGAGCACAGTCAGTGGAGTGTAGGAGTAGGATAAGTGGAGTAACAGAGTAGAAGATAGGTGACATCACGAGGGGGGTATGTATGAAAGAAGTGAAGCTCATTGGAGCAGAGTGGCATGTGTCAGCTGTCATTTACACATCATGAAAAGAGGTGTGTCAACAGGTAGGCTAGGGAAAGGCAAGAAATGGAAGGTGTATGCCGTGGATAACACCAAAGTTTCTTGCTGAGCGGGTATGCGCTGTGTGTGCGTGCCTGTAATCCCGAGTAAAACAGAGTGTACGCGTGTAAGCGTGAGTGCGTGTGTTTAAGCCAGAGTAAGCATGTATAAGGCTGATTAATGAGTTGTAAGCGCGTTTGCGCTGGTGTGCGCATGTTTTAACCCAAATAAGCAAGTTTTAGTCCGTGTAAGCAGGTGTGCGCAGCGCTCCCCCCCCTGAGGAAACAGAAAGGAAAAAGGAAGCACAACAAATAGTAGGAAGCTACCAGGGAGTACTAGCAGAGCTAGCAGGTGAAAACAATCAGAATCAGGCAATTACACAGGCAGTACACTAGCCCAGCCCAGCCTAGCAGTTAAAACTCTGCAAACAACAGTCCATTATGTTTCTCACAACAGACACTGCAGTAAGCTAATAGAAGTGAAAACTGAAAAAGCTTTACTGAGACAAAGGAATGTTAGGGGCTGCCATTGCTGTTATAAGGCGACATATGCAACATGCTGAGGGTGGTGACAATGGAAATGCTGCTGGACAACCCACAGTGAGGAGACGGAGAAGAGTGTACAGGCCCAGGGTAACCTACCAGGGGCTACATGAGCTGGAGATAGTGGAGCTCTATAGAGTGGACAGAGACCTCCTGCAGCAAATTGTTGAGCTGTGCAGGCCATGCCTCATGCACAGAACCAACAGAGGGGAACCCATCCCAGTGGAAACCAAGGTATGTGTTGGCCTAAGAATATTAGCAACAGGTATCTTCCATAGACCAACTGGTGATATGAATGGGATAACACAGGCATCGGCATCCAGGGTACTGCACCAGTTCCTGGATGCCATGTCAGCAGATGTCAGTGATCATGTATATTCCCCAATTCCCGTGAGGTATTGGCCAGCAATATGCGTCTCTTCCAGCAAATAGTGGAATACCCTGAGGTAGTGGGTGCAATAGACTGCACGCACATATGCATCAAAGCACCAGCTGGCGAGCGGGGTAGGGTCTACTTCAACCGCAAGGGCTTCCCCTCCAACTGTCAGGTCGTGTGTGATACTGAATGTGTGTGCAGGCTGCCCTGGAAGCTACCATGATTCCCATATCTGGCATCTGACGCAGCTGTACCAGACAATTGCCAATGGGGACATCCCAATGGTCACCTAGTGGGGGATGCTGGCTATGTACCAGAGCCGTGGCTGATGACACCCATCAGAAATGCACACACACCTGAACAGGAACGCCATAATGAGGCACACGCACAAACACGTAATGTAATAGAGCGTGTGTTTGGGCTGCTCAAGTCACGGTTCCAGTGCCTGGACTAATCTGGTGGAGCCTTGCAGTACTCACCAACTACATGTACCCAAATTGTCATGGTATGTGCTATGCTACATAATATGATCCTGCGAAAACAGCTGCAGCAGGACCAGCATAGGCCTGGGCCAAACAGCCCCCCACCAATGCCAAGGCCATCACAGGCAGAGCGTGACTCGGAGGAGGAACAAACTGAGCCTGCCCAGTAGGCAGAAGGAGGTGTGCCCAGTATGCTTTGGCCTTGGCAAAGAGGCAACGCATAGCACATACACTGGCACAGTAGGAACTCTGGAAATTATACCTCTCTCTGACTCACACATATAGTAAAAGGGATGCCTAAGTTGACACTACCTGCTTTCAAACATGTACAGGGAGTGTAGTATGTGCATCCGACATAGGCAGCCCTGCAGCACCACCTAAGGCATGATTGCCATGTGTTAAGCAATATAAAGCAGTGCTAAACAGCATTTACCACCATGTAGTATATGCAAACAAAATTGCACACACCAACTAGCACAACTGTGGTCAATGTTGAGTAATATTGGGCAACGTCCAGCAATGTTGGTGAATATTGAGCAATGTCGGACAAGCCTGGTCTAAATAGGGCATAGCTGAACAAAAGCCAACATGCTCATATTTGCTTAACTGACCCTTAAGCAGTCTGGTCTGCTCAGTATGAAAATATAAAGCAGTGATGGGCCTCGAACCCAGGATATTGTGCACTATAGTCAAAGTACTGAACCACTAAACCATGACAGTATTGCAGTGGTCAGCCTGTATGAAGGAATGTTGATAAGTCTATGCAAAGTATCTCATGGAAACCCTGCAGGCACAGCATAATCCCTGTCGAGGTATGACACAAAGGTTAGTCCTGCAGTAATAACAGAACCTGTCTTCCAACACACACAGTATAAATGTTAATATTGGTCATGTTCACACACATCAACAAGTGTAGTGGACCTCAAATAGCAACATACTGAAAGGTCACACTGGGCATGCTCACACACTTGAATAAATGAGACAAATGTCAGGCAACAAAACACGGAAAGCCTGAACTGGGCATGCTCACACACTTAGGCCATGTCTGAGTACAGCAGTGGGCCATGCATATCTGGCAGTTGCAAGTTTTAACCCAGGAACCTGTCACTATCCAGCAATCCGCCCTGTGCACACAGTTATATGACAACAGACACATCTATAATATAGTGGAACCCTGTCATAATCAAATATGTTCTGCAGATACCGAAGTTGTTCATAGAAACTGGTAAAGCAAAGAAGATAAAGACCTGCAAACAGTATCAGCAATAAACATTGAGCATCCTGAACATTAGCATAGGTTCAGAGGTCGATACTAGGCTATCTGCCCTAGGGCATGTACAAGCCTAGCCAGAGTGTGTTTGGCATTTGCAACCCTGTCAGATTACTACACTGTGTGTGTGTAAATAGTAGGTCACACAAGATAGCCCATGTACGCTTAGGCTAGTGTGCCTCTGTCTAGCAGGGACACAGAAGATATCCCAGGGGTAAACATACGATCACCCATACAGTCGTCAAGATGTCTCCTGTAGGTGGTCAGTGGGTGGCTCTGCCTATCTGAAACTGGGATTACAATCTGGAGTGAGTGGAGCCTCTGGGATAAGAATCTGTCCCTCCAGCATGTCCTATTAACATCTGTACTGAGGTATACGTCCCTGGAGTGTGTAGCTCCAAGGGAGTCGGATATCCTGAGGTAGAGCATGTCCAGTAATTCTGGGTTGGCTATATCTGTAAACAACAGGCACACATCATATCCGAGTAGGTGGTAAATGACTGAGTAGAGTTACTGCATCCGAACTGTGCAGGGCATCCATGTGAGTCCCTAGATCTGCTTGTTGAGGAACTTCTGTGGCCAGTACAGTTGCTGCAGGTGTCGGGTAAGGTACACCCCAAATGTGGCATTGTAACCAAGCATGGTTGTGATGAGTATAGGGGCACAATGACCTCACTCAATGTAAATGTGAAACCATATGGAATAAGCTGGCCCATATAGAAGGTGTGTCCAACCACTTTGGCAACGTGAATGTCAAAGGCGACAGTATGAACAAGTCATGTCCCCAAACCCCTAACAACTCCTACCGTATGTAATGGAGTACTACCTATGTGGTAATGTGTGGGCATGTTGTTATTCCCAAAGGGGATGACTATGCAACTAATGGCATTTAGCTGTAGGCCATGGCTCAGGCACCAGTCATCCATCTCTGTGAGACCCTGTTTGAGTATGCATGTGGCAGCTGGAGAGCTGATCATGGCACCCAGTTTGCAGTCAAGTGCGAACATGTTTAGCCATATTCCCCCTGTGGTAGCCTGTACGTCAGACAAATATATACTGAACAAGAGAGGTCCCAGGACCGAGCCATGTGGGATGCCACGTGTAACTGGTGTATAGTCAGACATGGCACCTGCAATTCTGACCATGTGGGTGCTATCCCTGATCCAGGTAGCAATCCTTCGTGTGAGATATGTGTCCATATCGACGTTGGTGAGCCTTTGCATAATGGCCCAGTGGGTTATTGTGTTGAAGGGTTTTGCAAAGTTCAGGTAGGCTGTGTGGCCAACCGTCCCTATGTCGATGGACCTGTTAACCGTTTAAAGAATACAAACAGGTTCAAGAGGCAAGATCTGCCCATAACAATGCTGAAATGTGTAGGACACAGTGTCTGTAGGTTCCCGATGTCTATGTGTATGAGTCCCATGACAATACGCTCCATAGCTTTGCAGAACAGGCTAGTTAGGCTTATAGGGCAATATTGTCTGTGGTCCGTTGTGGCACCAACTCTGTGGAGTGGGACCACTGTCGCTGTACGCCATTCCTTGGGTACATATCCTGTGGTAACTCCGATATTGAACAGTGATGTAATGTGAGGGTTACGTCTGTCATGAAGCTCGTGTAAGATGCAGGCCGGGACACCGTCTGGTCCCATTGATACTGTGATGAAGAGGGCAGCACTCACCTGTTACTGTGTGATGTCAAGGAGATTATACTGTGTTGGGATGGATAGTTGCTCCTTAGGGGGGATGGGGGGGGAGACATCTGCACTGAACCTCTTTGCCAGGATGTTGGCAATGCCAGTGGGTTCAGGGTAAGTTTAGTCAGTATGCAGTAACTCACAGCATATCAGTGAGTGTCCACCCAGGTTCCTGACATAACTGAAGAAGGCCGTGTGATAGTCCTACATGTCTGGTGCAATTGTCCGGTAGAAGCGGCCCTTAGAAAAGTTCATGAGTGATCGTAACTGTCTGCTAGTACAGATCACAGATGCTTTCCCAGTCTGGGATTGTGCTCTATCATGTAGTAGCTTCCTCCTGACGTTGTGCAGCTTATTAATGGCTGGGGTCTACCAGACAGGCCCCTGCCATTGGAGGAGTGAGTCCTGTTGTTATTTGGGATAGCACAATCCATGCAGTCCACTAGGTGTCCATAGAATGTGTATGTAAAGGATTCAGCAGTGTGAGCTGTATTTGCCACTGTTTCAGGGTCTCTGAAGGATACCACCTTGCTTTGGTGAAGTGAGACGTTGGCTCATGAGAAGTTCACCAAGATTACCCAGGATGGGTGTGTGGAGGGTATATGTATGTCCAGTGAGATACATGTATGTTCTGACTTTACCAGTGAGGGGTATATCGCTGGTGTGGAACATAGAGTCCCCATGTTGGTGATGATCAGGTCCAATATGTATTCCCCCTTGTGGCTGTGCTGACTGGTTGTGCCATAGCATATGAGTCAACATATTGTAGCAACTGTTGGGTGAGGGTGTTGGGGCTTGAGTAGTATCCCCAGTCAATATTTGTGTATATGAAGTCACCCAGTATAATGGTGTTTGTGGAGACTTTCATATTCTCCATAGTTCCCATGAAAGCCGAGTGTGGTTCCTGAGTTTGGGAGGGTGGTCTGTAGCAGGCAACAAACTGAAAGGCAGTTTTGCACAATGGTAGTTGTATATGTATGGTCTGTGATGCTTTGTGCAGTGCTACTAACCCGGAGGTGTGAGTATCTGTGATGTATATGGATACTCCCCCTAGTTGTGTTGTCTGTTCCAAGTCTTGTTGTCAGAAAGCATGGTATGAAACATAACCTGGTAGTGCTGGTGTGCATAAGTGAGCCTGAACCAGGCGTCTGTTAGTGCACAGATATCGCTATCCTCCATACTGAGGAGAGTCCTGAGTTGCCGCAGTATGAGGGTAACGTATCTGGTGTTGAGCAGCATTACCCTTAGTTTCATTTAACCTGTAATGTCTATGGAGGTGGGTTTGTCTTTTGAGCCCTGCTTAAAAAAGGCACTATGGTGGTAGCAAGAGCCTTAGCCAGCATTCGAAAGTCCAAGGGTGACAGGTGCAAGCTGTCCATAGTGAAGCTACGTGGCATGTTGAGCATGTCACCACAGGCTGACAGACATGTATCCCGTATGAATGAAACAAATCTGTTAGGCAACTGTTAAACGTGATATGTTTGTCTGTATACTGTGACATCATAATTGGTGGGTGTAAGATGCTAGACAAGGTCAGGGTCATACTGGCCTGGGCTATATGATCAGAGTGTTCCTCCATGTATCATGTCATGTGGTCCAGGGAGTAAAGTCTGAGGTTTTACGCACCAGCATGGACAATGATGGTGCCAGTCCTGTACTTGCTTTGGAGTGACCTGACTGCATGTGTTATGTGGCAGATCCTGGCACCCGACAGACAGCCCAAAGTGACTATTCCCTTGTTTGGGCTGGTAAGTGGTACGTCAGTGTGTCTGACAATGTGTCGCCCATTACAAGTGTATTAGGCATGTTGTTTAGCCCGAAGGGCAGTGACTGTGTGGCACACTGACATTGTGAACTATGTGATATGTGGGTATTGTAGTGGGGTAGCAGTTGTGTGTGTGTCTGCTTTGGAGGTCTCTGCTGCTAAGCAGAGTTCATTTACAGCATCCGAGTATGTCTATGTGTGATAATGTGGTTTGAGTGCTGTCATCAGAGGATATGTGAGACTGATATGTGGTGTGTGTGGTTATCTTCACCACCTGATAGACTGTGCCAGTCATGGGTTGGGAGAGCTCAGCACCCTGTATGTCTATATAGGTGCATCTCACACATATATTTGAGTTTGTCGGGAGGGGGAGAGGGTTGTCTGTGTATATGAGGCAGATGTGACATTGTGTCAATATCATAATATTCACCAGCTGGACTGGAGAGTACACACGAAACAGACCCCTGGACATGCCAGGATATTATGATGACATACTCTGTAGTCTGATCGCAAAGGATCAGTAGAGTGTTAAGTGTGTAAAAGAGTATAACAGGGATTAGTGCTCATGTTCGTTGGTATTTTGTAAAGAGTAGCTGAGAAGGAGTCCAGACTGAATCATGACACCTCCTTCAGCTATGTCATAAATAGCAATGTACACCCATATATGTCCTGAGTCAGGGCCAACTGTACCTGACTGACAATGCCGATATCCTGACAGACAGGCCCATATGTACATACCCACCTCCCATTGACAATAGTCCATATCATCATACCAGGAGATATCACATGTAGAATGGATGAGCAGCTACCCCCAATGCCAAAAGCATGGCAGCAAGTGGAATACATTGATTCCCAATATGTGTCATGCACAAACTACAGAACAAACAGATCCTGCACCTGAACAGTCAGCTGAGCCTCACCCCCTACACAGGATGTGGAACCGTTGAATGTGTTACAGCAACATATGGCACTCCCCACAAGTGTTGGTGCAAAACACACCATGGGAAGTCAAGTCCAGTACGCCTATGAAGTCTGATCTGCAAGGTCATGGAGTCCATCATGGTTGCAGTCATAAACAGAGCTATTGGAAGCTGACATACACACAACCCTACCAACTGTGGTATGTTCATGTGCGGATCATGGTTCCCAAACATGCTAGACTGTTTGCAAGGCAGCCACCCAGGACATACATCACTGAACACATCTACACGTCTCACATAGACTTTGAATAGCCCTTTATCAACATCCCAGATACATGTAGTATCCACAAAACCAACAAGCTGTGCATAAATATGTGTTGACATGTGACGCAATGTCACTGTATCCACAGATAGATCACACAAGGTAAGGATTATGAGGTCTTGTTCAAGCTGTTGACACCTGCTGACCCACATGGACCATTCCTGGAATGGCATAAAACAAAGTGTGCACACGTCACCATGTCCATTCTGATGATGTCACCATCCTATAAATACAGCAGGAGAAGGGAAACCAGTCAATAAAGCAAATAGCGCGCCTTGTTAATGCGTCTCTCTCTAGTATCATAACATAGTTAGGTAGGGGTTTGAATCCTGCGAACACTGACAGTGTGTGTGTGTGTGTGTGTGTGTGTGTGTGTGTGTGTGTGTGTGTGCAGTTTCCTTTGAGAGGTGTTCCCTTTTTGGAGACTGGGAAAACTCACTAAAAGAGGTACATTCCTCTTTGGAAAGTCTGATGATGTCACCATCCTACAAATACAGCAGGAGAAGGGAAACCAGCCAGTAAAGCAAATAGCGTGCTCTGTTAATGCGTTTCTTTCTAGTATCATAACATAGTTAGGTAGGGGTTTGAATCCTGCAAACACTGACAGTGTGTGTGAGGGGGGTGTGTGTATGTGTGCAGTTTCCTTTGAGAGGTGTGCCCTTTTTTGGAGACTGGGAAAACTCACTAAAAGAGGTACATTCCTCTTTGGAAAGTCTGATGATGTCACCATCCTACAAATACAGACAGAGAAGGGAAACCAGACAGTAAAGCAAATAGCGCACTGTGTTAATGTGTCTCTCACTAGTATCATAACATAGGTAGGGGTTTGAATCCTGCAAACACTGACAGTATGTGTGTCACTGTTGGTCAATGCGGTGTGGGTTTTGGTTTTACTATGGTAGGACATATCATGATTAAAACAGTAAATGCATTGCACACATCAGGTATCTGCGTGGCAAATATATATGTGTACATGTCCCCTCAATCAGTACATAGGTGTGAAGCCTGCATACCACATGAATACATCTGTTTCCATTGACAGGTTGTGCCGCTGCTTCTCAGATCGTAAGTCACATATGTAGGTATGTGGCAAGGCTGTCCACTGTTGTGAACTGTGGCCAAGGTCATCTGTGCCACACAAACCCATGACAATTTCTAAAGAGTAGTGTGAGTGAGGGTATATACCTGGGGTATATGTCAGACATGTTCATACACAACGACGACTGTCAATAATGGACAGTCTGTATAGGTGTACAACTGCTTTGTGGATATGCATTCAGGCCTCTAATGTCTTATGTGATACACTGAAGGACTCCACAATACCTATGGATATGTGGATACCAAGGGACACATGATATAACATGAGGCTGTATGTACACATTGGTACCCAACATACATGTTGAGGTCTACCATCAATGTGGTACTGACGGGATAGTATGTATAGTAAATGTGGATGACTATGCCATAGTCGGCTTACTGCTATACAGCATGTATCAAACAACAGGTATCTGTCTGTATGATACCCTTGTGTAGGATATGCGTCCCATCCAGGGAATGCATTGTAGGCCAATGCATGCATTCCCAGATATGGATGGACACATCCCTAGTGTGTTTGCATGTACCTAAGGGGGCTATATGCCAAACAGGTGTGGTCCCAGGAATGGGTTGTGGTCAGTACCACTGGTTAGTGTTCGAGTATAGTACCGGAAGGATCCAACTGTTACTGAGTTCCCTACAACTGTGTGTCATTTGTCAGGACATCATCCAATGATTGTTTATAGTCATGCTGTTGAGGTTGTGTATACTACCAGACTGCAAATCATTGACAGATATCAACAGTATCACCCACAGCATAGTGTCAACCCATATCATACACACATGTGGACCCATGTTAGTACATAACTGTAGTAGAATGCATACTGGCCATTGAAAGTTACTATGAGATGTTAACAATGTGTACAACAGGGTATGCCACACGTCCCATGTGTCCACCATGCACGTACATGCAGACAGTGTGCACCCACCATGTTCACAGATGTACACTTGCTAATCTGTACTGCACACATCACACACATACTGTCCACTCACTAACACATGCTGGCAACACAGTACACTTCAGCCAAGTGGCACATGGGTGGACAATACATACACAGACCTAACAGTGGTGTAAACAATGCTACATTGACAATCAGAGCTGTGATGCATAATGCCTGCTCAGACATACTTACAAGGATGTCATTACACTTTCCTGTTGACAACTTGCTAATATTGCTACACTGCTATAATGTCACCCTATGCATCAGCACCATGTTAGCCTGTTCCTGCATCAATTTTACAGATGACAGGAGGCGACACAGGTATCATATGCACAGGGTGTGTTGTTGTTTGCCAGAGCCTGACATTGACCCATCCAGTCGACATGTCTGTGTGTGTGTGTGTGTGTGTGTGTGTGTGTGTGTGTGTGTGTGTGTGTGTGTGTGTGTGTGTGTGTGTGTGTGTGTGTGTGTGTGTGTGTGTGGGGGGCAATAGTACAGCATGGGCCAATGTTGATGTAATGTATGTGTGTATGTGTGAGCCCTAGTTGTTTGGTTGATGTGTGTGTGTGTGTCTGCATGCGCACAGCTCCACCATGTGGCTGCCATATATGGTAGTTTGTGGGACAGCCACAGACTGTACCTGCTAGGCTGTACAGATCACTGTCTCCGGCCACGGACACAGTACCTGTGCCTGGCAGGGGTGCTACGGACAGTATTGGGTACCATCCCCGACTGGGTACTGTCATCAGAGGCAGAGGTATGATGACTGGGCCCATGTCCCTGCTGGGACTGGCCAGAGCCACATGCACGTGGTCTACTGGGACTGTCAATGGACAGGCCAGCCCCAGCATGGCTGGGGCTGGTACTGCCACTACGGGAGCGGCTGTGAACTGTGGGCCGTCTGCGACCACTGCCAGCTGTTGCTGTTGCTGGCATGCATCCGCGTCGACATCGCAACCGTCCCGCATGGTCCTGGCTCATGGAAGACATATTGTGGAGGGCAGCTACTGTCTCCCCCCAACGTCTGTCAGTGACCTTGGTGTAATTCCGGATGGCACCGGCAAGGTCACGGATGCTGTCATTGATAACGGTGTAATGGGTCCTCTGTGCCCTAAGTCCCTGTCTGGTGTACCGTTCCATACATGCCTGAGCCTGCATTACAGCCCAGAACATACTGGACATTGTAAGACCTGTGAGGGCACGTCTGCCAGGGGCAATATGACCAGTGTTGCTCCCCTGAGAACCCTGGACCTCCGCCTATGTAATACCATTCCAGGAATCCGGCTATGGCTGCTGTGAGGGGATGCAATTGCCATGGGTACCACACTCTCCCAGTCAGTGCCAACTGTATGCTGTCCCTCACCTATGGCCATTGGTGGTGAGGGATGTATTGACAGTATGAGTGTGCACATAGATGGGGTTGAACGCTGTGTACTGTCGATTGGCGGACCAACGACAGACACTGTCAAACCTTCCTGTGCCATCACAATACCTGTCTCATCATCACCACTATTTGTGGCAGTGGCTTCAGGTTCCCTGCTGCTTTCGGCCACCCCTAACTCAGCACCTGTGAGAGGAAGACAGGAAACACACTTTACAGTCTACACATGATGCATGCACACATGCACACATGAACACATGCACACATATACACTACTTACTACAGCACATACACACACACACACCAGCAATCCAACACATACTCTATAGTGGGTGAAGGTGGGTATCAGTTTCACAAGGCAAACAGTCACCGCACACGTGTCAGCATGCAGAATTTGTGTTGCACAAGACCATGCAGTGCAAGTGTAGATGCCCTATTTCATGGAAGTGTACATGGCTTTGATGCAACTGTGTAGTTGTTCAGTGATTGGCTACACCCTGGAACACAATGTGTACCTGGACACAACATTGCTGTGCAAGTATCATCAGCTCTGCAATGCCCTGTGCACCATCACTCACAGGTATACATGTGTGACACATAGATTTCCATGTCTGAGTACAGTGTCTGTGTCCATAGCAGGTAATAGTGGGCACAGGTGTAGCACATGCATGCTATGTACACACACGCGATGAGTGGTGCATGTTGACGTGAAGGAATCCCAATGCTCGACATGGCCAGTGTACAGTGGTTATGGTGAGTGTGGGACATATTGCAGATATGTCGGTGCCAACCATGGCATGGCATGCTACACAACTACAACTTTAAACACCACACTTACCCAATGTGTGTCATGTGACCTATACACCCACTAGCATTCCATGACATATATGTAACACTTTGTTCGGATGGCGACTGCTGTGCATATTCTGTATACTGGCATATGTAAGCACACACACAACATGCTATGCATATTGTGTATAGGTGCAGATGTTTGCACACACACAACATTGAGGTGCACAGCGATGACTGCCCTGAGTAGTACTGTGGTCACTGTAAATGGATGGGGTGTAGTACCCTGTGCCATCATCATCATGCATCTTGTGGTCACTCACAGCTTACTAATGTGTGCAAGACCACTGCCTAGCATGCTGTACCTGAACTGCAGTGTCGTGGCTACGTTCACAATTACACAGCCACTTTGTACATGGGTGTGTGAGGTGCCCAATAGGGAGCATTGCCTAACATGACTGTGTTATGTGTTGAAGTGTTGCACAGCCCCATGGTAGGCTTCTACCTCTGAGGTACATCATGTGTGTGTGCATGACATGTGGGATACTGAAGTGGGACTTTACAGCAGGTGTGTGGTAATGCCAAATGTAGCATGTTTTTCTGTACTGCGTATGATAAACGTGTTCTGTTGTGTACAGCTATAGCAACTATGCATATCTAATGTGCACTACAGTGTTGCCACAAATGTGTCTGCTGCTCTGTGCATTGCATGTGATTGAGGCAGCTACTGACTTAACTGAGAGGTTTAATGTCTCACAGCAAACATGCACAACATGCATTATGCGTAGGTGTGTTACGTGTACATAGCCTACACCTCACCTATGACATGCACATGTCATTACCAATATTAAAGTGTTAACACACTCACCAGCTTGTATCGTCTGCCCTGCTGTCACACCAGAGGGACCTACAAGAATATGACACAGCTTATCAGTGGCCACAACTGTGGCATTGCTACTGTTAGTGTACTAAACTATAGTAGAACAACAGTCAACAGTCACAGGTGTACAGATACTATTCCAAATATCTGTATTGCACACAATGGGCAGCACAACTGCTGAACACACAGTACACATCTCACATATGCATATTCTAACAATACAGGTAACAGTAGTCTACAGCTAGGGCATATTACCTGCATGCTCCATGTCATCATGCTGGGTGGCGCCGGCCTCCATGCTGACACGTGTGATGCTGTTGCTGCTGTAGGCCAGGAGCCACCATGCTTAGGAGCAGTTCCTCCACTCTGGTGAGGGTGGGATGTATGGCCGCCCCACCACCTGTGGCAAGCTGTTGTCTATGGATATCAGACGCACGCCGCTGGACAGGTCTAATTAAATCACTGCAGTGATGGCGTCCCTGCTCATATGTCTGGTTATGCATGCCTATGTCATTTACCCGACGAACAAGGTCTTGCCACAGTGCAGTACGCTCATGCTGGTGCTGGCTGGCCCTGGAAAACAGCAGTGTATAGTGCTGCACCAGGCTATGTATTTCCTGTTCCTCCACAGCTGTATATGATGGATTGCGTTGATGAGCCATAACCCTGGAAGACAATTAAACAATATGTGTGAGCAAATCATGTGGCACACTTAACATTATTAAGTACAGATATGACTTAACTGCCATATATAGCATCTGTTTGTCTGTCAGAGGATACATACATTCATTACCACATATCAGTGCTCAGCCCACAACTGGCTGACAGTGCCTGCCACACTCCATATAACAAACCAGTATACACTGCTACTCGGCACACTGTTTGAGATACAATGCACAACCTCGCCACGAGGGTATATATCAAGCTAATGCATGAAGACATACGTCATCCAATGCATTGAATGTAAAGTACATTTACAGTATTACCAGTAAACCACCCTAGTCGTTGATGCCATACCCCTACCTAACATATGTGCACGGTTGTTAATATAGCTGGCATACTGCTGTAACACAGTATACATATTGCTAGGTACACACACATACCGTGTAACACACATGTGATTGCGGGCATGATACAGGCATCATTACACACACATCAGACATACACACATCACACAAATGTATGCCGACACAGATGAGCATTACCTGTGTACCTTACAGTACTGTGTGCCACTACTTACAGATGCCTATGCCTGAGGTATGTAATCTGTGCAGACTACAGGAAACACACAGGACGGTGTTACCAGGGAATGTGAACATACACCATACTGTGCTGTTTAAGCCTACAGCTTCAGGTAGTACAACAGTTCATATGTGAGCCGGATTCACCAGCAGTACCACTTACTGAGCATACATGTATTGCTTCAGCCTACAATGGAACACGACAGTCGTACACAAGGAAATACGTCACAACATATGCCATCCTACTATGTCTGCATCCCAATAACTGACACATCTTTCTCTGGCCTCACACCTAGGACATTCTACCATGACAGAAACAACCTCACACTAAGATATCACACCTTTACAGACCTTGCACACATTCACTGTCACATTCATTCCACCTCACATAGCAGGTATTGCACTGAGTACATGTGTGTGTGCATTGTGTCATAGGTAGGTAATACGCTATTGGCCCTAGGGCCTAGAGCAACCTAGCCATATGCTACCCTGTCCTTTGACACACATCTAATGTGATTTCACTTGCTCCTGTCAACCGGAAACACAGAGGTGACTCCCAGGGCATATTACCTATCTCCCAAACAATCATCAGGGGTATGTATGACATCTGCTAATGAGGAGCCTTGTTTGTTAATGCTGGGTGGCATATTTGTGGATAGGAACCTGTACCTCCAGCATGTGCTTTTTAGTGAGGTGGCGAGGATTAGGGCACTAGGTCATGTAGCCCGGAGGGACTGGGAGGTGTTGACATTGTGGTTGGCCGACTGCTATGGGTATGACATACCTCTGTATGTCCGGCAGAGGTAACCTCTGGGTGGGCGGTATGCAACTCACTCTAGCTGTGGTTTTCTGAGTCAGTCTGCATAGGGCATGTGTTTGAGGGCAGTATTACTCTTTGTGAGGTATGTCTGTGGCCTTTCCACTTGCTGTAGTTGTCATGTGAGGTACATATCAATGGGGCATTGTGATGAGTAGAGGGGAACACTGACCTATATTTCCCTAGATGACCCACATTTTGTGATGACATGTACCACGTAGACAGGTCACAAGACTAGTGTGGCACTGTGATTATCAACGGGGAGGCTACTGTCCACCTGTGTCCCATGTTCCCTTCTGACACCTTCAGTGTTAGGCAGGCTACCACCTATGTGGTAGTTACTGGGTAAAGTAGTTTGGAATGGGGTATGGCACTGCAGTACCAACACTGGTGTTCGGTCCATGCCTTGGTCAACAGGCACCTGTTGCAGTATGTATGACCCTGTGTCTCCCTCTCTCTCTCTCTATATATATATATATATATATATACATGTATATGTATATATATATATATATATATATATATATATATATATATATATATATATATATATACATATATATATATATATATATATATATATATATATATATATATATATATACATATCTATACATAGCTATAGATATCTATACATATCTATACATATCCATATATGTCTATATATATCTATATATATCTAGATATATCCATATATATCTATATATATATATATATATATATATATATATATATATCTGTATATCTATATTTGTATATATGTATATATCTATATATATATCCATATCTGTATAGCTATATATCTATATATGTATATATATCCATATCTATATATCAGTATATATATATATATATATATATATTTATGGAATCACTACTTAATACCGAAACTACACAATCCCACAGCCCACATTAATGAGACTAAAATCCCTAAACCACACGTTACCGACATTTTAAAAGCGCGGAATTCAAAATCGCGAAGGTACTACATACATACAGCACACACACAAACATATACACAGCCTCCCCCCATAACCAAACAAACCACCCTACACTAAAGATAAGCAGGGGGGCGTTGCCCCCCTGCACCCCCCAAACCCCTCGACTTTAATACTCCAACTCCGAGATCGCACAGACATACACACAAGGCAAACTCACACCCACACATTGTAGCCCCTCACACACACACACACACACACACACACACACACACACACTAAAGCGCCTCACAAACACACTTACACACACATACTTACCTGAATCAGAACACCAGAAGCGCTAACTCAAAATCCCTTACCATCGATTTTGAATTTCGCTTCTTCTGGTTTTCGTAATGTATTTCGTTACATGGTCTCGAGCTTTTGAAATTCGAGATTTCAAAAGTTCGAGATTTAGTAGTGTTCCCATATATATATATATATATATATATATATATATATATATATATATATATATATATATAAGTTTATAGTTTCATAGGTTCATACTAGGCTATCTGCCCTAGGGCATTTACAAGCCTAGCTAGAGTGTGTTTGGCTTTCGCCACCCATTTTAAAATGAATTTTGCTATGCCCTTTTTCGAGGTTAGTATACTGTGCATCTGTCTAACAGTGACACAGAGGTGATACCCGGAGTAAATCTACGATTTCCCATCCACTCATCAGGATTCCTCTTGAAGAGAGTCAATGAGGGACTCTGCCTAACCTGGACTGGGATTTTATTCCAGAGTGAAGGGAGCCTCTGGGTTATGAATCTGTCCCTCCAGCATGTCCTATTTATTTCAGTGCTGAGGTTCAAGTCTCTCGAGCGCGTAGCTCGATGGGATTTGGATTTTCTGAGGTGTAGCATGTCCATTAATTCCGTGTTGGACATGGCTTTATACGTCAGGCACAGATTGCCTCTGAGCAGGCGGTATGCCACTGAGTAGAGCTGGAGTTTCTTATGGGACCAGACGGTGTCCCGGGCTGCGTCCTATATGAACTCCAAGAAGAACTAAACCCAAACATAAAACTACTGTTCAATCTCAGCCTTACTAAAGGATATGTACCCAAAGAGTGGTGTACAGCAACAGTGGTCCCTCTCCACAAAGGTGGTGCCTCAACGGATCCTGGAAACTATGACCCATAAGCCTGACTAGCTTGGTCTGCAAAGCTATGGAAAGGATCATCATGGACCTCATAAATAAAGATATTGGGGACCTACAGACACTGGATCCTACCCAGTTCGGCTTTGTTAAGGGCAGATATGGCATCTGTTTGAGCCCTTTGATCCTCTTGGTGAGGTACTTTTGGGGTCTTTCCAGTTGCTGCAGGTGTCTGGTAAGGTACATCCCAAAAGGGGCATTGTACTCAATTATGGGCCTGATGAGGGCTGAGTAAAGAGGCACGATGACCTCCCCTGATCTAGATGTGAATCCCTTCATGATTAGGTGGGCTATATAAAATGATTTTCGAACCACTTTGGCCACGTGGTTGTCAAATGAGAGATTGCTATCAACTTGGGTCCCCAGGTCCCTAATTACTTCTTCCGTACTTAATGGATTACCAGATATGTGGTAATTTGTGGCCACTTTGTTTTTGCCAAAGGGGATGACTATACACTTTTTGGCGTTTAGCTTGATGCCATGGCTCTGGCACCAGTTGTCTGTTTCTATGAGGCCCTTTTGTAGGATGCTTGTGTCGGCTGGAGAGTCGATTATGGCTGCCAGTTTGCAGTCATCTGCGAACTTGGTCAGCCACAGTCCTTCCGTGTTGGCGTGTACCTCCGAGAAATATATACCGAACAAGAGAGGTCCCAGGACTGAGCCTTGTGGGATGCCACTTGTAACTGGTTTGGAGTCTGACATGGCTCCAGCAATT
Source organism: Protopterus annectens (assembly GCF_019279795.1). Taxonomy (NCBI): domain Eukaryota; kingdom Metazoa; phylum Chordata; order Ceratodontiformes; family Protopteridae; genus Protopterus; species Protopterus annectens. The sequence goes on along the minus strand of NC_056736.1, from coordinate 730,711,538 downwards.
CTAACCATGTGGGTTCTGTCCTTGAGCCAGTATGCAACCCATCTAGTGACATAGGGGTTTATATTTAAGTTGGTGAGCTTATCTATAATGCCCGAGTGGGGTAAGTTGGTGAGCTTATCTATAATGCCCGAGTGGGGTATTGTATCGAAGGCTTTTGCGAGGTCCAGGTAGGCTGTGTGGACCACCTTCCCCTTGTCAATGTCCTTGATGACTGTTTCAAAGAAATCGACCAGGTTTAAGAGGCAAGATCTGCCCTTAACAAAGCCGAACTGGGTAGGATCCAGTGTCTGTAGGTCCCCAATATCTTTATTTATGAGGTCCATGATGATCCTTTCCATAGCTTTGCAGACCAAGCTAGTCAGGCTTATGGGTCATAGTTTCCAGGATCCGTTGAGGCACCACCTTTGTGGAGAGGGACCACTGTTGCTGTACACCACTCTTTGGGTGCATATCCTTTAGTAAGGCTGAGATTGAACAGTAGTTTTATGTTTGGGTTTAGTTCTTCTTGGAGTTCATATAGGACGCAGCCCGGGACACCGTCTGGTCCCATTGATGCTGTGTTTTTTGCTTTGGAGAGGGCGGCTCTTACCTGAGCATCTGAGATGTCAGGGTTTAAGCACTCTGCTGGGATAGATATTTGCCCTTATTGCACAGTGTTGTGCAGAATGCATTTTGCTGTCCTCAGGCCATATAGCTGTAGCAGGCCTCACTGCCTGTAGCTCAGTCCCACAGCATTTAACCACCACATGACATATACTGGCACTACTTGCTGTCTGCAATGCCACACACTGCAACCTACATACGTATGTGCACATAGCAACCTTCAACAACATATATGTCCAGCCTTCACTAACAGTTGCAGTATGTCCCTTGCCCCATATATATATATATATATATATATATATATATATATATATATATATATACACACGCACACACACACACCCACACACACACACACACACACACACACACACACACACACACACACACACACACACACACACACACACATATATGTATACATCCAGTCTTGTACATATAGATGCACATATAGTCACATATACTGCCCACCTCTCATGGTGGGGATGTCAATTATGCAACAGTTGTGAGACATATGGTTATGTAATAGTATTGCACAGTGTTGTGCAGAATGCATTTTGCTGTCCTCAGGCCGTATAGCTGTAGCAGGCCTCACTGCCTGTAGCTCAGTCCCACAGCGTTTAACCACCACATGACATATACTGGCACTGCTTGCTGTCTGCAATGCCACACACTACAACCTACATACATATGTGTACATAGCAACCTTCAACAACATATATATGTCCAGCCTTCACTAACAGTTGTAGTATGTCCCTTGCCCTATGCACATGTGCATATACATATAGATACGGACTGCTGCCACATATGGATGATTCACAGTATGTAGAGTACCCTTCAGACACATCATTCGGATGCCAGCAAATACATATCTGTTACATACCTTACCTTTGTATTCCTCACCTCCGTCTGTTGTAGCTGTTGCTTTTTTGGTTTTGGTTTCCTCTGTGTGTTGGTCTTTCTTTTCAGTGTCTGTCTCTTACAGCCTGTTTGTCTCCGTCTGTATGTCTGTCTGTCTCTGTCTGTCTGTCTCTCTCGCTCTCTCTCTCAGTTGGTGCAATGATATTATTGCATGTGTGGACAGCAAGTAGAGGCTGCTTTTCTAAGTATCTGCACATGTGCATGTGATGGCCTCTGCACCAATTGGTGCCCACCATTTAGTAATTGCATGCAGCCTGCTGTGTGGTAATTGCAGTACTCACTGTGATTGCAGGACACTGCTATAAAATGCTAGGTTAGGTAGGGGTAGCCCTTTCAGTTGTGCAAGGTGGGGCCCATGCTTGTTTGCTGTGGACACTGTTGTCTCAGTCAGAAGGTTGGTATATGTCTCATATCTGAAGCTAGGGTTGTAGCTAGTGATATGCATGTTGTACTGAAACCTGACTGTTGCTTCTTCCACTGCACTCTTCTCAGTGTGTAAGTTTACTCACACCTCCTAATGCTAACACTGGATACATGGGAGTGTGTACTTTCTTTCTGAATTAGAGAATTAACTGGCATACAACAGTAGTTATTGCAATGTGTTCCTATGGCTTTCCAATTTTCCCTTTACATTCACTCGTAATGCATGATATACAATAACTTGGTGCTGTAAGAAATATATCTGCTGTGGCATAGTGGTACTTCATACAGACTTGTGAGTTCAAGGTGTGGGGTTTGATACTGACAAGGGTATTTTATTTTGCTGCTGAGCAGAACAAGGGCCCTGCCATAGAGTGACTAAGGCACTTTTAAGCAGTTGTAAGCGGGTTTGCGTGGGTTTGCGCGACACTTAGCTAAGCGCATACATGCGCACACTGGTGCAGACCCGCCTACTACTGTTTACAAGTGCTTACTCTTGCTAACCCCCGCGCTCATTTCTTTGACAGAAAAGTAAATGGAGAGATAGGAATGTGGTGATAAAGGGTGCACAAAGAGGGGAGGACAGTAGGGAAACCAGCTCAGGCTGTACAGGATGGGTGTGGGGAAGGCCCATAGCTGCCTGTTTCTTTACCAGCAACAGCTGTGCATATGCAATACATTAGGAGTGAAATTTGAAACCTTCCACCCCTGAGAGAGGGGTGAGGACAACTAAGTATGTTGTACTACCAATTACGAATATCAGGCACATGCACTGTTTGTGAACTGCTGTACTGTCATTAGGACATTACTCACTTCTGAACAGTTTGTGGTTTGTTTGTGTTGACATTAGCACAGTCTGCTCAAGACAACAGGACATATTTCAGTACTGAGTATGCTTACCTACACCCGTGGGTGTGCCTGACTACACAGGTATATGATACTTTTGGGTAGGGGTGCAAAACTGCGGAGAGCATTATTTATTATCGTGTGCTGTGTATCTTACTGAACATGCAGAGTTGCTGTGTACCTGTTAGTCTATAAAGGCTAGTAGTCTGTCTCAGTAGCTCCCACCTGTGGACATATCCAGATGGTAGACAGAGGTTAGCCTAGTATCCTTCGACTGTGCACCACACCTGTCTTTTCAGCACCCGAACAATGGCATTGTCACAGGTGGTTGCTAGCAGTACATGGCTACATCCTTTGATATTTCTGTGGTGTACTCCTACATACGGGCATGCTTGTGGAATCCATTCTACAGCTATTTGCTGAGTGTGTAACAGCAGACAAGCTGATATGTCTGTGTGTCTCTGACACTTCCAGGCCTCAGATACTCTCAGTTAATATTTGAACAGCCTCAGGGAAAGGTACATATGAGTGGGATACACCTGTGATATATTTCAGATATTTTGCTGTTGAGACTTTGGGGGATTCGGAGCATATGTATTACTACACCTTTTCTGACGTGCAAGCAGTGTCTACTCTCACTTATTGACATTTTTCATTAAGTGAGATTCACCACCTTTCTGCCTACTGTTAGTACATTTCACAGGGAGTCAGAGGTGCACAGCTAACATTTGTTTGCAAATCAGGGACATCCGTGTAAATCAGTCACAGTTGGGAGGTCTGGCCTCTGACCTGTACAGATATGCCAGTGTTTATCCTGCTCTGATACTGTGTGGGGTTTGTAAGGTGCTACTGCAACATTATTCCCTACTAGCATGGCCGGTTTTCACAGTCATGTCATGCAATTCCACAACACTTGCTGGTTAAGGGCCACAGAACAAGATTTGTGTTATGCTATTCCTATTCTCCCTTTACATTCACTCATTGTAATGCATGATATATTTCTTTTAGCACCACATTATTGTATATCTGCTGTGGCTTAGTGGTACTTCATGCAGTCTTGTGAGTCCAAGGTGTGGGGTTTGAGACTGACAGGGGTATTTTATTTTGCTGCTGAGCAGTACAAGGGCCCTACCATAGAGTGACTAAGGCACTTTTAAGCAGTTGTAAGCGGGTTTGCGCGACGCTTGGCAATATTACGCTAAGTGCACACATGTGCACACTCGCTTAAACCCGCTTACTACCGCTTAAAAGTGCTTATTCCCGCTAACCCCCGCGCTAATTTCTTTTAAAGAAAAGAAAATGGAGAGATAGGAAAGTGGTGAAAAAGGGGGCACAAAGAGGGACAGACAGTAGGTAAACAAGCTCACGATGTGCAGGACGGGTGTAGGGAAGGTCCATAGCTGCCCATTTCTTTAACAGCAACAGCTGTGCATATGCAATGAATTTGGAGTGAAATTTGAAACCTTCCACCCCTGAGAGAGGCGTGAGGACAACAAAGTATGTTGTACTGCCAATTTTAATTATCAGCTTACATGTTTGTCCGATGGACATGTGTGCGGAATGGGCAGCTATCTATGGGGCGTAATTTTTTTGTGGGTACAGATTGCCCTTTTTTTTTTTCAGGTGGGTGTGGGAAATGAGGTGGAGGAAGTAGGTATGTCTGGGGAGGTAGTTTGGGAAGGTAAACAGACAAGAAAGGCAAGACACAGATAGGGGCGGTGTTTGACACATGGGGTGGGTGAACACAATTGATGGGGTTGGATGTTTGGAAATCGCAAGCCCGTGAGCCCACAGATGGTAACAGTGGAACTGAGATCCCCACCCATGGGCAGTCACCACTTAATCTTCACAGCCACGAGGGTGGCTGTGCTGGGGGCTGCGTAGAACGGGCAGGCTCACCCATGAGATGCGCCACTCTCGCCTCAAGCTGGCATAGGGGATCAGCGACTGTACGCTGGCTCTCCCTACGCACTACAGCCCGGACCCTTCGAAGGGTGACAGGTGGCCCTTCTCTGCCCACGCTTGCACGGGGGGGTCGAGCCCCATCCCCTGCAGCGCTTCCACCCGAAGGTGGCACAGGACCAACGGAGGAGGGGAGCCCGGGCTGGGCACCAGACCTGCTGGTGCCAGGTGCACTCGCCGGCTGAGGAGGGACAGGTGAGTCTGCTGGGACCGGCCTTCCCATACGTTCTGTGATTAGGTGCGTTTAATTACAACATAAGCAAAACAGCATTCCAGATTAGTTGTAACAGCATGCAATAATATTCCCATTAACCCAACACACCAAGGGTACAACAGTTGAACAGCAAGCATAACACATGCATATATTGAACCACAGTGGTTATTCCAACAGCATGCAGGGATGTTTGGTAGCAACAGGCCACCATGATTGTGGTGTTCAAACAGGGCACATGCATCAGTGTGAATGCAAATATTTATAGAACAGTAGGACATATGTCCCAACAAATATTTAAGATTACAAATACCCATTGAGGTGTGGAATTGCATGGTTTATGCACATACAGTAGGGTGTAGGAAATACCTTGGTTAACATCTTTTAATGACCTTTTCATCTACACTACATTCCTAGTGACTGCAAGTGTATATCCCCTACATGTATTATTACACTTGCCACCATACATTAGGTTGTGTAATGGGTTTGGCTAGTTCAGTATATGCCTGACCTATATCTGACATACTAACTGTCCAGGATGCAGATGTTACTGCTACATATTTCTTGATTGCATTTATATTTCTTTATCTACATATCTGGGATGTTTTCACATGAAATTTTCACTTCGATTTATACAGAACCCTGCATTTCTTGACACACACTCAGATTTTTGGGGGAAATATAACATGCTACACATGTGCCAGCTTTAGTTATTCATGCCAGCCGGTAACTGACTGTTGTGGACTGTATATATGTTTCACAGCTACTAGCACTTCCATCACCCACTTTATATGGGACTGCACAACTCTGGGTTGCCAGTACCTTTTTAAACAGTACTGTTTGTATAATGCAAGGGTACAACAACATTTCAGACTCTGTGACACAGACACAGTCTGGGTTTTAGACCTTTAATAATGACATTACACACTTTTCCACAGGCTCACTCCTTTATTTGTTTTAACGGTGTATATGGTAGATATGTTCAAGACATATTATACCTTTATTAATAGATTAGCACACTAATTTTTCAGGCTCACTCACTTATTTTATATGACAGTGCCTGCAGATATATTATTCCAGACATACGTTACCTTTCTTAATGGGTTACTACACTCTTTTTCTGCCTCTCTGACATTTTTATCTGACAGTGTATGCAGAGGACTTATTCAGGCAATTTTATGGCTGTATTATTGGACTACAACACTTTCTTTCATGCTCTCTCCCATATTTAATATAACAATACATGCAGAATAATCTCTAACCTGCCTAGTGATGCAGCCTTAGCAGCCTATCAGCATAGGCTTGCTGATTCGCAGCACGGTCACCTGCAGCTGTAAAGTAAATGAGGGGATATTGAGACATACTTATCCATTATACATACTCCATTATCAATTCTTACATACTGCATTCCATGGCTACATAGTTGTGGGGCATCCTGCATCCCACAGGCCTCCTGTATCCACTGGTTCAGGCGGTCCAGCTGTCGTCTCTTCAGGTCTCTTCAGGTCTGCATGGTGGTGACGGACCTGCTCACCAGTCCGAGGAACACCTGCGGCACTGGTGAGGTCACGAGCTAACCGGTTCCAAGCCTCTGCCTTTTACTCCGTCCCTTGGAACTGGCCCTGCAGGAGTCTTGTCTCGTGACGGTGGACAAGGAGCCAAACCATGTATTTGGACTCCTCGATGCCCCAACGTTGTGCTCGGAAGTGTGTTAAATATGCCGCATTTCCTGCACATTTTTGTGATTGGCCGTTTTGTAAAATTCTCGGCTGACTGCAGACCTGCTTAGTAATTGTTAAACTATCATTCGTAAATATATGAATGTTAACAGTGGATGTTTCCCCTATGTTGTCATGGCTTAGTGGTTCTGTACTTTGCTTCTGATGCACAAAGTCCTGGGTTCGAACCTTGTCATTCATTTTATTTTCATACTGTCCAGACAGGCTAGGGGGTGTGGCTGCATTTAAGCAACTTTGCTCTATGTTGCTCCTCGGTGCCCTACGGTGCCCTTGTTGGCGCGGCGAGCACGTCCGCGCAAACACATTGCGCTAGGTAAAGCACCATTGAACTATTGGCAACTCTATTGCGCTGGGTAAAGCGCTGGTAAACTGTGGGCACCTCTATTGCGCTAGGTGAAGCGCTATTAAACTACGGGCAACTCTATTATGTTGGGTGAAGCGCTGCTTAACTGCAGGCAATTTTATATCAGGATCCTTTAAAATATTTATTTTCTTCACTGATACATTAGCCATTTCACTGCTTTTTAGTAATGTTTAAACATATTTGTCAGGTATTATTTCATTTACTGATTTAAAACATAAATACGAAGGGGAGTGGTGGGACTCGAACCGTGAATGCCTTTTCTTTGTGCGAACGCTCTACCATTACGCTGTTGCTATTTGGTGTGATTTGCATAAACATTCTTTCTTATGCTCTTCCATGTCTGAATTGCTAACTGCAGCTAAGCAATGGGCACACCCCCACACACAAGCGCAAATACGGGCAGCTATTTTGGGAATTTAAAAAAATATATTTAATATTTTGTGTTTTAGAACTATGATAGGGGTTTACAATATCAGGGAGTGTAGTGTTGGGTGCAGGGACATTTGAGCGGACTCGCTCTTGTGTGTGTGCTTTTTTTACTTTTGAAACACTTGTAGGGGCATGGACATTTAGACTGCTCGGCAGTCCGACACGCCCATTGCTTTCTTACACGGTCCATGTAAGACTTACGGTTGAGTCAGCGTGCCCTCATGCATATTCATGGCACGCTGACGTCATACCGTTAAACTTCAGCCTCCGAGTAAGACTTATTAAGTCTTACACAGAGGATTCGTGAATCTGTGGGTAGATCTTTTGTGTTATTCTTGAAGATTTTAAAATGATTGTTCTTAAAATGTTTTTGTAATACTTTGGAACTTTTCTCCCTGGGCTTCCACCGAAAATGGGCACCTACCCAGTCAGATTTTCCTAGTAATCAAATGTCAATTAGCCAATCAATAAATAAAGCTGTGCCTCGAAGTTTAGTGATTTAGGGTGTTTGAACAAGTGCTGTTTGATTTCTTCAGATTAAAGCCTTACTTAGTCTTTATGTGGTCAAGTGCAGCTTGTGATTCAGGAAGCATGTCAGTTTAAGTAGTCATGAAGCAGTCTTCTTCTTCTTTCGGCTTTTCCCGGTTAGGGGTCGATACAGCGGATCATCTGTTTGCTCATGATTGGCAGTGGAGTTTTACGATGTCAAGTTGCCAGCCCGGTGCCCAACCTTCCACAGAAGGCATACACACACATGCACGCACTCACACCTAGGGCCAATTTAGAGTATCCAATCCACCTACTGCATGTCTTTGAGATGTGAGGGGAAACCGGAGCACCCGGAGGAAACCCACGCGACCACAGGGAGGACATGTAGACTCCACACAGAAGGCACCCCAGTTGAGAATCGAACCTGATGCTGTGAGGTGGCAACAATAACTGCTGCACCACCGTGGCCGCCCTAAGTAGTCATGAAGCAGTACTGAAGTTGATTAACAGTATTTTGTTAACATTATGGTAACGTACCTGTAATTGTTTAAAATTAGCATCAATTTTTCTAAACCAGAGAGGTACTTGTTTATGTTTACAGATATAGTTTATCTGGGGTTGAGCAAGAACAGAGCCAGATTTGGGCAGGGAAGTTTTTCAGAATGGCTTTAAAGGACTAGAGTGAGAGTACTGACCTGATGGATAGAGGTAACCAAAGGTCATTGTCTCCCTCTACTCTTCCCTCATTAGGCCAATCATCGAGTACAATGCCCCATTTGGCATGTACCTCACTAGACACCTGCAACAACTGAAGAGGCCGCAAAAGTACTTCACAAAGATGATCCTAGGCCTTAAACACTTGTCCTATATGGACAGACTCAAAAAACTCCATCTATTCTCTGTCTCATGTCGCCTACTTAGAGGCGATCTCTGCTTGACTTACAAAATCATGTCTGACCCAGCTCTGTTAGAAATGCTACATCTAAAGAAATCCAAGTCCCTCTGCACCACACGCTTCAGAGACCTCAACCTCATTACCACAATCAACAGAACATCCTGGAGGGACAGGTTCATAACCCAGAGACTGCCCATACTATGGAATAGACTTCCCATACATGTCAAGCAGAGCACCTCACTGGCCCTCTTCCAGAGAAATCTTGATGAGTGGATGAGAAATAGAAAATTCACCCTGGGGATCACTCCAGTAGCTCTACTCGACAGAGGCACTGGGAACTAAAGTCGGGTGGCACGATGCCAGGGTAATCCCATGGGCTAGGCTTGTGAAGGCTCCAGGGCCATTAGCCTAATACACACTTATGAACCTATGAACATGAGTAACAGCTGTTGCAGTACATTTGCTGGCCAGCAAGGGAAGGGCTGTAGAAGCAACCAGAAACAAAACATGCTTTACCTCCCTACCACCCCCTTTAGAATGATGCCTGAATACCCTGGCTGTCTTCTTTCCCACCTCAACACTCTTCATGACTCTGGACGATCTGGAAGTAAATGTATCAGAGAATGCATGTATAACCTCATATGCTTCATTTCCCCCTTCATCTGAAAGATACAGTGAGATGTACTTTTTTACTTACCCCGAGCACTGCTTTCTCTCTGGACTGTGATGCAGTTTGTTTGTAACACAGACTCATAAGAAATACACTGAAATGACACTTCAGATACCAGTCATTTTGTTTATAAGTGTAGAACACTTTCATCCACATAAGGACTTCATCATAATCATTAATCCAGGATTGGATGATTTCAGTTATTCTTGGAGAATTATGTACATTTAGTTCTGATAAAATCCTTATGTGAATGAAAGCACTCAACGTCTGTAAATTAAGTGATTGGTATCTGGAGCATTGTTTCAGTGGAGTTCTTATGGTTCTTTCTGTGTTTACCTTTTTTCCCATTTAGGGAAACCATGTAACTTTTGCTTTTTGCAGTCTGTTTATAACACTGAGTCAGTCTGTCTGTTGGTTCACTCCTCCATCTTCCTGCAAGTCCCAAACCCTTCTTGTTGTCCACTGCTATGATCTGTGCACAGCAGCCAGTCAACTTTAAGGCTGAATGTATTGTATAACTTTAGTATCTTAATTCTGAAAGATTTTGTTGTTACATAATGTGAATGACCAAAGATATTTTAAACAAGACAGTGTAATCACTCTGGTCTTGTGTGCACATTTGTGGTGGAGGTGACAGTACTGGTTAGTTGACTCATTATTCATTCTCTTACAGGACTTCCTGAAAAGGTCCTAACAAGTCATGGTTCATAGGTAACTACTAGGCTTGAGTCGAGGTGACCATTGAGGAACCTAGCTCAAATTCCCATTTGCTCCCAAGCACTGGCTGGTTAAGAGACTTGCTGTAAGCCACACAGTAGGCACATGAGGGCTGAGGGAACCACAGGAACAACAGCTCACAGCCTAAAACCTTTGTGCAAACTTCCAGACTAAAGGTTCATAATCGGAAGGATAAAGCACTTTGTTGCATGTGTAATCCAGTCTAGATCATTATCCTTTAGTCTCACCTTAGTGACACAACAGTGCTTGTCAAAAGTGGTAGAAAAAAACTGAAATAATTCACTGCTTATTGGTCACAGAGAGATGATTTATAGCAATAACCCACGCCTGGGTGTGGGTAATGCTAAATTTACCCACGGTTGGCGTGGTTTGGTCCCGAGTGCGCAGCCCGAGGATTCAAACAAAGCCAACCGTGGGTAAATTTACCATTACCCACACCCAGAAGTGGGTTATTGCTATTATACCATGACATTATTTAAGAAAAGAAACTATTACTTTTCTTAAATAATGGCATAGTATAATGCCTGTTTACTGCCCTTCCGCAGATGTCTGGCATCCGGTAGTTCTGATGTACTGCGCACCTGCACAGTACATCAGAGCTGTGGGCAAAGCAATGAGAAAGCAAGATCTCCATTGCTTTTTATAGCTATGTTAAATGAGTTTAACATAGCGAGACTGTTTAAAATAAGCAACGGAGATGTCCGTTGCTTATTTTAACTGTCTCGCCATGTTAAACTCATTTAACATAGAACACTAAAAGCAACGGAGATCTTGCTTTCTCGTTGCTTTTAAAACATTGTTCGCTATGTTAAATGGGTTTAACATAGCGAGACAGCTTTAAAATAAGCAACGGAGATCTCCGCTGCTTATTTTAAAGCTGTCTCGCTATGTTAAATCCATTTAACATAGCGAGACAGTGTTTTAAAAAAACGAGTTATACTAATGGAAAAAAGTCCGGGCGACCGGACCTTTTTCCATTAGTATAACTCGATTTACAACGGGCACGCTGGCCAATCAGCCTGCACGTTTTGGGGTGGTCATGGTATAATAATGAGTTTTGAATCTACTAACAGATAATTCAGTTCAAATATTCATAGCAGAGACATTTTCATAACCCTTACTATTAGAAATTTTGGCTGGGGTCTGGACAAGACATTGCTTTGTGTCATTATTTGTTTACTAATTAATTAATTTGTTTATTTATTCATTTATTCGTCCATTCATTCATTCATTCACTCACTTATTTTTATTCACTTGTTCCTTCATTTGTTGACCAGGTGTATGAAATAATATGTGAATAGCATTTATCAGTAATAAGTGAGGGAAAAGGTCAAAAATAATAACTGAGCTACACCACCTGCAAATGTAACTAAAACATACCTAAATTAGAAACACACAATGCATGTAAACATGAGGGTCATAAAAACATAAATGCATATGATTCAAAAATGAGGGGGGTTACATTCATGTTGCAATATAATGTTTGTGTTTTGCTTTTTTTTCTAATTTAAGAATATTTTAACTCGGACCAAAATGTATAGATGCTATAAAGAGGTCTAATCTAATGTGAAATTTATGTTAGATGATCGAATATCACAGGATACGTACAACTTCTTGAGAATAGAGTACCCCACTTTAGCTACCATAGTAGGGGTTCCTAAAATACATAAGAACATAGTATATATCCCATTCTGTCCCATTATATCAGGAAGCAAGGCTAAGACCTATCCATTTGGAGTGGTGATAGATAGGTCCTTAAAACATGTTTATGATAAAGTACAGCATCTGGTAAAAGATTCATGGGACTTTCTAAGCAGACTGAAGCTGAAATCAGGGACAAGTATCTAATCTTTTTAACCATAGATGCAGTAGACTTGGTTTCATGCATTCCTAAAGATGAAGGGTTAGTAAGCTATAGTAACAGCATGAGAACATATTCAGGCTCGGAATGGGACAGGATTAAGCTATTGGTATTTGTTTTGGAGAACAATATTATATATTTCGAAGGAGAAATATATAAACAGACTAAGGGGGTAGCTATGGGGGCAGCATGTACCCCCATATATGCTAACTTGATTCTATTGGACTAGGAGGGTGGATATATTTTTAAAAGCCAGTACACAGATAAGATTATTAGATATGTACATTTCCTGGGCAATATTTTTGATGTTCTTCGTGTTTCACTGTTGCAGTCATAACTGTAGGGTGCTCCTGCCGGCAGGCAGCCCGAGGTCGGCCAGAATCCCAAAGTCTGGGTCCGGCGTCAGCTGTACAAGCTAGTACCCTGACGTCAGTACGCTTTGGTACATAGCCCTCAGCCGACGCCATCTTCTCCAGTCTTTCTTGCCGTGCGGTGGAAAGCAGCTCGCAAGTCGTTGGTTGGCGATTTTCGAACAGCGTATTTTGTTGTTGTCGGTCCGAAGTTCTTACTTCTCTTCTCAAAGCTAAGTACCCCGTTGGGGAATCTTTTCTTGTTCCTGCGATGGCAGAAAAAGTTAATAATTGTATAGCGTGGGAAACAAATACCTCATAAAGATTTCCACTCTTACTGTCTACCTTGCTTAGGCCCTGACCACGACGTTTCTTGTTGTTGGTTCTGTGCCAGGTTCAACTCTCGTACTATCAAGCGCAGGTACGATTGGGCTTTAAATTATTTTGGCAGACGCTTCAATTATAGAATGTCGTCGGACACTACCGGAATTCAAAAGAAGCGCAAAGACAAAGACAGGCCTCCGAGGTCCAAACAGGACTCGTTGCAGCTGGAGCCAGCGTCCGGTTCTGCTGTCGTCAGTGAGGCGCTTTTGCAGCCCCTGTCGTCTGCCACTTCTGAACCGATGAAGGCCCACTATTTTAACTGCTGCAGGACCTTCGAACGTCGCTTCTTTCAGATGGGTCCGGAACCGCTGTGCAGGTACCGGCTTCTGAGGGGGTTTTCAGGCCTACTCACATCACTATTTCAAAGGCAAAGGCAAAGACAAAGACTCCTGTTATGTCTAAAGTTCCTGCTCAAGCTGCTTCTGAATCCACTCCCAGGACACAAAAGCAATTATTAAAGATGGCTGAAGATTTGCTTACAATGATTAGGGGTTCTCACCCCCCTCCTGAGAAAAGGCCTCGACAGGATGTTACTCTGGATTCCTCTGACCAGGCTTCTGTATCTTCTGTTTCTTCCTCAGATCAGGACTATTCCTTTCCTCCTTATGAGGATTCGGATGCTGAGGACTCTTTACCCTCGGCCTCCGCCTGAGGATTTCTCTTTGGGGAAACCTTGCATGAGATGAGGGAACATTTTCATTGGGAAGGACAGGAGTATTCTGCCTCCAAGAAGAGGCTTAGGGAATTTCTTCTTCTTCCTCAGCATAGGCCTTTAGCTATCCCTCCTGTTTTGGACATTGTAGATGATGCTTTTTCTGAGGCTAATTTGAATCCTGATTCCATGCCTCCTGCTCCTTCTAAGCCTGATAGATTTTATAGGGTTCCTGACTCTCATTTATTTTTATTTAAAAACCCTTCTGCAGATCCTGAAACTATTTCTCAGGGCTCTAAGGCTGCTAAGGTTGCTACTTCTAAAAATCCTATTCCCTCTGAGAAGGATTCCCGTGCTTTAGACAGGTGGGGAAAAAAGGTATATACTTCTGCTACCCTGTCTCTAAGGGCTTTAAATTGCCAGTTTCATATGTTTAAGTATCAGCAATTTCTTTTGTCTGTTTTAAAGCAAAAGCTTGCTTCCCTTCCTGCTTGTGCAGAGGATAAGGAACTTCAGGATGTCTTGCATGCTACTGAACAAGTGAACAAGCATAGTTTACATTGTGGTTTTGATGCTTTGGATGCTTCTTGCAGGGCTGCAGCCTCTGGTACTGTTATCAGGAGACATGCCTGGCTTCGTGAACAAAGTTTACCTGAACAGGTTAAGGCTAAGTTATTAGATGCCCCTGTTCAACATGATGTTCTTTTTGGATCCAAGGCTGAGGAAGTTATTAAAAAGATGGAAGAAAAGGCAAAGTCTATGCAGACTGTAAAAGATTTCTTGCAAGTTCAGCCTCCTAGATTTTCCAGGAATTGGCCCTCTAAAAATTGGTCTTTTCCCACGCCTGACAGGCCTCAAAGGGGAAGATATAGGCGCTCCAGAGGTCGTGGTCAAGGTCAGGCCTCTTACAGATCTAGACAATGGACTGCTTCTTCACCTAGAAGGGGAGAAGACAGATCCCAATCTCAAAGAAAGCAAACTCAATGACTCTCTCGGTTGGGCTACAGGACCCCTTCACCTGGATGCCCCTCTCGGAGGAAAACTGTCTCTTTTTTACAGAAATTGGACTCATGTTACCCAGGACAGATGGGTATTGGACGTGATTTTAAAAGGTTACAAATTCCACTTTCACACTTTGCCAAGGGCTCACGGTTGGCCAGATCTGCCAAAACATCAATGGTCAGAGGCCTTAACTCAAGTGGATGCTCTTCTGGCCATGAGAGCCATAGAGCCTGTTCCACTCTCGGAAATGGGAAAAGGTTTTTATTCAAGACTGTTTCTGGTTCCCAGAAAACAAAACTCATGGAGACCTATTCTGGACCTTTCGGTGTTAAACACCTTTTTGGAAATTCCAAAATTCAAGATGCTTACTCTGCAGCAACTAATTCCAATGCTCTCTCAGGATGCCTGGATGGTGACATTGGACTTAAAGGAAGCCTGTTTACATATTCCCATCAGGCAGGAACGCAGGAAATTCCTCAGGTTCAAGGCAGGTTCGAGGCACTTTCAATTCTCTGTACTGCCCTTTGGTTTATCTACTGTGCCCAGAGTCTTTACCAAGTGCCTGGCACCAGTAGTGGCTTACTGCAGACTTCAGGGGATCCAGATTTACCCCTATTTGGATGACTGTCTTATTCAGGCAGACAGCAAAGATCTTCTGCTTCAACATCTGGACTTTGTTCAACGTCTTCTCCTCCTACTGGGATTCTCAGTGAACACAAAAAAGTCACATTTGATCCCTTCTCAACAAATGGTATTCTTGGGAGCCCTCTTAAATACAACCTTACAAAGGGCCTTCCTCACTCCAGAAAAACAAACTCAGCTGGCTTCTACTTTCAGCACCTTGGCAACTCTATCTCAGCTCACTGCAAGGAAATTCCTGCAGGCTCCGGGCTACATGGCTTCCTGCATTCTGTTGATTCCAAACGCAAGGCTTCATATGAGAAAGCTTCAATGGTATCTGAAAAGTGTATGGTCACAGCATTACCACGATCTGGATATTCTGATTCCTCTGATCCCCTGCCTTCAGAGGGAGTTCCTCTGGTGGTCCAGTGTATGCGCTTTAAACGAAGGAAAGCCTTTTCGTCTTCCTCAACCTACTCAAATCCTAACCACGGACGCCTCGGATTATGCTTGGGGAGCACACTTTCTAGACAATTGCCAGCAGGGAACCTGGACAAAGGACCATCTTCACTGGCACATCAATCTGAAGGAAATGTTGGCAGTTCAAAATGCCCTTCTAGCCTTCAAGAACCTTTTGCAACCAGGGCCTCTGCTAATTCGCACAGACAACACCACGGTCATGTGGTACATCAACAAGCAGGGGGGTTTGCAGACTAGCTATGGCTTTATGGGACACAGCTCTAAATTTGAATCTACATCTCCAGGCTCAATTCATTCCAGGGAAACAGAATCTCTTAGCAGACAGCCTGAGCAGAAACATTTCAGATCCTCAAGAATGGATGCTAGACACCAAATTATTCAACAGGATTACTGCAGTTTGGGGATGTCCCCAGATAGATCTGTTTGCATCCCATCTCAATCATCAGCTGCCTCGCTTTTGCACCAGGTCCTTCCACAAAACAGCTTGGAGAGTGGATGCCCTGTCCTTCAGCTGGAGAAGCCTTTCAGCATATGCCTTCCCTCCTCTTCCTCTTCTACCTCGGGTATTACTGAAGATAAAACAGGACAAGCCCAAGTTCCTCATCTTGATTGCTCCAAATTGGCCTCGACAGTTTTGGTATCCAACTTTAAAGCACCTGTTCTTGGGACCTCCTTGGATTCTCCCTCTGAACCCTTCGCTTTTGTCCCAGCATCAGGGTCAGTTACTACATCCCAATCTCAAGACCCTTTGCCTGGCAGCTTGGCTCTTCAAAGGAATTTGATTTCCTCTAGTCTTCCCAAACAAGTTTTGGATGTTCTTTTGGAAGCTAGACGGCCTAGCACTAGGAAATCCTATGCCTCTAAATGGAAGAGGTTTTGTATTTGGATGCAGGACCGAGGCTCGGATCCTCTGGTACCTGATCTCTCTTCTATTTTGCTTTACCTTCGAACTTTTATCTAAAGGACTTTCCTTTTCTTCCATTAAGATTCATGCTTCTGCTATTTCTGCGCATTTCAGTTCTGATCCTCCTGTTTTTTCTCATCCTTTGGTGAAACAATTCTTGAGAGGGGCTAAAAATTTGCGGCCTCCCAGGACCCCTCCTGTCCCTGCCTGGGATCTTAATTATGTTTTAGAAAAACTTACTTTGCCTCCTTTTGAGCCTGCTGCATCTTCAGATATTAAGTTTTAATCTTGGAAGACTGTTCTTTTATTAGCATTGACCTCTGCCAGAAGGGTCTCAGAGTTGCAAGCTCTCATGGCTGTGGAACCATACCTTATTTTCCATCAGGACAGAGTATCCTTGAGGACCAATCCTACTTTCATGCCTAAGGTGATTTCGAAAGTGGCTTTAAATCAGACAATTCACCTTCCCACTTTCTTTCCAAATCTTCAAAATAAAGGGGAAAGGATTTTGCATTCATTAGATGTGCACAGACAGTTACGATTTTACCTGGACAAGACTAAAGAGTTCAGAAAGTCTAATCAATTGTTTGTTTCTTTTGCCTCCAGTTCTCTTGGAAAACCTATTTCTAAACAAACTATTTCCAAATGGATTACTTATGGAATCAGATTTTGTTACACTCATCATGGGAAACAGTTTCCAGGTACCATTAGAAGTCATTCTACTAGAGCAGCTGCCACTTCTACAGCTTTCCTCAGAGGAGTCCCTACCAAGGATATCTTAGAAGCTGCCACTTGGAGTTCTGTGCATACTTTTTCCAAGCACTACAATCTCCCCCTATTTTCTAAGACCAGGGCAGGCTTTGCCTCTGCTGTCTTGCAGGGTATTATTGCCTCCCCTTCTTCTATCTAAAGCCTCCTCCCCTTTTACACTGCTTTGGGATTCCACCCTACAGTTATGACTGCAACAGTGAAACACGAAGAACATAGTACAGTTGTGTACACCTACCATAAATGTAGATGTTCGAGTGTCTTCACTGTTGCAGTCGGGGTTTCCCTCCCTCCTATCCCCTCTTTTTTCTCCCTTTTCCTTTTTTGTGGTGTATTTGTGTTTCCTGGTTGGATTCATTTTTCTTTTATTGGGGACTTCTGACATCTAGGGCAAGAAAGGCTGGAGAAGATGGCGTCGGCTGAGGGCTATGTACCAAAGCGTACTGACGTCAGGGTACTAGCTTGTACAGCCGACGCCGGACCCAGACTTTGGGATTCTGGCCGACCTCAGGCTGCCTGCCGGCAGGAGCACCCTACAGTTATGACTGCAACAGTGAAGACACTCGAACATCTACATTTATGGTAGGTGTACACAACTGTACTTTCTATGGAGAGGTACTGTCGAAGAAATTGAGGAATTTGTAGGATATCTGAATCATACTAGTACATACTTAAAGTTCACACATTCCTATAATATTCAAGGAATAGCTTACTTGGATACTTTTATTTCTCACACTGACAAAGGGTTTAAATCTAGAATATACAGGAAAAGCACCTTTAGTAATTCTTATTTAGAATATAGTAGCTGTCATCCTTGGAAACAAAAAAAAGAGTATATTGAAAAGGCTGTATATAAGAGCAGCTCGGATGACCTCTGACTTTGAGGAGATGAAAAGTGAGATTGCCACTACTGCAAATATTGGCTGAATGTTTAAGGACAGAGGATACCCCTTTCTGTGATTAATGATGTTTCTCAATATGTTATAAGAGAGTGGGGCAAAAAATATAAACCATTATTAGGAGCAGAATTGGTAAGTAATAGAAATACAGAGGGAAATAATAGTTATAGTGGAGCATTAATATTAGAATATAATCCAACAGCAGAAATAGTAAAAAATATAGTTACACAAAATTGGGCTCACCTAAAAGGTGACCCCGAGGTTTGTAAAATCTTGGGGCACAAGCCTAACTTCGTACAAAACTGCCCCAAACTTGAAAAATAAATTTGAATATAATAGAGGTATACAAGCACATTCTGTGCAGAGTCTGCATGTCCTCCCTGTGGTCATGTGGGTTTCCTCCGGGTGCTCCGGTTTCCTCCCACATCCCAAAGACATGCTGTAGGTGGATTAGACACTCTAAATTGGCCCTAGGTGTGAGTGTGTGCATGTGTGTGCCTTCTGTGGAAGGTTGGGCACCGGGCTGGCAACTCGACAATGTAAAAACTCCACTGCCAATCATGAGCGGACAAGTGATCCGCTGTGGCGACCCCTATTTATTTATTTATTTATTATTGTTTGTTAACTGGGTTAGTCCATCTGGGCTGATGGCCCATTTTCATTGGAGACCCGACGAGAAAAGCTCCGATACATAGTATAAAATCAGAGATTTGGAACATAACAAATATAACATTTTTAAAATACAGACATTTGCAACATTACAAAATATAAGTACAGAGTTTTGTAAAACCTGGAAAAGGTAAAAATACAGAAAGTTGCCACATTAATAATAGATAATGTGAGTATCTTATGTCAAAATTATTATGTACAGGAAATCAGGAAGTAACAGTTTTACATTAATATATACACTGCTTAGCAATTAAGAGGATGTCAGTTTGAGAATATGTGTAAGGCAGGCTAGAGGGTGGCATGCAAAAGAAATAGGAAAGATGTATAATAATAAGAATGTATAATATAAAGAATAATTTGGAAAGATGTAAAGAGAAAGACCTATGACATATTGTTAAATTTTGCAAAGAAAAATGATTTAGGAGTGTAGTTAGTGGTGTGGGTGTTTTAGGTGGGAGAATGTGAATTGCTATTTGGAGTTAAGATGGGAGAGAAGCATGGATTTGTAGTTGTTATGGTTTGGTATGTTATGTAGTGGTGTGAGGAGAGCATTCCACAGTTTGGCTATGGTGTGGGATAGCAGTAGTTGGCCAGGTGGGTGTAGGAGTTTGTGAACATGTAGGAGGTTTTGGCCTTTGGATCTCAGGGTGCGTCCAGGTGTGTAGGGTGTTAGAGATTTGGAAAGAGAGGGGCATTCTGTCGGTTTAAAGATGAGTTTGTGGGCTGTTGTAAGTTGTAGGTATTTTAGGTGGTTGTGGAGTTCAAGCCAGTTCAGGGCGTGAAGGGAGTGGCAGTGATGGGAGGAGTTCTTAGAATTGGTTGCAAATTTGCAGATTTTATTGTAACAAGCTTCGAGTTTGGAACGGAGGCCAAGTTGTAGGTTGGAGAATAGGGGAGCACCGTACAAGAGAGAGGGGAGAAGGAAGTTTGATGCAAGGGTTTGACGGGAGGAGGGAGATAGGTAGCAGTTATGTCTGTACAGGAGACCAATTTTCTGGTTGTTTTTTTTTTTGATTGCAGAGAGGATGTGGGAATCAAATTTTAGGTTTTCATCAATAGTAATGCCAAGTAGCTTGGTACTAGGAACGATTTCTAGAGGGGAGTTATTGTGGCTTTTGATGGTAAATTGGTCCTTTTTGAATTGGGAGGTTTTGGTAGGAGTGAAAATCATTAGTTTTGTTTTGTTGGCATTTAGGGCTAGGTGATGAGACTGCATCCATGATCTGTTTTGGAGAAGGCTATTTGGGTATTGAGTAGAAGTTTGGAGGGGCAGGAGGCTGAGCAGATGATGGTGGAGTCATCAGCATATTGGATGACTGAGGCATCAGGGATGGAGTGGTGGAAATTGTTGATGAATAAGTTAAAGAGGAGTGGGCCCAGTACATATCCTTGAGGAACTTCTGTGTGTGTAGTTAAGAGAGGGGAGGTTGATTCTTTCCATTGTACAGCCTGTTGGCGCATGGAAAGGTAGCTGGAGAACCAGGCTAAGGCTGAGGGAGATAGGTGCAAGTGTGAGAGCTGGGAGAGGAGTAGGGAATGGGTGATTGTGTCAAATGCCTTTGAGAGGTCAAGAAATAGAGAAGATACGTATTTGCCATTGTCACGTGCTAGGTTGATTGTTTCAAGGAAGGAGAGGAGGTCTGTCATGGTGCTGTGGCCGGGGCGGAAGCCGTGCTGGGTGGGAGAGAGGAGTTTGTGCTGGGTTAGGTAGGGCATTAGCTGAGAGTGGATGGTTTTCTCGAGAATTTTTGAGAGAGGAGAGAGTATAGCTATGGGTCTGAAGTTGGTAGTGTCTGTGTTCATACCACCTTTGTGGAGAGGGATTATGAAA
The DNA here is from genome assembly GCF_019279795.1 of Protopterus annectens. Taxonomy (NCBI): domain Eukaryota; kingdom Metazoa; phylum Chordata; order Ceratodontiformes; family Protopteridae; genus Protopterus; species Protopterus annectens. The sequence continues at coordinate 730,690,830 of NC_056736.1, read as the reverse complement.
GCATGACACCAGATGGTAGGTACATAGGATTCCTGAATGGATCTATTTATGAGAATGGATATGGGATAGGCTATAGATTCAGCTGATATTTGAAGAAAATTTGCTGGGAGGTTGTCAGGGGCATTGTGGCATGGTTTTAGCTTTTGGAGTAGTCGTTTAATAGTTTTGGTGGAGACAGGTTTAAGGGAGAACAGGGGGGAGAAGGAGGGTGAGAGAAGAGGTTAGGGGCAGGGTGAGGGGTTAGCATTGTTGAGTGGGTTGGGGAAAGTGGAGGATAATTTAGCTATGCAATCTATGAAAAAGGTGTTGAATTCAGTGGCTGTTTCAAGGCTTGAGAGGTCAGGATTGGGGCCGGGGTTGGTATTATTACCAGGTTGAGTATTGAGGAGATGAATGTCCAGAATTTCTTTGGGTTGTTTGAGTGCTTGGATTGCAGGTTGCAGTAGTAGTTTTTCCGATCTTTTGTTATTGATTTTTTGGCTAGGTTACGTAGATATTTATATTCTTGGAGGGTGCTGGTGTTTTTGTGTTTTTGGTATAGTTTCCACTTTTTGTTTCATTGATTCATTATTAGTTTAGTTTCTTGGGATAGCCAGGGGCAGGGATTAGTTTTGATGCGTTTGGTTTGGAGAGGGCTAGTTTATTAAGTAAGGTAAGGAAAGTTTGGCTAAAATATTTGACAACGTTGTCTAGTGGGAGGCTTTTTAGTAGAGACCAGTTAGTAATATTAAGACATTCAGAGAAGATTTTGGGGTTGAAGGAAGCTAGGTTAGGATTGCTTGAATAGGTGTTGTTTTTCTATGTGAGAGGGTAGGTGGTCTATGAAGGATGGTAAGTGGTTGCTCAGGGAGTCCGGTATTAAACCGGCTTTGGAGATATTGTTGGGGTGGGTTGTTAATATCTAATCTAAGATGGTACCAGAGGTACCTTGTTTATTTGGCCTGGTTGGGATGTTTATTAGTTGGGTAAAATTGTAGAGGTTGATTGATTGAGTTGGGGTATCTTAAGAGAAAGGGGGCCCAGTTAATATTTATGTCACCTAGAATGTAGGTTTCATTTTTGATGTTTGAGATAAACCATGAGAGGATGTCTTCTAGAGTTTTAGTATTGTCTCCAGTTGGGATGTAGATGGAGCAGATGCAGATGGATTTGTAGTTGTTAAGTTTTAAGAAACCCACGGTCAATTCTGCATTGGCAAAAGTCGGGATGGGGTTGGTCAGAGGAGTAAAAGTGAGAGTGGAGGGGTAGATAATAGCTACGCCACCTCCTTTTCTATGAAGCCTATCATTGCGTATGATGTGATAGCCTGGGGGGAGGATTTCGTCATCTCTGATGGTGGGTTTTAGCCAGGTCTCAGAGACTGCAGTTATGTCTGGCTGGTTGTGATAGAGCCAGGCATGTAGGTTGGGGATTTTATTACGGAGGCTTTGTGCATTTAGGGTCATGAGGCGGATAGCCTTGAGTTTGTGTGGATTTGAATTTGGATTAGGGTGGGTAACGTTGGGGCTTGGACCTGGGTTAGTGTGGATGTCACCTGAGTGAGAGAGTGAGATATGGGGGTGGAGCTGACTGAGGAGGAGTAGAGAGGATAGAGAAATATGATTTTTCTAGGGGAGGGTTTTCTTAGATAAAGCAGTTAGAGTAGGGTGAGGTGTTGGTGGAGTGGGGAGTATGGTGGGTTTGAAAACATAGGATGGGTTGGAGGAGTAGAGTTCTGGGGAGATGTGCGAATATGGGTGTGATGTATGTGGAATGCTTGAGGTGGTGGTATGTGTGGTTAGAGGTAGGTGTGTGTTGATTTGGAGGTTAATTTGGGTAATATGGGTTAGGGATAATAGAAGTGTAGTTAATAGTAGAGCTTGTATGGGGAAGGTAGGCATTGTTGTATGGGTGTGTGAGGAGTGGAGTGTGTATGGGAGAGGGTGAGGTTTGTGAATTGGTTTGTGTATGGGAGTGGGAGGGGTTTGGTACAGGGTGTTTATGATTGGTGTAGGTGATTGAGGGAGTGTGGTGTTAGGAGGTATAAGAGTAGGAGCAGTGGGGGGTGGGTGGAATTTGGGGATAGGGTAGGGGAGCGGAGTGAGCCCATAGGGCGAACAGAGCAGGACAGTGCAGAAGGAGAACCAATAGCAGAAAATAAAGTATCAGCAACTGATGTGTAAGTAGTAAGGTAAGCAGTGGTAAGTGGATAAGAAAATATAAGTGAAAAGCAATTTACAAAGATAAATGTTCTAATTCAAGTAGTTTGTGCTTTGCAGGGGGTGGTAGATCATTACCAGCCTTTTTGAGAGTAGTTGCTAGGATTTGAGATATTCAGTCAGTATCAGAGAAATGAAGCCCTACTGAGAGTAATGTTGAACTGACTTGAGGTTGTTAGGTGCTGCCACCTGGTGGTAGTAGGGAGATAGGCAGGAAAGGTGAGCAGGTTTTATTAATGGTGCACTATGAAATGTCCTAAGACACTATTAAATTATTTAGGACATAGAAGACCTAGAGGGGGGAGAGTAACTATTGGTCTGCGCTAGGCTGCTGAATCACTCACACAGGAAGGCAGACATATAAAGTGTAGTAGGTAGTTACATTAATTATTATAAGGCAACATACATTCATAAAATTTAGTTCTGGGGAGTCCTCACAATAGCTCTATTGGCTCAGGCTAGCAGGCAAAATCCAGGGAAACCGCTGATGTTTTGCAGGAGGTAATCCTTTGATAGATTTAGAAGCAGGGAGGGAGCTTCCCGAGTGAAGAACTGTAAAATGAGAAGAGAGACACACTAGGTTAGGTTGTATAGAAATTTAAAAAGTACAGGTAAGAATGTAGGTGCAAGTGAGGAATAATCAGCAGAGAAGGATTGTATGCAGGTTATTTAGTAGGTAAATAGAAAGACCTAGGGATATACATAGAAGAAGGGTGAAAATAGAGGGGAGTGGTATAAGAGAAATTAGTAGAAGTAAGTAATATATAGTTATTGAACAATGCAGGGTAGGCAATGTATGTTACAGGTTTGTAAAAGTTTAATCACTCTACAAATTCAATTCTAATACAGTACCCCAGCCTGCTTTATGAGTAGAGGGTTAACAAAAGTAGCTAACAACTAATCTAAAAACAATTTCAGGCAGGCAAAGCACATAAAATAGCAATATGGAGCACTTTAAAACTAGCTAATAAGTAATCTAAAAACAATTTCAGGCAGACAAAGCTCTAATATAGCAATGCGGAGCACTGTAAATTAGAACATAACTTGTCAGGAAAAAAGAAAAAAACAGTTCATTACATTATGCCAGGCTGACTAAACATTAAAGTAGCGTTGATGTGTACCAGCGGAGCCTTAAACACTATCTTAAGGTATCTAAAAGGGTGTCTGTATAAGGCAGGGTCTTTTCTCACTAATGTATTATGATATCCGCTATGGCATAGTATAGCAGAAAGTAATAGGAGAAAAATACGCTATTTCAGCAGATTGCGGACACTGTTTGTTGGTGGAGCTCTAAATGTAACCTTTAGGTGCAGTAGTTAAAGAATATAGGCAGGCAGGATGGGGTGGAAAAAGAGCATTACTCCATTCAGCGAGTTTGGTTAAATGAACGCATGGCAGTTCATTAATGTGATCTATGTATTTTTGCTTTCACTGGTAAGGTAAGGAACCACGATAGGGCTCATACAGTACAAAAGCTACCACTTAGCGAGTAGAAATTGAAAGTATGTTATATGTGCGATGCCCTTAGGTTGGCATTTCTTTCAATAGTCATTCTGTAATTCACCATTACCCAACGACTACAGTAAAATGATGTTATAAACTCCACATATAATGTTATATCTATTTCTGGGCGAGAGCACAGACAAGCTTATCTGTTTAACTTTTGCGACGCCTGGTGGTTACCTCGTACAATGAAGCTAGAGGTATACTATCATAAGCGCAGATATCAAAAATACCTTACTAGACTTATGTGAGAAAGATAAAATGAAATAGCTCCAGGAGGCACCAAAAAGAGCAGCCGGTGGATAAGTTAATGCGGTCGCTATTTAGGCGCCATGGAACAAGATAGACTCAAGTCTATATCGAGGTTATAGGAACAAAACAGCTATATCTCAGAAGATTTCAGTAGATGAAGACATTAGGAGCATTCATAAACACATACAGTAGCACATTTCTGTTCCAATAAGCCAGTATGTTAAGCTAAGCTTTTGTTAAAAACCTACCGGGAGTATCAACAACAGCACTACCGCGGGAGCCAGCTCAGGGGAAGGAGCAGTATGGTCGCTTCTGACCGGGATTTAAAAATGGCGCCACAGTTCGTGGCGTCTAGAAATAAACTCAGGGGAGGGTATGTGATAAAGGGGGAGGGGAAAAAAGTTGAGGGGATAGATGGGAAAAGATGATAAAAGTAGGTGGGATTCGAGAGGCGGGAAAAAAAACAAATTTGGGTGGGAGGGGAAAGATCCCAGGAGAGTAGAGCAGAAGGAGAACCAACAGCAGAACAAAAGTATCAGCAACTGCTGTTTAAGTAGTAAGGTAAACAGTGGTAAGTGGATAAAAAAATATAAGGGAGAAGTAATTTACAAAGATAAATGTTCTAATTCAAGTAGTTTGTGCTTTGCAGGGAGGGGTAGATTATTACCAGCCTTTTTGAGACTAGTTGCTGGGATTTGAGATATTCAGTTAGTATCAGAGAAATGACGCCCTACTGTGAGTAATGTTGAACTGACTTGAGGTTGTTAGGTACTGCCACCTGGTGGTAGTAGGGAGATAGCAGGCAGGAAAGGTGAGCAGGTTTTATTAATGGTGCACTATGAAATGTCCTAAGACACTATTAAATTATCTAGGACATAGAAGACCTGGAGGGGGGAGAGTAACTATTGCTCTGCGGTAGGCTGCTGAATCACTCACACAAGAAGGCAGACATATAAGGTGTAGTAGGCAGTTACATTAATTATTATAAGGCAACATACATTCATAAAAGTTAGTTCTGGGGAGTCCTCACAGTAGCTCTATTGGCTCAGGCTAGCAGGCAAAATCCAGGGAAACTGCTGATGTTTTGCAGGAGGTAATCCTTTGATAGATTTAGAGGCAGGGAGGGAGCTTCCCGAGTGAAGAAATTCATAAAAGTTAGTTCTGGGGAGTCCTCACAGTAGCTCTGTTGGCTCAGGCTAGCAGGCAAAATCCAGGGAAACTGCTGATGTTTTGTAGGAGGTAATCCTTTGATAGATTTAGAGGCAGGGAGGGAGCTTCCCGAGTGAAGAAATTCATAAAAGTTAGTTCTGGGGAGTCCTCACAGTAGCTCTATTGGCTCAGGCTGGCAGGCAAAATCCAGGGAAACTGCTGATGTTTTGCAGGAGGTAATCCTTTGATAGATTTAGAGGCAGGGAGGGAACTTCCCGAGTGAAGAAATTCATAAAAGTTAGTTCTGGGGAGTCCTCACAGTAGCTCTAGTGGCTCAGGCTAGCTGGCAAAATCCAGGGAAACTGCTGATGTTTTGCAGGAGGTAATCCTTTGATAGATTTAGAAGCAGGGAGGGAGCTTCCCGGGTGAAGAAATTCATAAAAGTTAGTTCTGGGTAGTCCTCACAGTAGCTTTGTTGGCTCAGGCTAGCAGGCAAAATCCAGGGAAACTGCTGATGTTTTGCAGGAGGTAATCCTTTGATAGATTTAGAGGCAGGGAGGGAGCTTCCTGAGTGAAGAAATTCATAAAAGTTAGTTCTGCGGAGTCCTCACAGTAGCTCTATTGGCTCAGGCTAGCAGGTAAAATCCAGGGAAACTGCTGATGTTTTGCAGGAGGTAATCCTTTGATAGATGTAGAGGCAGGGTGGGAACTTCCCAAGTGAAGAACGGGAGGATAAACAATTGCACTACCGCGGGAGCCAGCTCAGGGAAAGGAGCAGTATGGTTGCTTCTGATCGGGATTTTAAAATCCTAACCGGGAAAAGCCGAAAGAAGAAGAAGAGGTATACAGGCACAAGGAAGAGCTAATGAAGGTACTAGGAAATGTGGTAGGTGCAACCAGTGATTTGCTATCATAGAAGACAACTATATTATTCTAGAGAATGTTAATAAAACAAAGATATATTTTAAGAAAGGGAACTGTAATACTAAGCAGGTGATATACTTAGCTAAGTGTAACACCTGTGCTGCATTCTATATAGGGAAAACCTGTAGAGCTTTTAAAAACAGGATATATGAACATTTTTATAATATAAGGAGAAAGGACAAAAATACTGCTCTGTATAGACATATAGTAGCTAATCCTACTTGTGCTGCCTTCAGGTTTGGAATTGTGGAAATAGTTATATCATAGCCTGGGGGGGGGGGGTGTAAAAGCTATTTTGAAAGAGAGAGAGGTGAGATGGCAGTTGTTAAATGCAACGTGTGCCCCTAGTATTAATGATAACATTACTATTACACCTTTGCTGGAACTGAGACAATTGTAGATATAACAATAAGTATGAGTGTATCATTGTTATAAATATGTCACACTATTATGCATGTATTGTATATAGGTTAAGCTTCAGCTTGTCATTAGAACATCTTATAGTTACAAGAACACAAGTTTGCAGCATAAAAACATGTTCCTTGCTATTAGGTTTTTAAAATTTGCAATATTTTTAACATTTTTATTAACAACAATAGTTATTCATATTGTTTATTTATAAGTTTTAGTGTTTTATATATGCAGTTTTTTTTTTAATTTAAACTGGAACTCACACGGCAGATTGCTACTGTTCCTTTATTTAAGCTAATGAAGTAGATGTTGTTAATTAATGAATTAATTGGCTTGAAAATGGTATAAATATCAGTGAAGAATGTTTTTTAATTAATTCTGATGAAGTCTATGGTGCAGTAGACGAAAGCGTTAAATCTTATGGAGTTCTTGATGTGAATAAAAGACTGTTCGTTTTGAAATACACTGAGTGGACTGATGTGGCTTTTGGAGCGCTTGGGAATCCTGTGCCTGCTGTTTTCCCTATTCCTTTTTATTACTTATTTTTTGCTGAAATTTCATTCTGTAGTAGTTCAATAGCTGAAAGGCCCTTGTTAACACTGAACAGTGTATGTGAAGGCACAGCAAGACAGGCAGAGCAGAGAGGGGGACAAGGTTTTAGAATGCTGAGCGAAGGAATAGAGAGACTGACAGAACAGAGGAGGATAAGGTTTTAGAATGGTGAGCGAAGGCAAAGTGAAACTGGCAGAACAGTGAGGAAGACAAGGCTGTAAAATGCTGAGACAACTAAAGACATTGAGCCATAGTATGATGAAAGTTCATAAGCTTATACTGAAAGACTAGTTGCAAAGAGTGAGCATGAGATGGCAGTCAACCATTTATTGCACAAATGGATGGCACAGTTAACATTCAGTGACAGAAGACTTTATTGCAGACTTTGTAAATAGGTTCTGTTATGAGAAAAACATACTTTTTTGTAGGAATGAAAGTTTTTACTGAGGGCAGCCTTGAACTCTCATTTTGAGATGCATTCCCAGTTTAGTCATCATGTGCATTGTCATAGGTTCGTAGGTAGGTACTAGGCTATCAGCCCGAGGGCCAAAGCAAGCCTAGCCAACAGTGTATTGACTTTCGCCACCATTGCATTGTTAAATTCCTGCCCCTCTATCGAGCAGTGCCCCAGACATAATCCTAAGGGTGAATTTCCTGTCACCATCAACTTATCAAGGTTTTTCTTGAATAATGCTAATGAGCTCTGCTTGATGTGGATGGGAATCTTGTTCCAGAGCTTGGGAAGTCTCTGGGACACAAATACATCCCTCCAGCATGTCCTATTTATTGCTGTGATGAGGTTTAGGTCCCTAGAGCATGTAGCTCGGGCAGATTGTGATTTCTTCAAGTGGAGCATGTCCAATAATTCCGGGTTTGACATAGCTTTGTATGTCAGACAGAGGTCTTCTCGGAGTAAGTGGTGGTATGCGACCAAGTAGAGTTCGAGTTTCTTGAGCCAGTCGGCATAGGGCAATTGTTTGTGGCCAGCGATCCTCTTGGTGAGGTACTTTTGGGGCCTTTCAAGTTGTTGTAGGTGTCTTGTGAGGTACATGTCAAACGGGGCATTGTATTCAATGAGGGGTCTGATAAGTGATGAGTAGAGGGGAACGATGACTTCCTTATTTCTAGATGCGAACCCTTTTGTGATTAAGTGGACCACGTAGAAAGATTTTCTGACCACTGTGGCAATGTGGTTATCAAAGGAGAGGTTGCTATCCACTTGAGTCCCAAGGTCTCTTATTGCACTTTCTGTGTTAAGTGAACTTCCCCTTATTTGGTAATTCATGGGTACCGTGTTTTTGCCAAAGGGGATAACAATGCACTTTTTGGCATTTAGTTTGAGGCCATGATTTTGACACCAGGTTTCAGTCTCGCTGAGGCCCTTTTGCAGGATGTCTACGTCGGCAGGGGAATTGATAATGGCACCCAGTTTGCAGTCATCTGCAAACATGGTTAGCCATAGACCCTTGATGTTCGCTTGCACTTCAGAGAAGTATATACCGAACAGGAGGGGTCCCAGGACTGAACCCTGGGGTACTCCACTTGTCACTGGTTTGGAGTCGGATCTGGAGTCAGCAACTCTTACCATGTGGGTTCTGTCCATGAGCCAGTTGGCCACCCATCTCGTGATGTAAGGGTTTATGTTAAGGTTGGTGAGTTTATCAATGATTCCTGAATGAGGGATAGTGTCAAAGGCTTTAGCGAGGTCCAGGTAGGCTGTTTGGACTACCTTGCCCTCGTCTGTGGCCTTTGTAACTGTTTCAAAGAAGTCTACCAGGTTTAGGAGACATGACCTACCTTTTACAAATCCGAATTGGGTAGCATCCAGAGTTTGTTGGTTACCTATATCTTTGTTTATGAGTTGTTGGCCTTGCAGACCAGGCTTGTCAGGCTAATAGGTCTATAGCTCCCAGGGTCTGTGGTGGTTCTTCCTTTGTGGAGTGGGATAACCGTTGCTGTGCGCCATTCTGTGGGCACATAGCCTGTGGTGAGGCTGTGGTTGAACATGGATTTTAGGTGGGGGGCTAGTTCATTTGGAGTTCATGTAAGACGCAGCCTGGGTTGTTGTCCGGCCCCATGGATGCTGTGATTTTGGCTTTAGAGAGTGTTGTTTTTACCTGTGTGTTTGTGATTGCCGGGGCTCTACAACCATCTGGTATAGTTATGGGCCCTTTGGGGGGTTAGGGGGAGTAAAGTTTGCACTGAACCTATCTGCCAATATGTTGGCAATATCAGTTGGCTCTGTATATTTTGTGCCGTTCTGTTGTAGCCTGGTGCAGATCGGGGTGTTGCCATGGAGATTCTTGACATAGCTAAAGAATGCCTTGTGGTTGTCTTTGGAATACGTGGCAATTTTTCTTTCAAAATTAGCTTTGGAGGATTTTATGAGAGATCTTAGTTTCTTACTGAGGCTTGTCAGTGAGTTCCTCCATACCTGGGTTTTTACTCTCTTTTGCAATAGTTTCTTCCTTCTGTTGTAGAGTTTTTTAATGGCAGGGGACCACCAGATCGGCTTCCTTTTTTGGAGGATAGTGTCCTTGTTTTTGTTGGGGATAGCACAATCCATGCACTCATGCAGGTGCTTGTAGAGTGCATTTGTGTAGGATTCAGCAGTCGTGACTGTATTGACTGTATCATCCATCTGCAGGGGTGTCCCGAAGTTAGTCACCTCAGTTTTGAGAAGCTTGAAGTTCGCTTTGGAGAAATTTTTTAGCAATGGTTTCCTTGTGTGGGGGTGGGGTCAGGATGTGGATATCTAGGGTGATTCGTTTATGGTCTGATCTACCAGCGAGGAGTTGATCTCAGGCATTGAGCACTGGTCACCCATGTTGGTGATGACCAGGTCCAGAATATTGTTGCCCCTGGTAGGGGCATTGACAAGTTGATCCAGGGCGTTAGAGTTTATGAACTCCAGGAATCATTGAGCCAGGGGGTTAGTACAAGAGTAGTTTTCCCAGTTAATGTTTGGGTAGTTGAAATCGCCCATTATTATGGTGTTTGGTTGGACCCTCACTTTTTCCAGTGTCCCCAGGAATGAGGAGTGAGTATCCTGAGTCATGGTGGGGGATCTATAACAAGCTACAATTTGGAATGCATTTTTGCCCTGGGTTAGTTGCACTTGGATAATACCACAGGCATCATATTTTGCAACTAGCCTAGAGGTGTGGATGTCCTTGATGAATATGGACACACCTCTGCCCTTTGTGTTTCGGTCTGAGTTTTGTGTCCGAAACGTGTGGTATGAGTTGTAGCCTGGTAGTGCTGGGGTGCTCTCGGGAGCCTTGAACCAGGTCTCATTCATTGCACAGATGTCGATGTCCTCCATTTTGAGGAGTGGCTCGAGTGAGTGCATTTTGAGGTTTAGACTTCTAGCGTTGAGTAACATTGCCCTCAGTTTTTTGTTTCCTGTAGTTCTTATGGTGGTGGGTTTATTTTTTGAGCCTTGCCTAAAAAGGCACTATAGGGGCAGCAAGAGCATTGGCCAATATTCTGAATCCCAGGGGTGACAGATGCAGGCCATCTCTGGTGAAGCATCGTGGCTTGTCAAGCATGTCATCCCAGGCAGACAGATACTGGATCCCCTTTGAATGACACCAGAAACTTAGCCAATTGTTGAAGTTGATCATCTTATCCTTGTACTGTGGTATAATTTTTGGTGAAGGCAAGATGCTACTCAGGGCTGGGGTCATACCTGCCTGGGCTACAAGATCGGAGAACTCTTCCATGTCTCTTTTCATGTAGTCCAGGGAGGTATGTCTCAGGTCATTTACACCAACATGGACTATGACAGAGTCATATTTGTACTTGCCTTGTAGTGACCTGAGTACATGCGTTATGTGGTGGATGCTGGCACCCGACAAGCAGCTGACAGTAACCTTCTCTTTGCCAAGCCTGGTGAGTGGGGCATCGGTGTTCCTGACTATAAAGTCACCTATCACAAGTGTGTTAGGTATGTTGTTTTGCCTTATGGACTGTGGTTGTGGGGCACACCGAGTTTGTGGGCTGTGTGTTATTTGGGGTGTGTTGGTGGGAGAAGGTTGCTTGTGTGTCTGCTTTGGAGGTCTCTGTTGCCTAGGCAGATTTAGATTTTTAATCAGAGCCTCTGTGTATGTCTTGTTGTTTCTATGTGTGGGTTTTGGAGGTGTTGGTTTAGTTGGTCTGTGTGTTGTGAGTGGGGTGTTGCGAGTTGTTACCTTCTCCTCTTGACTGTCTGTTCCAGTCTTGGTTGGAGAAATCTTTGCCTCTAGATTGGCTGTATAAGTGCATGTCTCGCAAGTGTTAGTGTTTGGTGGTAGGAGGAGAGGGTTGTCTGTGTACATGAGGCAGTTGTAGCATTGACTCAAAATGCCCAGGCTCATCAGGTAGGCTGAAGAGTACACCAGGAGCTGTCTCTTGGAAATGCCTGAATAAGTAGGGAAGTATAAAGACTATTCCCTTCTGGCAGATGCAGGGATTGAGTGCTTAGTGCTGCAGTAGATTTAGAACAAGTGCTGGGCTGAAAGGTGCAGGTCTGAGTGCTTTAGGCTGAAAGACTGACAAGTTCTAAGGGAAAAACTGAAAAGTAGACTTTATGGAGCTGGGAATGGTTAACCCCAGCTAACTGGCGCTGCGTAGTGTGCAAAACCACTCAAAAGTGGGTTTCTACAGCAGGAAGATAAAAGGGATAGAAAATAGCCCAAACTAGCCAATAAACTACAAATTCTGAGCTGAAAACCACACCTCCAGGGACAGATAGGCTGCTCAAAGCTCCCCACTCTCACTGGTGAACAGAGAAACATGTTCATCGTGCATACAGCTGCAGTAATCACAGATGGGTTTTCTGCCGTCAGGCGGGTCCTCGGTCGGCCGAATTCCAAAGTCTAGGTCCGGCGTCAGTTGTTGTCGCTTTCTTTCCTGACGTCAGTGAGGCAGGAGTATATAAGACACAGCCGACGCCATTTTCTTCAGTCTTTTTTGCCGCGCGGTGCCCGAAGCAGAAGCAGTTCGCAAGTGCCGGTCGGCCAGCTCCTGAATTTATGAAAAATTGGAAACCGAAGTCTTCATTAAAGCTAAGTACCCGTTAGAAACTTTTCTTGCCTCAGACCGATGTCAGAAAAAGTTAACAATTGTATTTCTTGTGGGAAGCAAATACCGCATAAGGATTTCCATTCCCTCTGCATACCTTGTTTAGGCCCAGAACACGACGTCTCGGGTTGTCGCTTTTGCGCTACTTTCAATAAACGCACTATTAAGCGTCGGGCGGAGTTCGCCCAACACTTTTTTGGTACAGCCTTTGATTATAAAATGCCGTCGGAGACTCCGACTACCATTTTGTCCAAAAAACGTAAGGACAAGGTCCGCAGTCCCCACCGACACCACGCCAAAACCGGCTACACGTGGTCCGGTTCTCAGCGAGATGCCTATGCAGTCCCTGACTACCGACGACACTTCTTTGGCGGTGTCTTCTGTAACCGAGACCGCAGGTACCTCGGCCCAGACCCAGACTACAACCACCGAAGCCACTGTGAGCATTGAGCCTCCTAATGTGGACAGGTCCACTTCCACCCATGGTGTCTTTAGACCCTCATCTTCCTTTTCCATTAAGGCCTTTACCAAGTCCAAATCAGCCAGGCATCCCAAGAGGCCTGTTGCACAGGGCCCATCTCCAGGTCCCATGCCTAAAAAGCAGATGCTTAAAATGGCTGAGGATTTAATTACTCTTATCGGGGGTTCCCAACCCCCTCCAGACAAGAGACCCAGAGTGGAGGAAGATTCTCCCTCTTCTGATCAGGGCTCCATTTTTTCAGAACATTCTGATGTAGAGGAACACTCTTACTCCCCTTTTGAAGATTCTGATGCAGAGCAGTCCATTCCTTCTGTATCTCCTCCTGAGCATTTTTCTTTTGGGGAAACCTTGCACACCTTGAGGGAACACTTCCATTGGGAAGGCCAAGACTTTTCTGATTCCAAGAAAAGACTTAGGGAATTTCTTTTGTTACCTCGACACAGACCTCTGGCGATACCTCCTGTCTTGGACATATTTGATGATGTTTATTCGGAGGCTTGCCTTAATCCGAATTCCCTGCCTCCTGCCCCAGTCAAGCCTGATAGGTACTACAGAGTTCCTAACTCTCACCAATTTCTTTACAAAAGCCATAATGCCGACCCTGAAACCATTTCTCAAGGCCCCAAGGGAATGAAGGCCTCTACTGCTAAGAATCCATTACCTTCCGAAAGAGAGTCAAGATCCTTAGAAAAGTGGGGAAAAAAGGTATATACCTTGGCCACCCTAGCCATGAGGGCCTTAAATTGTCAGTTTCATATGCTTAAATATCAGCAGTTTCTGTTATCACAATTAAGAAATAAAATGTCTCAACCTGAACAACCAGACTTGAAGGAGTTGCAGGATATGATGCATAGTGCAGAACAAGTGGGTAAACACACCTTACAATGTGGCTATGATGCCCTAGAGGCCTCAAGTAGAGCTGCTGTTACAGGATCAGTCATTCGTAGACATGCCTGGCTTAGGGAACAAATCTTGCCTGATCATGTGAAAGCTAAACTATTAGATGCTCCTTTACAAAAGGATGTGTTATTTGGTACTAATGCTGAGGAGATACTACGGAAAATGGAAGAAAAGCCAAATCTATGCAAACTGTCAAAGCTTTTCTACAGGTTCAACCACCACGCTTTTAGCAGAAATTGGCCTTCTAAAACTGGTTCTTTCCAGCCACGGACAAGCCCCAAAGAGGTAGATACAGGCACAAGGGGCAGAGGACAATCACAAGGATCATATAGAGGCAGGCAATGGCAAACTCCAGCACCAAGAGGTGGCGAAGACAGTGCACAACAATACAGGAAACAAACCCAATGACTTCCTGTTTTCCATGCCAAGCAAGTCTCAGCTGGCAGCACCCTTGGGAGGAAAACTGGCATTATTTACAAGAAATTGGCATATTGTCACAACAGACAAGTGGATCCTGGACGTTATAAACAGAGGCTACAGATTTCATTTTCACACTCTTCCAAAAATGAGAGGCATGCCAAACCTGCCACACAATCAAAGGGCAGAGGCACAACTACAAATTTCAAAGCTCATAGACATGAAAGCTATTCAAGAGGTACCTATTCACGAGCAAGGTCAAGGTTTTTACTCCAGGCTATTTCTGGTACCAAGGAAAGGATCCGACTGGAGACCCATTTTGGACTTATCCATCCTAAACACATTCTTACTCGTACCAAAATTCAAGATGGTCACATTACAGCAGCTTCTTCCCATGCTGGGCAAGGAGTTTTGGCTGTATTCACGAAATGCCTGGCATCAGTAATTGCCTACTGCAGACTTCAAGGGATACAAATTTACTGTTATTTGGACGACTGCCTGATCCAAGCGGACAGCAAGCACATACTTCTGGAACATCTGGCTTATGTAACACGGTTACTGCATTCTCTGGGATACACAATCAACAAAGAGAAATCCAGGCTAACACCATCTCAGAAAATAACTTTCCTGGGTGCCAACTTGGACACAAACACCCAGATGGCCTATCTTACGCCAGAAAAACAGGGGCAACTAACTCAATACTTCAAAATACTAGCAAATTGTACCAGCTTACTGCAAGGAAAATCCTGCAGGCTCTGGGCTTCATGGCATCTTGCATTCTTTTAATCCCATGTGCAAAGTTGCATATGAGGAAACTTCAATGGTACCTAAAAAACCTTTGGTCTCAGCACAGCCACAGTTTGGAAACAATAATACCAATAATTCCATAGGTTCATAGGTTCATAGGTTCATACTAGGCTATCTGCCCGAGGGCATTTACAAGCCTAGCCCATTGTTTTGTGGCTTACGCCACCCCTTTAGTATGGGGAACTATACCCATTATTTTGCTGTGCCTCTGTCGAGCAGTGACACTGAGGTAATCCCTGGGGTATATCTGCGATCTCCCATCCATTGGTCAAGATTTCTCTTGAACAAGTCCAGCAAGGTGCTCTGCCTCACATGTACCGGGATTTTGTTCCACAGCATAGGGAGTCTTTGGGTGATGAATCTATCCCTCCAGCACGTCCTATTAATAGCCGTGTCGAGGTTTAAGTCTCCCGGCCTTGTGGCTCTGATGGATCTAGATTTTTTGAGGTGAAGCATATTCATCAAATCTGGGTTTGACATGGCCTTGTATGTTAGGCAAAGGTCACCTCTGAGCAAGCGGTAAGCGACTGAATAGAGCTGGAGTTCTTTCAGTCGGGCAGCATAGGACAGATTTTGAGACCTTTATCCTTTTGGTGAGGAACTTTGTGGCCTCTCCAGCTGCTGCAAGTGTCGGGTCAGATACATTCCGAATGGGGCATTGTACTCAATCATTGGTCTGATGAGTGATGAGTAAAGGGAGACAATGACCTCCCTTGATCTAGATGAGAATCCCTTCATGATAAGGTGGGCAATGTAGAAGGTCTTCCTAACTACTTTAGCTACATGGGTGTCGAATGACAGACTACTATCAACCTGGGTCCCCAGGTCCCTGATAACTTCTTCTGTGCTCAGTGGATTGCCACCTATTTGGTAGCTAGGGGTAACCTTGTTTTTCCCGAAGGGTATGACTATGCATTTTTGGCATTTAACTTTAGGCCGTGGCTCTGGCACCAGTTATCCGCTTCTGTGAGACCCTTCTGAAGGATATCTGTGTCAGATGTGTTTTCTACTATGGCGCCCAGTTTGCAGTCATCTGCAAACTTTGTCAGCCATAACCCTCCTGTGTTTGCTTGTACTGGAAAAGTAGATGCCAAACAAGAGTGGGCCCAGGACTGAGCCCTGTGGGACACCACTTGTGACAGGCTTTGAGTCTGACATGGCGCCAGCAACTCTGACCCTGTGGGTTCTGTCACTCAGCCAGTTTGCAACCCATCTTGTGATGTATGGGTTAACATTTAAGCTGATGAGTTTTTCAATGATACCCGAGTGGGGTATTGTATCGAAGGCCTTAGCCAGATCGAGGTAGGCTGCATGGACTGCCTTTCCCTCATCAATGGCTTTGGTGACTGTTTCGAAAAAGTCAACCAAGTTTAAAAGGCACGATCTGCCCTTGACAAAGCCAAACTGGGTTGGATCCAAAGTCTGCAAATTCCCTATGTCTTTATTTATGAGGTCCATTATGATCCTCTCCATGGCTTTGCAGATAAGGCTTGTCAAGCTAATGGGCCGGTAGTTTCCAGGGTCTGTGGAGGCACCGCCTTTGTGAAGTGGGACCACAGTTGCAGTGCGCCACTCCCTGGGTACGTATCCAGAGGTAAGACTTTGATTAAACAGTTGTCTTAGCTGTAGGTTTAATTCCTCATTGAGTTCGTGGAGCACACAGCCGGGGACACCATCAGGTCCCATGGATGCTGTGTTTTTTGCTTTGGAGAGAGCAGTTCTCACTTGGGCGCTGGAGATGTTTGGGGGGCTGCACTCGTTTGGTATAGATATCTCTCCTTTTGGGGGAGGGGAGAAGTTTGCACTGAACCTGTCAGCCAGTATGTTGGCAATGTCTGTAGGATCAGTAATCTTCACATCATTTTGAACTAGTTCTGAGCATATCTGGGAGTTTCCTCCTAGGTTTCTAGCATAGCTAAAGAAGGCCTTATGATTGTCTTTTGAGTCTTTAGCTATTTTTCTCTCGAAATTTGCTTTGGATGATTTTATGAGAGCTCTTAGTTTTTACTTATAGTGATCAGGGTGTCTTACCTTTTAAGGATTTTGCTCTATCTTGTAGTAGCTTCCTCCTTTTGTTGTAGAGTTTGTTTATGGCTGGGGTCCACCAGACTGGACGCTTGCCTTTGGTACAAAGAGTCTTTGTTTTGCTTGGGATTGCCTTATCCATGCAGTCCTGCAGGTGCTGGTAGAAGGCATTTGTAAGTGATTCAGCGGCTTGAGTATTGTTTTCCCGCTCGGGGCCTGAAAGGAGACCACACTAGTCTTTAGAAGTGTGAAGTCGGCTTTTGAGAAGTTCTTTACTGTGGTCTTTTTATTTCAGGTGGGGTGGGATGAGGACCTCCAGCGAGATTAGTTTGTGATCTGATCTCACCAGTGAGGGGTATACTTCGGCTGTTGAACATTGTGCTCCCATGTTCGTGATGATGAGATCAAGTATGTTATCTCCTCTTGTGGGGATGGTGACTAGTTGTTCCATGGCATTTGAGTTTATGAATTCCAGGAACTTTTGGGCTAGGGTGTTTGGGCTTGAGTAGTGTTTCCAGTCTATATTAGGGTAATTGAAGTCACCTAGTATGATGGTGTTTGGTGATACATTTATCTCCTCTAGTGTTTTCAGGAAGGCCATGTGAGGTTCCTGAGTTTGTGAGGGTGGCCTGTAACATGCTACAATTTGCAGAGCAGTCTTGCCTATGGTTAATTGCACCTGGATGGTCTCCGATGCATCGTGCATTGCCACCAGTCTTGAGGTGTGGCTGTCCTTGATGAATATGGATACCCCCCTCCTTTCTTGGTATTGTCCGGATTTTGGGGCCGGAACGCATGATATGAGGTAAAACCTGATAGCGCTGGGGTGCTCTCAGGAGCCTTGAACCAGGTTTCTGTCACAGCACAGACATCGATGTTCTCCATACTGAGAAGGGCCTCGAGTGCGTGCATTTTGAGATTTAGACTTCTGGCATTGAGCAGCATTACCTTTAGTTTTTTTCCTTTTTTGTGTTCTAGGGTGGTAGGTTTAGAATTTGAGCTTTGCCTAAAAAGGCACTATGGGGGTGGCAAGAGCCTTTGCCAATATCCGGAATCCCAGGGGTGACAGGTGCAAGCCGTCCCTTGCAAAGCAGCGTGGCTTGTCCAGCATGTCATCCCAGGCAGACAGATACTGGATCCCCTTTGAATGACACCAGTGTTTAAGCCAAATGTTAAAGCTGATCATCTTATCTCTGTATTGTGGCATCATTCTTGGTGAAGGTAGGATACTGCTCAAGGTCAGGGTCATACCTGCCTGGGCTACATAATCAGAGAGCTCCTCAATGTCTCTTTTCATGTAGTCCAAGGAGGTACGTCTCAGGTCGTTTACACCAGCGTGGACAATGACTGAGTCAGATTTGTACCTGCTGTTGAGAGACCTGAGTGCTTGCGTTATGTGGCGGATTCTAGCGCCCGACAGGCAGCTTACTGTGACCTTCTCCTTACTCAGTCTGGTGAGCGGGACGTCAGTGTGTCTGACTATGGAGTCACCAATGATTAGTGTGTCTGGCATTGTGTTTGGCCTTAAGGGCTGTGACTGTTTGACACTCTGACTGTGAGGTCTATGTGTTGCGGGTGTTGTGTTCTGAGGTGGTTGTTTGGGTGTCTGCTTTGGTGGCCTCTGCTGTTTTGGTAGATTTTTGATCAGAGCCTCCGAGTATGTCTTTGTGTGTTTATGTGTATGATTTGAGGTTGTAATGGTACTATGTGAGACTGGGTCTATAGTGTGTGTGGTAACCTTCTCCTCCTGACTGGTCTTGCCAGTCCTATGTTGAGAGAGCTCAGCCTCCAGTTTGGCCGTATAGTTGCATCTCTCGCATGTATTTGTGTTTTGTGGGAGGAGGAGAGGGTTGTCTGTGTACATGAGGCAATTGTAACATTGCCTCAATATTCCCAGGTTCACCAGCTGAGCAGGAGAGGACGCTAGCAACTGATCCCTCGACATGCTAGAAGGATAGACAAAAAACTTTAAAAAAAGATTCCGGGGGACGTGGGTGACCGAGAAATGGGGGGTTGCCTTTTTGGGGTACTATCTATGACAAGAGTGCCGTATCAAGGTAATAAGTACTGCAGGAGCAAGTGCTAGGTTTAACAGATAGAGAATAGTCTACTTGGAGTCAAGTAGAGATGATCTTTTTAGTTATAGGATACGCTGATTTGATCAGTAGTATAGTTAGAGGAAGGTAGTTTTAAGGGAAAATTTGAAGAGTGGACTTTAGGTAGCCCGAATAGTTTAAACCTGCTTAACCGGCGCTGCCCTAGTGTGCACTTGGAATCCTTGTTTGTTACTATTTGACTGTATTTGTAGCAAATTCTTCTGTGTAAGCTGTATTAGCTGATTCATAGCATTTATAAGTGTTTGCTGTACCTGTTTCTGCCTGTTTTGTGAAAAAAAGAAAAAAGAAAAAAATATCTCTTGTTTTTCCTGCTTTACTAGTTTAGTCCAGTTTCAGAGTTGCTGATTCCTGGGCTTTGGTTGTAGTTCCTGTGTACTGTTTCCTTGCCTTATTTGGGGGAAAGGAAGTTACCTTGCTTACCAGTGGGAGTGGGAAGCATTGAGCTGCCTTTTGTCCAGTTTTGTGAGGTTTCAGCCAGTAACTAGTAGTTTATTGGTCGTTTTGGGCCAGTTTCTAGCTTTTTCCAGCCCCCTGGTATAAAACGCGCTAAACGCGCGTTTTTCAGCTTGTACCTACTCAGCACAGACTCCACGTGGGCCAGCAGAGTAATCCAGGCTGCAGAGAGCTGAATAAGCGACTTTTCTTGATACTAAGTATATTTTTGCAAAACATGTTTGCAAAAGGAATTTCTATGGTGGGCCCAAGCATGCCAAACAAACACAGGCCTCAAGCAAATCAAGTCATCACAACAGCCTCCTCAGATTACGCCTGGGGGGCGCACATGACAGACAGGTGCATTCAGGGCAAATGGTCCCAAAAGGAAAAGCACCTTCACATCAATCAAAAAGAAATGCTAGCAGTGATAAATGCAATTACAGCTTTCAAGGACTTCCTGCATCCAGGACAATTATTGATAAGAACAGACAACACCACAGTAATGTGGTACATAAACAAACAAGGAGGAACACATTCATACCCCCTGTGCAGACTAGCCATGACACTTTGGAACTTGGCTCTGGAATGGCAAATCGAACTTCAAGCACAGTACTTGCCAGGTTTGGAAAACACACTGGCAGACAATCTAAGCAGAAATATGACAGATCCACACGAATGGAAGTTGCATCCTCAAGTGTTTACAAAGATAATCCAAGCGTGGGGGAGGCAAGACATAGATCTCTTCGCCTCCCACAGGAATCATCAGTTGGAAAAGTTTTGTTCAAGGACCTTTCATCCAAAGGCCTGGAGAGTGGACGCCTTTTCATTCAGTTGGACAGCATGGACAGTTTACGCTTTCCCACCTCTGCCTCTTCTGCCCAAGGTGCTCTTGAAAGCAAGAGCAGACAGACCGAAGATGATACTGATTGCTCCAGACTGGCCAAGACAACACTGGTACCCACTCCTGAGGAGCCTAACACATACTCCTCCCTGGTCCCTACCTCTAATGCCTCGTCTGCTGACTCAGCACAGCTACAAAACTCTTCACAGTCAGCTGAAAACACTCAATCTCGCTGCATGGAAAATTCCTTAACACCACAACAGACTCTACTCCCCAAAGAGGTGCAGGATGTCATTTTGGAGGCCAGAAGGCCATCTACTAGAAAGGCTTACTCCGTAAAATGGAAACATTTTTGCTCTTGGAATGAGAAAAAAGGCCAGGACCCTAGAAAACTGAATTTGCCTCAGGTATTACAGTATCTAGCTGAGCTGCTGAACAGTGGACTTTCATTTTCCTCCATAAAAATCCATGCCTCAGCCATTTCTGCAGAATTCAACACAGATCCACCCTTATTCTCTCACCCACTCTTAAGACAGTTCCTCAGAGGGGCTAAGAATATAAGACCACCAAGGAAACAACCAATTCCAGCCTGGGATCTTAATTACATTCTAGAAAAATTAACATTGCCTCCCTTTGAACCAGCTGCCTCAACAGATTTGCAATATTTGTCCTGGAAAACAGCTTTCCTCCTGGCCATTACCTCAGCTCGTAGGGTTTCGGAACTACAAGCCCTCATGGCTGTGCAGCCCTTTCTCATCTTCCATCAGGACAGGGTTTCCTTTCGAACCAACCCGTCATTTATGCCTAAAGTGGTATCCAGGGTAGCTTTAAATCAAGCCATACACTTACCTACCTTTTACCCCAATCCTCAAAACAAAGGGGAAAGGCTGCTACACTCCTTAGACATCCATAGACAGCTACATTATTATTTGGACAGAACAAAGCCTTTCAGGAAATCAGAACAACCTTTTGTGTCCTATGCTGTAGGAGCTCAAGGGAAGCCAGTTACCAAACAGACAATTTCAAAATGGATAGGCCACTGCATACGGTTTTGTTACTCCTGTCATGGAAAATCTGTCCCTACAGGCATCAGATCCCACTCCACCAGGGCCACAGCTACCTCTACAGCCTTCCTCAGAGGAGTTCCTACCAAAGATATTTTGGAGGCAGCCACTTGGAGTTCTGTGCATACCTTCACAAAACATTACCACCTGCCTTTATATTCCAAAACTAGAGCAGGCTTTGCCACTGCTGTGTTGCAGGGTATTCTGACTCATCCCAGTTCCACCTAGTGCCTACCACCCTGTGCGTAGCTTTGGGATTCTACCCATCTGTGATTACTGCAGCTGTTTGCATGATGAACATAGTACAGTTTTGTACCTACCATAAATGTAGATGTTCGAGTGCTAATACAGCTGCAGTACAGTTTTCCCTCTCTCCTTCCCCTCTTGGTAAAGGCCTAGGGCCTAACCCCTCTTCATACAACCTGATTGGGTTATCCTTCTATGGTATATTTGCTTGTAACTACTGTTTTTTGATTATATTGCATTTCATGTATATAATTATAATTTATGTATTGCCTTCCTTTTGGGGGCACCTGACATCTGGGGCAAGAAAGACTGAAGAAAATGACGTCGGCTGTGTCTTATATACTCCTGCCTCACTGACGTCAGGAAAGAAAGCGACAACAACCGACGCCAGACCTAGACTTTGGAATTCGGCCGACCGAGGACCCGCCTGATGGCAGAAAACCCATCTGTGATTACTGCAGCTGTATTAGCACTCGAACATCTACATTTATGGTAGGTACAAAACTGTACTTTCCTTCTATCCAAATAAGGTATGGGCCAACACATAAACTACAATACAGCCCTGGATTCAGCAAACTATGAAAACTGGACTCTACTAGCTTCAGAAAGGCAGGAACAAGTATAGGATAGGTTACTTTTTTTTTTTATTTGTTTTTTTTTTTTTAGAAATTAAGGCAGTAAACACAAAATAAACACTTTTAAGGCACAG
Source organism: Protopterus annectens (assembly GCF_019279795.1). Classification (NCBI taxonomy): domain Eukaryota; kingdom Metazoa; phylum Chordata; order Ceratodontiformes; family Protopteridae; genus Protopterus; species Protopterus annectens. The sequence goes on along the minus strand of NC_056736.1, from coordinate 730,668,735 downwards.
AAAAATGGCTATCGCACTTGAGTGTGTAGCCTACAACAGTTAAAGCAGTTTAAATGCTTAAAAAGCAAATTTAAAGTGCAAACGGTAAATAAGTACAAAAAAGTTGCAAAAGGCTTTTTAGTATCAAATAAACACTAGAAACCGAGTGTTTTGGCGGAATTAGCAATTCCTTACAAGAAACAAGCAAAAAAAGTTCTTAAGTCAAACCAAAGTCTCTCTTTTCTCTTTCTGCTGCTGTAGGACTCTGCAGATCACCTGACCAGGTTCTTGCTGAGCTGATACAAGCACAAAAAACACGCAAAAGCGGGTTTTTATAGCAGGAAGATAAAAGGGATAGAAATTAGCCCAAAATGGCCAATAAACTACAAATTGCATCTTGTATGGTATAACCAAGGCTGTACAACAGTGCACCAAATATTTTAAGGGGTATGTGGTTGGGTATAGTTTGAGATCATACACTATTCCTATCTCCTGAAGAGTCTAAAAACAATTGCTACTGTAAGGCAGCCTATTGCTGTCCCAGAGACTTCCCATACTCTGGAACAAACTACCTATCTATGTCAAGCAAAGCTCCTCATTAGCACTCTTCAAGAAAAATCTTGATGATTGGATGGGAGATAGGAAATTCACCCCGGGGATCACTTCTGTGGCTCTGCTCGACAGGGGCACAGGAAAATAATTTTCTTGGGTGGTGAAAGCCAGGGTACCTTTTTGGCTAGGCTTATATAGGCCCTAGGGCCAATAGCCTAGTACCTACCTATGAACCAAACATTGTAATTTCAAGTTAAAAACTCAAATGCAAGAAACCAGGTCTTAAGTACAAGCATTTCTTGAAACCAACTACATTAGATGAGTGCATCTTTTATCTGCATTTCCTTAGCTTAGACCATTCTAACAGTAAAACAAAACTTGCTAGTTATTAAGAGGGCATTCAGGCAATCAGTTTAGAGGGTGTTATTTCCCCATGTGGTTTGTGATATCCCTGTGACTGTGTGAGATACAAAACATAAAACAGAGGTACTAACAAACTATTTAAATGTATAGACGATACTCTTTAAATTTTGGTATGATGTAAGAGTCTGGTTATGCACATACCAGTATAAAATCTGTAAAAAAATCAGTGTGGATCCCTTTAAAATGCATAATGATAAATTCTATACAAGGTTAGTAAAAGTAAGACAACATGGATTTTTAACTTTAGAAAACCAAAGTTACAGTGCTCAAAATATAACTGTTACCTACAAATGAAATTGTGTACCACAAAACTCTCATTTTCAGTGGTAGTTGAGTGCTTTGCAAATTCAGGGAAAAAGCCACTGAAGATGCATTTGTATGCCTCAGTGGCAGCTATAGGGAAGAGAGACATAGAAATTCTAAGCTGGGTTGAAAATAATGAAGCACAAAATGTAGAAAAGTCATATTTTTTACATTGTGAAAGGCCAATGGTAAGACATTTTAAAACGTTGGGAGCTTGGCCTGATAGACATTCATTTGGGATTCTGTAGTGAGTCCTTTATGTTTTTCCTATGTAAAGATAACATATTTAATTAATTTAGGTTCAGAGCATTTTGTGGTCCTAACATTTATGTCTCTGAACTTTGTAGAGAGATTTGTGGTTGAATTTATTGAAAGGAAAGAGACAAGGCCATGATGTAACTATGCAGCAGTGAATACACTGTGAAAGAGAATAAGAGAATATGCATGCAATTTAGGACAGATGTGTTGATCAAGGAAGATATTTGATTAGTTTTACAATATGACTATGACAATATGATGGGGGGGTACCCTAGAGGTCTGTAGCCTGGACAGGTGGGAGATCATATCTCATTTAAAAGTGGAAATGAATCAAATTATTAATCTTAAAAATGTGGTAAATATTTTAAATTATAAGGCGCTTTTAGGTATGTTGGGCAGATAAAGAGCTGAAGATACCTCATCGTTGCGAAAAAGTTGGACATTTAATACAGTGGTGTAACTTAAGGAGATACGAACAGTGAAGGAAAAAGTGACAAAAATCTGCTTGCAAACTATCCTGCAAAAAATGTGGAAGTCAGCAACATTTTTGTTGTGATTTTGAGGAGGTGGGGTAAACAAAGAGTTTGTTTTGCATGACAGTTAATACACTTAGCTAGCTATTGTCTTATGTAGAATAGCAGGAAATGCCTTTCCAAGTTCAAAGTAAGCGGTGTGCACTGATTACTCTCTGTCGAGTGTTGTTGCTATTTTTCCTAATGCAGATGCCAGGCTTAGATTGGATGAGCTAAAATAGCTCACTGTAGAGTCTTGGGACTAGGAGTAGGGGTAATGGGGTCAGTTCAGGTAGGGATTGGTCAGGAAGATATTAAGAAATGGAGTGAGAAGAGGTGGTCCATGGGGAGAGCTGAGAAAAAGCCAGGGAGCACAGTGATCAGCCTATGTCACAGGTGAAATTCCCCAGGACAGTGTTTCCAACCCATGCCCACCACCAATTAAAAGTAGAGGAGAAAAAAATGGTTGGCTTCAAAGTCATGTTTACTTACATCAGGGTCAGGGTAGGGAGAGAAGATTTTGAAGGAAACCCATTGACCTGTACAGATTTGAGATGGAATTCTGTGTTTTTCTCTTTTTCTTTTTTTGGTGGGGGGTTGCCTTCTTCAACAGGGTTGCCTTCTTCAACAGGTATAGACAATTAGCTTCAGACTGCCTCAGTCATATGGACATAAGTCAGGACTGGCAAGAGATACCCAGGCACATGGTGGAGTGTTGAGATTTATTAACATGGCCTCTCAAAGAATATAGGTAGACCTAGAGGAGAGTGTAGGACTATTCCCAGTCTCACACTATAATGTTGTCACTGATTCAAAAGGCAGAACCTCTCTTGAACAAGCTCAAACAGTTCCCAGTCTAACAGAAGTATCTTCTTTGTACTATTTTGCATAAAATATATTGGAATTCTTTTCACAATTCTGTATAGATTGCAGGTTAAACTCATAGCTCTAAATTGCCTGAGTATGTTGTGACTCACCCTATCACCAACACTCACACTTTGTGAACTGGTATCTCTGTTTGCTGACAGTATAGATCATGGATGTGTGTGAATTCTAACATAATTTGTCTTATATCATTGATAGGGATTGGTTAGATTTTCCTTAATTCTCTTTAGGAAACCATTGGGTGTGTTGTCTCATCTCATGAATTTCAGATTTTAATATTATTTACTGCAGTGCTTGGCATGCTTTCATGTATGCAAGAGATGCTTCCCTTAGCTTTTATAGCACTCATCAAGGTATGCCTTTGCTTTTGATGACCTCTGCATACCATTTTTCTATAAGAACAGGCAATGTTTCCTGCATATGTGTGCCAATCGTTGTGTACTAGTAAGATGCTACAGCCAGAGGCTTTCCTTTCAGTTTTCTGATGTAGTTATTGAATACTGTGCTACTGTTTTCCGACTTAGGTGAAGCTGAATTCATCTTTACTTCTGGAGATTTGATGAGTTAAACAATGTACCTTGTAATCTATTTAGACTTATTTTATGACTAGCATAAGTTTTAATATCCAAGTACCTGTTTTTTGTTGTATGTCTTAGTCATTTTGTGATTTCACCAAATGGGGAATTTACAGAATTTATCTACATATTTATGTCATGTTGTTGTTTGTCTTTTCGGCTTTTCTTGGTTAGGAGTCGACACAGCGGAACTCCGGTCCACTAATGATTGGCAGTCGATTTTTATGGTGCTGAGTTGCCAGCCCGACGTCCAACCTTCAGCGAAGACACACCCATTCACGCATGTCTTTCGGAGACCACTCGACCGCGGGGAGGACATGCAGACTCCACACAGAAGGCACTTGTCATACCCATATGATTTCATGAATTTAGAAATTAGTGTCATAGATGTAGTGATAGTATCCAGACCAGGCTTATTTAGGTCACGAAGGATTGCATCCAAGTGTAATTTCATATATATATATATATATATATATATATATATATATATATATATAATTTATTGAGTCATTGTTTTTAATGCTGAGGTAAATGAAGGGTAATGTGTTTATGAATTAATTATTAATTTTAATGTATTGTTAAACAAAAGATGATGGGGGGGGGTGACATAACATGGGTGTGTTACAGAAAGCATCTAGATGTGTCAACCCAGCTGAAGTTTATACTGTTTGCTCCAAACTGTTTTAATACTGTTTATTAATATTTAGTTGTGCACATTTGACACTGTATAATTTATATATTCAATGTCTGGGAAGTGAAAATCTGCCCTGGAACTGATATTTTACTGACTTTTACATACTGGACAAGAGCTAATGACATCATCCAAGCACCAAGCAGAAGAGCTGAAAGCATAACAAAATAAGTCAGTAACCAACAGGCTACACGAAGGATCCTCAGGAAGGTTCTCGAAAAGTAACAATGTCCTCCAAGCAGATTTATCCATTTGACAAAGCTATCTTCACATTTGATTTTTTTAATTTAATTAATTTAATTTTTGAATATGAAGAGGACTAAAAAAAAACAGAGTACAGAAAGTTTTATGCTTAGTACTTGTACTCCCTTTGCAGAAAGGAGAATCCCATTTGGTTAAAAAAAAACACTCCACCAGACTGCTGTCTCATTTCAGGCTTATAGACAATGACTGTAAAAAACAATGAAAACAGTGAATCCAGAAGTTTAATAAAAAACAAAATTCCACTCCTTTAGTGCCTCGGACATACAGCCTTTGATAGAGTATAAAAACACATACCCACAATGCATGTATTTACATCAATCAATATTAATTAATACAATTAAACAATTAAACTGTTGTTTTATTGGAAATTCTTGTTACAAGATAAAAATCTTTATGAATACTTGCCTCAAAGACCCATGGTTTCTTATAAGAGAGTCAGAAGTGTTAAAGATATGATTGTTCATGCACAATTTGTACCCCGGGTACAGCCATTGGGAGTACAAACTTTAAATTTTGGATTGAAACCCTGTGGACATTGTTCAGTATGTAAATTTACTATACTAACTTTTCATTTGATTAATAATAGAGTGTTTTATCCATGTGATGTTTTAGTTGTGATACAGAAGGAGTTGTTTATGTATTAAAATGTGAATGCAGTTTATTTTATGTGGGCAAAACAAAACAAAGCTTCAGAGTTAGGTTTCAAGAACATCTTGGAGACATTAAAAACAAGAAATTAGAAAGCCCTTTAGCGTTGCATTTTGATATTTGTTATCAGGGTGATAGTGGTAACTTAAAAGGTACTGTTTTAGAAAGGGTAAAGATTATTCCTGGTATGTCTTTAAAAAATAAACTGCTTCATAAAGAGGCAGTTTTCATTTTAAAATTAGGTACTCTGCTGCAAAAGGGCTTAATAAGGAATTAAACTGGAAATGGTTGTTGTAATTGTTTAATTGTATTAATATTGATTAATATAAATACATGTATTGTGGGTATGTGTTTTTATACTCTATCAAAGGTTGTATGTCCGAGGTGCTAGAGGAGTAAAATTTTGTTTTTTATTAAAACTCTGGATTCACTGGCTTTATTGTTTTTTTTTTTGTATATTTTATGTTTTTTTTCTTTTGTTGGTTGTTATAGACAATGAACACCCTAAAATGCTCTTTGCAGCACCTGCAATGTGTCCATTAATGACTTCTGCAATTCATATGGGGGTTACATTTATTGGTAACTTACCTAAATACGATTGTAGATTCTTTTTTATAAGACCCATTGCCCCTACTACTGTTGGAACTGTCTGGGTATCTTTCGTCCACATTGCTCTCGTTTCTGCCTGCAGATCCTGATATTTTATGACTGTGTCTCTCTGTATGCAACACACTGTAGTCACTGGGTGTGGTGATTTCAGTGATCAATGCTACTTTTGTCTTCTTTTCATGGAACTATATCCTGTCTTTTGAACTGTTGGTAATGGATGATCCCATGTGATGTAAACCTCAGCATTTTCTATAATGCTTTGTGGCTCATGTTTCCAGTGTTTTTGAACCACTTCAATACCATGTTTGCACAATCCCCAGTGCAACAGTCTTGCCATATTATTCTGCCATTAGTATGTCACAACCAGCAATGAGGTGTGTGACTATTTCCAATTTGGTTTTACAAACCCTACATTTGTCTGTTTCTCCCACATGTTCAACGGACTTTGTAAACCAAAGTGTGCATAGCCCACTATCTTGGGCCCCACTATTAACCTTTCATCTCTTGGTTTGAATTCGCATCTCCTTAACCATTCCTGCATTTGTTCCTGATCAACTTGAGGTTCTTCCAGAAGTTTTCTATATTTGCAAATACATTTATGCATTTTCCACATTTCTTGCCTTCTCATCTGGTCCTTCACCTCATATTCTTTCTTTTGTTTTTTGCTGCCTGATTTTTATCTACTTCTGGTTTGCTTTCCATTCCTGCTTGACACCGATATGCTTCTGGTAGACTAAGCAGAGAAGTCATCTTAGATTTAGTCTCCTCATGTTTCAAAACTTTCTCTACGTTTGGATCTTGTGAGGTCAGCAGATATGTGTGCAGTCCCATGATTACAGAGCTATACTGTAATCAGTTTCAACGAGGCCCATACCTCCTACGGAACAGGGAATATATAATCTTGGTATACACTGATTTTTATAAATCATTTGGTGTGCATGTCACATCCTTCTGGTTTTCCTATCTAATCTATCTAACTTGTTTTGGGGCCAATCAGTTACTCCAGAACTGTAAGTTAGGACAGGAAGAGTAAATTGGTTTATAGCTTGAAGTTTATTTCTAGATGTCAGTGATGTTTCAGGATTAATTTAAGTCATCTAAAAGTATTCCTTACTAAGTGTTGTTCACATTTGTTCATGTTTTTATTGTCGATCCTTCATGAATTCCCAATTATTTATACACACCTTCTTGTTCAAGTTCTTTTATATGACATTCTTGTCGTAAACTGATAGGAAGTCCGCAAGCTAGATCCATAACTTCGGGATAAGGATTGCCTCTAAGGGCTGGGTCGGCTAGGCTCAAGTGTGAAGTTTCGCCCCCTCGCCATGCTCCCCCCTCCCTAGGGAGGCCGGGTGAATGGCGGCAGCAAATCTAGATGCATGCCAGGCCATTCTTGTGGATCTCACCCGGCTGTGGCGGGTGCTACTATCTGACTTAGACCTGGTGCTGACCAGGGGAATCTGACTATTTAATTAAAACAAAGCATAGTGAAGGCCCGAGATGGGTATTGACATGTTGAGATTTCTGCCAGTGCTCTGAATGTCAAAGTGAAAAAATTCAATGAAGCACGGGTAAATGGCGGGAGTAACTTTGACTCTTTTAAGGTAGCTAAATGCCTCATCATCTAATTAGTGATGCTCATGAATGGATGAATCAGATTCCCACTGTCCCTATCTACTATCTAGCAAAACCACAGCCAAGGGAATAGGCTTGGCAAAATCAGCGGAGAAAGAAACCCTGTTGATTTTGACTCTAGTCTGGCACTGTGAAGCGACATGAGAGGTGTAGAATAAGTGGGCGGCCTCAGCCACCAGTAAAATAGCACTGCTCTTATTTTTTTTTCACTTACCTAGTGAGGTTGGGGGGATGAGCCCCACTGGGGCTCTCACTTCCAACTCCAAGCGTCCAGGCATCAGTGTTAAAGAGTAGAGCAGGTGTCCTAAGGCGAGCTCAGGGAGGACAGAAACCTCCTATGGAGCAGAAGGGCAAAAGCTTGCTTGATCTTGATTTTCTGTATGAAAACAGACCCTGAAAGCAGGGCCTCACAATCCTTCTGGCTTTTTGGGTTTTAAGCAGGAGGTGTCTGAAAAGTTACAATAGGGATAACTGGTTTGTGGCAGCCAAACGTTCATAGCGACATTTCTTATTGATCCTTCAATGTCAGTTCTTCCTATCATTGTGAAGCAGATTTCACCAAGAGTTGGATTGTTCACCCACTAGTAGGGAACGTGAGCTGGGGTTAGACTGTAGTGAGACAGGCTAGTTGTACCCTACTGATAATGTGTTGTTGCGATAGTAATCCTGCTCAGTACGGGAGGAACTGCAGGTTCAGACATTTGGTGTATGTACTTGGCTGAGGAGCCAATGGTGCGAAGCTACCATCTGTGGGATTATGACTAAATGCCTCTAAGTCAGAATCTCACCTAAACATAACAATACCACAGTGCCATAGATCTCCATCTGGCCAAGGATAGCCAGCCACTAGGTCAGCAAGGAGTGCCGCTTGTCACTGGGTTGGAGCACGGACGGAAGGGGGCCGCCTCTCTCCAGCAGTGCACCTCACGTTCATGGGGAACCAGGTGCTAAATCATTCATAGATGACCTGATTCTGTGTACACCCCTGGGTGTGGCCCCACGTGGCCAGAGGGGAGGCATTGTGTCACACAACCGGGATGGCACCCTCGCCTGCTCCCACATGGGGAGTCCATCACCTCCAGGGCGTGTTGGTGGACTGCACCACTGGGTCAGGCACCACTTCCATGGCCGTCTCACCAGGGTGGCAGAGGAGTATCTGCACCTACCGCCACATGGACGGGGCCTCCACCCTCCTGTCGCTGATAGGCAAGGGGGATGGATGCCACCCCTAACTCTTGCTCTCCTTCTCCCATGCCCTGGGAGTCATGGGTTTGGTCCTGCTGGTCTCCGCTGGGGCAGGTGGAGAGAGAGAGAGACAGAAAGGGTCAGGGAGGTGGACGGAGGAGAGGCTATACCCGGGGATGCCGCCATCCTGGGACTCTTCATATTAATGATACTTCTGCGGGTTCCCCTACAGAAACCTTGTTACAACTTTTAATTTCTCTAGATAGTCAAGTTTGATTGTGTTTTCAGTGTACCAACAGGGCCATGACCAACTCCGACGACCTCACTAAACCATCCAGTTGGTAGTAGCAACTGGCGGTTTGTACAAAGGGCAAGAACTTAATCAATGTGAGCTTATGATCTGCACTTACTGGGAATTCCTCATTCATGGGGAATAATTGCAATCTCTAGTCCCTATCACGAATGGGGTTCAGCGGATTACCTGGTCCTCTTGGCCAAGGGTAGACACATGCTGATCCATTCAGTGTAGCACGCATGCAGCCCTGGACATCTAAGGGCATCATAGGCCTGTTATTGCTCAATTATGTATGACTGAAAACCACTTGTCCCTCTAAGAAGTTGGAGATGACCGCACAGCACAGTATAACTACTTAGCATGGCGCAGTCTTGTCTGTTATTGGAATTAACCAGACAAATTGCTCCACCAACTAAGAATGGCCATGCACCATCACCCACAGAATCGAGAAAGAGCTATCAATCTGTCAATCCTTTCCATGTGAGGTTTCCTGTGTTGAGTCAGATTAAGCCATAAGCTCCACTCCTGGTGGTGCCCTTCCATCAATTCCTTTAAATTTCAGCTTTGCAACCATACTGCCCCAGAACCCAAAGACTTTGGTTTCCCAGAAGCTCCCCAGTGGGTCATGGGAATAACGCCGTTGAATCGCTAGTGGGTATCACTTATGGTTGGAATTACAATGGTATCTGATCGTCTTTGATCCTTCTAATGAAATCAGTCAAAACCCCCTGTATAAATGCTTTTAATGGCAATACATTTCTACGTTAAATGTAATTGTTTCTTATTTTAAGTTTATTTTTCATAGTTGCACATCTAACAGGGAGATAAAGTAGGGACCTGATTACATAATTCACTCCCTTGTGAATAGTGATCATGTCAAAAATGGCACTTAAATCTTTTTTATCCTAGCTGGTATGTCTTGTACCTTCCTAACCATTTTCTGAAATACTTCGTACCCCTGCATCATCCTCATAAGCATCCCAAGTCAAATGCATTGCTGAAATCATGGTAAATGACACTAACCAGATGGCTTTTGAAACTTCTTTTATACCTCAGTCATAACTGTCTGTCAATGAACTAATGCTCATCTCATGAGCTTGTAATGCTTTGTACCAGATGCTGTCTGTCATAGTTTTTTAGATGTAACATATAAAGGATATGGCCCTTAAATATTTCTGTATTTGTTTTTTCCCCCTGCCTGTGTAGTGTCTTTTACTAGCAGAACAAGATCTGCAGGTTTGCTGTTTACATTGAAGTCTATCTTTCCCTGTATCTTTGTCATTATGCATGTTAAATGTTTATCTTTTCATTTTTCAGTTTTGCTCATGAATGCATGTGGATTAAATGGCAGATTTGTTGCACTGAGGACAGGAAGCCAGTTCTAAGATCTCTAAATCAAACAGCACATTATTACTCTTTACTATAGGTCCCAATGGCATTGAAGAGAGTAACTTTGGCAGGTATAATGTTGTTGCTGTTGACACAGTTTGCTTGTATTGCTAATCAGTTAAAACTGTTTTTTGAGATTTTTTTGTCTATACAAGTCACATTGATTTGTCTTTTGCTGAACACTGGCATTTAACATTATTTCAGGTTGCGTATTTTGAACTCCTGAGTCTACCGAAAGTTATACGGAATGTCTCTATATAGTGTTGAATGTTTAGTATATTCTTGCATTAGATACCATAAAATGTAATATTATGTAGCTTAGTTTTGAAATAAATTGGCTGACAAATTAAGCTATTTTTTCTGATTTTTGTAACTCCAGATAGTTTCAGTGATATTACTGGAAATGACTTACTTCAGTGCTGCAGAAATTTGTTAAGCAAGCAGTGCATACTCTGCATGTGTGTGTGTGTGTGTGTGTGTGTGTGTGTGTGTGTGTGTGTGTGTGTGTGTGTGTGTGTGTGTGTGTGTGTGTGTGTGTGTTCAGGTGTTCATCTTGTGTCCTGACCACACAAAATTTAGTGCGCTTTTATTAGTTTTACTTACGCAACTTATACAGATTTCATCACACTACTAAAAACTTATCTTCTGAAACTTTCAAAAATTCCAGTGTTATGCCCCGGCAACACTACCTAGGCACCCCTTGTTCTCTCACTGCCGAATCATTTCTTATTCTCTGTATTCTTCTAACTGTATCGACTCTCTTATGTATAGTGTATATAATGTCTCCATACTGTATAAACTAATTATCAGCTTCAGTCAACTGTATAATGCAAAGGTTTTCTCATACTGGGTGCTTAACCATAGTTATTTTCCCCCTACATTTTACTTATCTTTTGCACACATTATATGTCTGTATTCTGTACTTTAATCTTATTGCTGTAATTTCACTGGGCTGAGACTGAAATTGGTCATTTGTAATTACAGTTCTACTCCAGTTAAAAACTTATTTATTTTATTTTTATTTTTATTTGTATTTCTTTTGTGGGGTAGAGTCCTGATCACCATAGACCTTTCTCAGACTCATCCGGGGAGCAGTGGCTGGTTAAGTGACTTGCTCAGACTTCTAGGCAGTGGAAGCTGAGGGGATCAAACATTGGGCCACTGGACCACAGGAAACAACTCATTAATAGCTCCTTAGTCCTCAAAACCAGTTGCCAGACAATGCAAATAAATAAATGAATAAATAAATATCATTGATTCAAACTATTGTTATGGCAGGTTACAGAATCTTCTTTATTGAATCTGAAGAACTGTTATACTTCATATTTCATAAACAGGGGAAGCAGTAATGGGCAGTCATTCCTTTAATTAGATGCACACTAATCTAAAAAAATATCTGAATATCTTCCAGGACACATTTGCTTCTTCTTCTTCTTTTTTCTCTGTGTGTGTGTGTGTGTGTGTGTGTGTGTGTGTGTGTGTATTTAATTTCCTCTTTCAGCTGCTTGATATACAGCAGACACACATAAAGTAATATTCTTATCACATACAAACAATGAAAGCATTTAATCCAGTGCAGATTTTCCATTCCATTGGTGTTTGTTATAGTCCATTAAACAATAAACAGTATTTCATGGGTTATAAACCATGGATCCCAAAACCTAGAGGTATAACATGGAGTCAGATGTGCTGAATATTGCTTAGACATTGAAGCATGGTCCAGCGGTGGATAGCATTCTCACCTCACAGCAAGGGGATCCCTAGTTTGATTCATGGCTGAGGTGCCTTCTGTGTGGAGTCTGCATGTCTTCCCTGTATTTGTTTGGGTTTCCTCAGGCTGCTTCAGTTTCCTTCCATATTCCAAAGACATGCAGTAGGTGGACTGGAAATTCTATGGCCATAGGTGTGGTGTATGTGTGCATGTGTGTGTGATGTGGAAGAAGTACCATTACAGGACTAGCCACCCGATGGTGTAAACCCTGGCTATAGATGATTGTCTGTTGAAGTCACTCCCTGACACAATGTGCAGAAATAAAAAAAAGAGGTTGTGGGTGGATGGATGGATTGAAGCATGGTATTGAAAGTGGGTGCCTGATGAAATTGCAAGGACTTGGAATTGTAAGTATGATCTTTAAAATAATGGTACAGGAAAGCAGGTTTTATGAGTATTACTTCTACTCTGAGATTCAGTTATCTCAAAGTTAGTGTGGGTGACAAACTTATTTGGGAGTCCTTTGTCTGTGGGTATGTGGAAGTATGACAGCCACATCAGTCCACAAACACACACACACATACAAACATTTTCACGCATTCATTCATTGTGCACATATACACACATAGACACACACACACATACAAACATTTTCACACATTCATTCATTGTGCACATATAAACACACACACACACACACACACACACACACACGCATTCATTAATTGTGCACACACACACACACACACACACACACACACACACACACACACACACACACACACACACACACACACAGAGTCCCCTCCCGACCTGATTGCAATCACGGGCACACTTACCAGTAAACACACCCACACAGTCTCCTCAGACATGATTGCAGTCATGGCCACATGTACCTACCCACCCCTAAACACACACACACACACACACACACACACACACACACGCACCTAACCTCCCCCATCACTAACACCACTACTCTGACTTTCCAGGCAGAAAACCACTAAAACATACATGCATGCGTACAGCCCATCACATAAATACACACACACACACACACACACACACACACACACACACACACACACACACACACACACACACACACACACACACACACACACACCACTCGTAATACTTGTCCTTTAAACTTCCCAATGCTTACCTCTTCAGCGGTGGATGAACACAACCTTCTGGCCATGTTTATTACCATGAGTGGTCAGCAGCGGCAGTGCTAATTTATACAAATGATTCTGTGAATCACTCAACTGTACAAATGCCTTACCACAGGAAGTTCTGGGGAGGAAGGCATGGCTAGTTAGCATATGTCTCTCCCCCAGAATGCCTCATTAGCATCTAGCATGGCTGCGTAGACAGCCCATCACAGTGCTGACACATCTTTATGCAAAAGCACTATGGTAGGACTGTCTTTGAATGTGGAGCAGTTACTGCAAGAATACTCTCATGTTGTACACCTTACTGTAATCTTTCTGAATTCAGCCATGCATGTGTCATACTAAGCTTCAAAATTTAATTTAAAGGCATTCAGCAGTAAGCAGTTTCTCTGGTTTCCAGATGTTTTTTTTTTTCCTTTTTCTGCAGTGTTGATCCTAATTGAACATATGTATTTGAAACAAATTTTCCTGAAGTCAGTCTTACTTTGTAGAAATTAGAGCTGACTTTTTATTCTACTGAGTTTTGTCTCATTAGTTGTTTGCCTGTCTGATCTTATCAGTTTTTGCAAGAATCTGTAGAAGTCTTGCCAGGACAAACTGGCACCTAGTAGTCGGTTACTGTCGTGGAAGAGGCAAATCAAATGGGACATTAAGCAGAGGTCAGATATGTCACTTGCAAATGAATTTCACACACCCTCCCTTCGTTTTCATTCTGCTAAAGAGTACATCCAGGAGAGTCAGCTTTCATTTAAGCCTTGGGATGAGAGAAGATGAACAAGTTTTCATTTTATTAAGTTTGTTTTTCAAGGTTGTGCCAAAGTCCACTGCTTGGAACTTTATCACCTAAATGATGGGTTATCAAGAAAAGCTGTAAAACTGCAGCCACAAATCAGCTCTGTACATGCTGCCTTGGGATAAAACAGCACAGCAAGGGAGTTCCATGATGATGTGCCCAGCCATATGTTTAATTAAGGAATTGTAAACAAACCTGCTTTTCAAATGTCACTGCATTTATTACCTGAAGATGTAATACGTCCGGAACCATAACTAGCCACTGCAGAACGCTATGATATTTATGACTATTTTTAGTATAATTTCATCCAGGTGTATGAACAATGAATATTATACTACCTTTATTTAGAGCATTGATTAGACCCCCTTATACAGTATGAGTCATCTTTCTGTCTGTAGGGTGTAAAAATGCAACAGAAATTAGAAATGATCCAGTGGTATTTTAGAAGGAGAGTGAGTAGCATAAGAATAGATAGTTACACAGAAAGGACATGTACAGCTGAATTTATATACTGTACTGTAGAGGATTTTCAGATGTAATGTGCTCCTGACTTATGTATTCTGTTAATAATGTGGCAGCTGTTACATCATCTGTAATTTTAAGAAATACCTCATGTAACACAGCAAACATCATTTTAATAGTTGAAGTAGCTATAAATACAATAAAAACCTGAGTTACTAATATAGGAAACTTTAAGGCACTGCTTGACTTGTTGGAGAGTGCAGGGTATGTAACCATGACTTCTGAAGCACAGAAACGCATTGATAATGTTAATGGAAGTAGACTGATAATATATTATATTATAACATTGCAACAGTAAAGCTGATTTATCTGTGTGTATGCTCTTTGGCAAGATGGCTCCCTCTGTTTAGCATGTAGTCCCAGACATAGGATGTTTTACTCTTTTGTAGATGTTTCTTTCATTCAGTAGTGGATATCAGTTAATGCTACTGTGTTCCATACTAGATGTGTATGAAGCTAACTGTGAAGTGACCGTTTTCCCATTATGACTCTGTCCTCCCAGCCCCAGTCCCATCTCAGATGACCTTTGTGCTTTCTTCTTTAAATTTGCCATACTGGTATATATGTTTCCACAGCATTATGTGTTTGTGGTAGTAAGGAAACTATTCCACACTGCACAATGTACAAGCAAGGATATGGCATCTTGGTCCAAGGATGTCATTGTTCTGCTGTCTTCTGCCCTCATCAGACCAATCATTGACTGGAACACTCCATTGGTGTATACCTGATCAGGCGTATGCAATAACTAGAGCATCCACAGAGGTTCCTCATGAAAAGAATACAGGGTGTAAACAATATATCCTACTTACACCACCTCAAAGCCCTACCCCTGTACTCGGTCTCCTACAGTCTACTGAGAGGCAGTCTGTGTGTCTCTTGTAAAGTATACTCTGATCCCACTCTGATGTTGCATATCCACAAATTAAATAGCATCAGAATTACCCTATCTAGGGACCTAACCTTTATCTGCAGCATAAATAAGACATGTTGGAGGGACAGGTATGTGTCCAATTCATGTGAAGCAGAGTTATTCCTTAATGCAATTCAAGCTTAACTTGGACCATTGGATAGGAAATCGGAAAATTACCCTAGGTCTGTGACATCTATGTCTTACTTGATCATCCATGCCCAAAATCAGTTCTCTAATGGCAAGGTAAGTAAGACAGAAATCTCCTTTCAAAAGTCTAAGACAGGAAATAAAGGGATAGAACTCCCAACCTCTCTTGGTAGCTCAGGGACTTTAGTCCTGTGATCTTTTTGGTTAGGTACCTTTGGAGTCTTTCTGATTGCTTTATATGTTTAAAAACACATTCCAAAGAGGGCATTATACTCAATAATTGGCCTGATTAATGCTGAATATAAGGGAGTGAATAAATCTCTGAATCTTGATGATATTCCTTTGGAAGTTACACTGATTTTTATCTGCACTCATTCCAGCAAACTGATTTTTCTTTCCTTGTATTGCCTCTAAGGTTGCACACGGCTGTCATGGTGTAGTCTGACTATGGATGAGTAGAGTAACAACTTTACTTCTTTGCTGTAGTTCGCTTACCTAAGGATCCACCTCAGTAGTCTGCTTGATGTCACTGGCCTCTTGCTTTGCTACTTATGACCCATTCCATTTTCATCAGCTGTAACATTGTTGCGGCACTTTTAAAACCATGATGATGCCGTCTGGAGACTCAGAGATTAATGCTGCACATAGGTTTCTAAATAGCAGTGCTTTTTTCCTGACTTGAATGAAGCAGTGTTCTTTATTTTCTGATTGCTGTATTCAGGTCATGTACTGTTACTGCATCACGGTATTACCCATACCACCTACCAGTACCCTATGTAACACAGGAAAGTATTACCCACTGTGGATTACATTTCATAATCTGAAAAATAACTTTGTGACTGCCATATCCTTACTGCGGTGGTGGTGCTGCGGTAGCGTTGTCACCTCACAGTAAGACATTGTCCTGTTCGATTCTCAGCTAAAGCGTCTTCTGTGTGGAGACATGCGTGAATGGGCGTACCTTCGTTGAAGGTTGTGCGTCAGAGCTGGCAACTCAGTACGTAAAAATCTACTGCCAATCATTAGCAGACCGGAGTTCCACTGTAGCGACCCCTAACCGGGAAAAGCCGAAAGATACAACAACAACAACATATCCTTATGTTGTAACATGTCATATGTGATTGTTAGCATGTCATACATGATCTGTTAACATGCCATACATGTTCTGCAAGCATGCCATATGCATTTTGTTAACATGTCATACCTGTGGAGTGATGCTTATAGTTTTTGACACATTCTGTTGGGAAGTGTAGGGGTCTGACCTCATTAGCTGCAGTGTGTACTTTATAGAGTTTTAAACACATGGTTGCTGCTTGCTTTCATTTTTATGTTCTGGGTACTTTTACTTGTTGATTCATAGTCTTCTGGGAGATTGTATGAAGCAGAGCACTCAGTATCGCTCCTTCACTGAGCCATGCGGTACCTTTCTAAATAAAATCCATAAGCAAATCAAGGATATACAGCTGCCATCTTGGAATAAAAGAATGTTAGTTTATCAGTAGTTTTTCCATCACAGTTGTGTAATCTAGTCATAGTAGGAAAAACCATCAGATTTTAATAAAAATAAAAATGCATACTTCTTTTATTTCTTGTATACCATTAGAACAATGTAGATGCATTTCCCTCTTTGAATAACACTAAGATGATTGTCTTCATTTTGAATGCAATCTGATGAAATTTACATTGTTTTTGATTCCACTGAGTTATTAATGGAAAGAATGTAAGATAAAATCAAGTATTTGTTATGTTGACTTCTGACCTATGTAATTATTGGCATATAGCGGTAATATAGGAGAAGTGAAAGCACCAACAATCTATACCAAAATAGGTTTATCATTGCAGATGTGCGATGCAGGCATTGGTTATGTGTCTATACGTTATCTAGAGCTGCAGATCATAACAGTTCCTGTTCAAATGTTGAAAGCCTTATACTATAAGGAAGATTTAACTGACATAGAAATTTTCTGCTCAGAGATGCACAAAAAAATACAGATGATGGTCAGAAAGTTTCTTGCTAGGTAGTAAGAGGACAAACTTGGAATTTGTGTCAGTTAACTCTTCTTTGCAGCAAAGAATACCAGTGACTGAATGTGTCAAGCCAACACCAAAT
Organism: Protopterus annectens; assembly: GCF_019279795.1. Lineage (NCBI taxonomy): Eukaryota > Metazoa > Chordata > Ceratodontiformes > Protopteridae > Protopterus > Protopterus annectens. Next base: position 730,651,164 of record NC_056736.1, on the reverse strand, counting down.
ATGTTATAATCCAAGCACCATAAACGCTGTTCCCAATGGCAATAAAACGAAAATTGGAACACCAAAAGATAATGTAGACACAGTTCGTCGCACCAAACAATCCTTTAACTTCAATAAAACTTTTATTCGCATAAAACACAAGTGAGCGCTTTCGCCAAAAGGCTTCTTCAGACTTATACACAATACAAAGTTCTTCAATCATTTAAATAGCCCTCCTTAAGTTATGATTGGTTACAAAATCTACATTTAAAATCACAATGCTATTTAAAGTGCTAATTACACAGTTGTATGTTACTGTTTTAAAACATGATTGTAAAAAATATATAAATATATATAAAAAATATCCACAAATAAGTCTGATAGTAAGATCATGAGGAACATTATAAAACTGAAACCATAATGGCTTTAATATACATAACTATACTAGCCATATATAAAAAAACACTATGTGCTCTGACATCTCAATTAAAAGCTCACGAAGGGGAAATTTCCCAATGAGAAAAATAATAGTGGATTTATACTAAAAAATACATTGAGAAATATTCTGTACAAATAAATGATACGAACTAAGTCTATTGTGGAAAAATGATTCATGTTTACTTAGGTCTGTATATTCTCCTACTCTTTAGAAAAGGTTTGATCTGGACTTTATCATTGAGACCAGGGGGTTCATCTGCTCTCCATCTGATAATCCATCTGGATTCACATTCCAATGTTTTATTTATTAGGTCACCACCTCTGGAACCTTGCATTAGTGACTGTAAAACATAGAATTTAAAAGTGTGGTTATCTCCTGCTTCTTTACAATGTCTGGCTAGGGCATTAACATCTGAACCTAATCTGATGTGGTAGTTGTGTTCCCTGATACGTTCTTTTAAAGTACGATTGGTCGTCCCAATGTAGAACGCCGGGCATGAGTTACAGATGGCCAAATAAATAACATTTCTGCTCTCACAACTGGTATTAGTATAAAAACTAAACTTACGTCCCGTGTTCGGGTGTATGAACTCTGTATTCAAGCTTATATAAGTGCACTGATTACACTTGCCACAGGGTACAGTGTTCGAATTAATACCCATGTTGTTCTTCCTATTGCATATATAGGCTCTTTAAGTTGGCGTGATTTTTGTACACCACTCTCGGGTTAGGTCCTACCACCTTACCCACCTCCCTGTCTGATAATAAAATGTCCCAATGCTTAGTCATAAGCCCTTTTACTTCTAAACTTACTTTACTAAAAAACATGGTGGCTCTAGTGTCATTCGTAGGTAGTGTCGTAACCTCAGAATGTTCAGACTGCTCTGAAAAATAGGGTCTCGCTCTATTAGATCTTAGAAGATTCACTTCAGTGATTGTCTCATCAATCTTTTGTTCTTCATATCCCCTGTCTAAAAATCTCTTCTTAAGCTCCTCCACTTCAAGCCTATAGTGATCATCACTGGGGTTGAGCCTAGACACTCTCATAAATTGTCCTTTCAACACATTATTAAAAACATGTAAGGGGGTGCATACTTTGTCTGTGGAGTAAATTATTCCTATGACACCCCTTTCTATGAATATAAGTATTAAGTAGACCATTAGTCAACCTATATACTTCAACGTCCAGAAAAGAAATCTTAGTTCTGGAGAAGTTCAAAGTGAACTTCAAAAAGTTTGTAGAAGTGTCCATATAGTCGACAAAGGTTCTTAAGGAATCTTCATTCCCTAACCAAATAAAAAAGAGGTCATCCACAAACCTACGATACATACCTACAAATTCCTTAAAATAAGCATTATCGTATATAAACTTGTCTTCCCATGTCACATGATAGGTTGGCGTAGCTATTGGCACAAGATGTGCCCATAGCTACGCCATCCCTCTGAAGATATAAATCATCACCAAAAACAAACACATTGTTGGTAAGAATGGTTTCAAGATACAAAGCAACCAAGTCTGCCTTCTCAGCAGAAAAGTCTGAGTGGGTGCGTAAATATTCTAGTATATAACAAATGCCCACCTCATTGGGAATTACTGTAAAGAGGCTCACAACATCTAAAGTCACTAAAAAGTATGGTCGGTCCTCATTCAGTTGTTTTGTAAAAGTGTATAAATCTATCAGGAATTGTTTACTATCTATAAGTATACTCGTATTTTGATCTACAAGTGGTCTTAATAAGCTCTCCGTATATACTGAGAGCGGTTCCGTAACCCACCCCTGGCCTGCCACAATCAGTCTCATAGGGGGGCTCATATAGGACTTATGAATTTTCGGTAGCCCCTGGATGACCGGTATAACCGGATCATTAACTTTGAAGTACTCATATAGATCCTTGGTAATATATGAGGACATAAGGAGATCATCTAGCATATAATAAACGTTAAACACTTTATCCGTTAACACTTTATGATCTATTCTATGATAGAAATTCTCATCATTCAGGAGCTGTCTCATTTTCTCATTATAGTCAATTATATTCATAAGTACAATAGGACCACCCTTATCGGCTGGCCTAATGACCAATTCCTCATCATTTCTTAAGTCATTTAGTGCTTTCCTTTGATGGTAATTCAGGTTCTGTCCATGTCTTCTAACCTTTTTATTTCGAAAATGGTTATATATATCATTTTCTAACACTTTGCCAAATACCTCGATCACAGGATGCAACTGTGGTACATAAGTACTATTTGCACGAAAGCCAGTAGGCCCTCTATTATTCTCCTGGCCAAAGTCCAATTTCAGTTGTACATTTCTGATGAACATCTTTGTGTCTATAACGGTCTCAACTAAATCACTATTATTAGTTGGAATAAAGCTAAGGCCCTTATTTAGAACTTGTTCTTCATATTTATTCAAAACTCTACTGGACAAATTTATAACTAGTGAGTTGTTTTCTCCCACATCTTTTTCAACGTGGGACCATGATGTTCCTCTATGGAGCCTTTCCTCTTCTGTCTGCCCCTGCTGGCAGACCGTCTCCTTTCCAAAAAATGATCTTGGGCTATAGGAAATGGAGTATTAACCTTATTGGTTAATGAGAGGTTATTATTGTCCTTAGGTCTAACCACCACTTCTGTTTGCGGTGACTTACTATTGGTAAGTGTATTGGTACATACCACAGGCTCACCCAATATTTCAGGGGCCCCTAGATCACTACTGTCCTCCCCATGCGTTCTAAGTATTCCATTGCCCACTCTAGAGATGTTTTCTCGTTCATCTACAGGCAATGCAGTGCTAGCATTAAATACATGTCTATCATCCTGTATGCTATCATTACTGACATGTCGAACAAGTGGTTGATTTGAAACACATGACTGATTTACAACACCATTATCATTAAACGAACCACTACTAGACTCCTTTTGTGTATGACCTCGTGATGTTACACTTGCATAACTATGCTGATCATTACGTGACCTGTTAGCATTATATACATTGTTGTTTCTCTCCCTCGCCAAGTAAAACTTGGCTATTTCTAAAGTCACGTACATCCCTGGTTATTTTGATCTTTTTTTGATCAAACAAACGTTTCTCTAATATCATAACATCGTCCAGAACTTTCTCAAGTCTTATAACATGAACATTGTCAGTGTAGTTCTTTTTAAAGTCATTAAACAATTTGTTAACTAAAAGTCTCAGCTTATTCTCCTCTGGTGTGTGGTAATCAACAAGCAGCCTCATATAATTGAAGCTCAGCTCAAGATTGAGCTGCTGCCAACGATAAAGTAACTCAGGAAACTTGTTACCTGACGTGGGCATCTTTAAAATACGAAGCCCACGCGGTATTATCTTTTTATTCAAGCAAGCTTCAAAATAATGTCTCTGTACCTGTAACTTCTTTAATTTCATAAAGGCAGTCTCCAACTCTTGTAAGTCCCTAAAAACGTTCAAATTATTCATGTCGCTAGTAATATCCACAGTCCCTCCGACACTAGGTTTGAAATCAAGTAGCAAGTTGTCCTCACCGGTCACACAAACTTGGAAGCGTTCCGTGAACTTACTTGCCCTCTCCAGCATAGGTGGCATGTAAGGAAGTTCGATATTTTGACTGTTTACGTTCGCCATGCTCCTAGCGTGCTGCACCGACCAAAAATAAAATAGTGAAATAATCCAAATGCAGAGTAGCACACAAACGGAGACCGGAACAAGCGTTATAAAAATACAAAAATATAATCCAAGCACCATAAACGCTGTTCCCAATGGCAATAAAACGAAAATTGGAACTCCAAAAGATAATGTAGACACAGTTCGTCGCACCAAACAATCCTTTAACTTCAATAAAACTTTTATTCGCATAAAACACAAGTGAGCGCTTTCGCCAAAAGGCTTCTTCAGACTTGTACACAATACAAAGTTCTTCAATCATTTAAATAGCCCTCTTTAAGTTATGATTGGTTACAAAATCTACATTTAAAATCACAATGCTATTTAAAGCGCTAATTACACAGTTGTATGTTACTGTTTTAAAACATGATTGTAAAAAATATATAAATATATATAAAAAATATCCACAAATAAGCCTGATAGTAAGATCATGAGGAACATTATAAAACTGAAACCATAATGGCTTTAATATACATAACTATACTAGCCATATATAAAAAAACACTATGTGCTCTGACATCTCAATTAAAAGCTCATGAAGGGGAAATTTCCCAATGAGAAAAATAATAGTGGATGTATACTAAAAAATACATTGGGAAATATTCTGTACAAATAAATGATACGAACTAAGTCTATTGTGGAAAAATGATTCATGTTTACTTAGGTCTGTATATTCTCTTACTCTTTAGAAAAGGTTTGATCTGGACTTTATCATTGAGACCAGGGGGTTCATCTGCTCTCCATCTGATAATCCATCTGGATTCACATTCCAATGTTTTATTTATTAGGTCACCACCTCTGGAACCTTGCATTAGTGACTGTAAAACATAGAATTTAAAAGTGTGGTTATCTCCTGCTTCTTTACAATGTCTGGCTAGGGCATTAACATCTGAACCTAATCTGATGTGGTAGTTGTGTTCCCTGATACGTTCTTTTAAAGTACGATTGGTCGTCCCAATGTAGAACGCCGGGCATGAGTTACAGATGGCCAAATAAATAACATTTCTGCTCTCACAACTGGTATTAGTATAAAAACTAAACTTACGTCCCGTGTTCGGTGTATGAACTCTGTATTCAAGCTTATATAAGTGCACTGATTACACTTGCCACAGGGTACAGTGTTGAATTAATACCCATGTTGTTCTTCCTATTGCATATATAGGCTCTTTAAGTTGGCGTGATTTTTGTACACCACTCTCGGGTTAGGTCCTACCACCTTACCCACCTCCCTGTCTGATAATAAAATGTCCCAATGCTTAGTCATAAGCCCTTTTACTTCTAAACTTACTTTACTAAAAAACATGGTGGCTCTAGTGTCATTCGTAGGTAGTGTCGTAACCTCAGAATGTTCAGACTGCTCTGAAAAATAGGGTCTCGCTCTATTAGATCTTAGAAGATTCACTTCAGTGATTGTCTCATCAATCTTTTGTTCTTCATATCCCCTGTCTAAAAATCTCTTCTTAAGCTCCTCCACTTCAAGCCTATAGTGATCATCACTGGGGTTGAGCCTAGACACTCTCATAAATTGTCCTTTCAACACATTATTAAAGACATGTAAGGGGGTGCATACTTTGTCTGTGGAGTAAATTATTCCTATGACACCCCTTTCTATGAATATAAGTATTAAGTAGACCATTAGTCAACCTATATACTTCAACGTCCAGAAAAGAAATCTTAGTTCTGGAGAAGTTCAAAGTGAACTTCAAAAAGTTTGTAGAAGTGTCCATATAGTCGACAAAGGTTCTTAAGGAATCTTCATTCCCTAACCAAATAAAAAAGAGGTCATCCACAAACCTACGATACATACCTACAAATTCCTTAAAATAAGCATTATCGTATATAAACTTGTCTTCCCATGCCGCCATGACAAGGTTGGCGTAGCTATTGGCACAAGATGTGCCCATAGCTACGCCATCCCTCTGAAGATATAAATCATCACCAAAAACAAACACATTGTTGGTAAGAATGGTTTCAAGATACAAAGCAACCAAGTCTGCCTTCTCAGCAGAAAAGTCTGAGTGGGTGCGTAAATATTCTAGTATATAACAAATGCCCACCTCATTGGGAATTACTGTAAAGAGGCTCACAACATCTAAAGTCACTAAAAAGTATGGTCGGTCCTCATTCAGTTGTTTTGTAAAAGTGTATAAATCTATCAGGAATTGTTTACTATCTATAAGTATACTCGTATTTTGATCTACAAGTGGTCTTAATAAGCTCTCCGTATATACTGAGAGCGGTTCCGTAACCCACCCCTGGCCTGCCACAATCAGTCTCATAGGGGGGGCTCATATAGGACTTATGAATTTTCGGTAGCCCCTGGATGACCGGTATAACCGGATCATTAACTTTGAAGTACTCATATAGATCCTTGGTAATATATGAGGACATAAGGAGATCATCTAGCATATAATAAACGTTAAACACTTTATCCGTTAACACTTTATGATCTATTCTATGATAGAAATTCTCATCATTCAGGAGCTGTCTCATTTTCTCATTATAGTCAATTATATTCATAAGTACAATAGGACCACCCTTATCGGCTGGCCTAATGACCAATTCCTCATCATTTCTTAAGTCATTTAGTGCTTTCCTTTGATGGTAATTCAGGTTCTGTCCATGTCTTCTAACCTTTTTATTTCGAAAATGGTTATATATATCATTTTCTAACACTTTGCCAAATACCTCGATCACAGGATGCAACTGTGGTACATAAGTACTATTTGCACGAAAGCCAGTAGGCCCTCTATTATTCTCCTGGCCAAAGTCCAATTTCAGTTGTACATTTCTGATGAACATCTTTGTGTCTATAACGGTCTCAACTAAATCACTATTATTAGTTGGAATAAAGCTAAGGCCCTTATTTAGAACTTGTTCTTCATATTTATTCAAAACTCTACTGGACAAATTTATAACTAGTGAGTTGTTTTCTCCCACATCTTTTTCAATGTGGGACCATGATGTTCCTCTATGGAGCCTTTCCTCTTCTGTCTGCCCCTGCTGGCAGACCGTCTCCTTTCCAAAAAATGATCTTGGGCTATAGGAAATGGACTATTAACCTTATTGGTTAATGAGAGGTTATTATTGTCCTTAGGTCTAACCACCACTTCTGTTTGCGGTGACTTACTATTGGTAAGTGTATTGGTACATACCACAGGCTCACCCAATATTTCAGGGGCCCCTAGATCACTACTATCCTCCCCATGCGTTCTAAGTATTCCATTGCCCACTCTAGAGATGTTTTCTCGTTCATCTACAGGCAATGCAGTGCTAGCATTAAATACATGTCTATCATCCTGTATGCTATCATTGCTGACATGTCGAACAAGTGGTTGATTTGAAACACATGACTGATTTACAACACCATTATCATTAAACGAACCACTACTAGACTCCTTTTGTGTATGACCTCGTGATGTTACACTTGCATAACTATGCTGATCATTACGTGACCTGTTAGCATTATATACATTGTTGTTTCTCTCCCTCGGCCAAGTAAAAACTTGGCTATTTCTAAAGTCACGTACATCCCTGGTTATTTTGATCTTTTTTTGATCAAACAAACGTTTCTCTAATATCATAACATCGTCCAGAACTTTCTCAAGTCTTATAACATGAACATTGTCAGTGTAGTTCTTTTTAAAGTCATTAAACAATTTGTTAACTAAAAGTCTCAGCTTATTCTCCTCTGGTGTGTGGTAATCAACAAGCAGCCTCATATAATTGAAGCTCAGCTCAAGATTGAGCTGCTGCCAATGATAAAGTAACTCAGGAAACTTGTTACCTGACGTGGGCATCTTTAAAATACGAAGCCCACGCGGTATTATCTTTTTATTCAAGCAAGCTTCAAAATAATGTCTCTGTACCTGTAACTTCTTTAATTTCGTAAAGGCAGTCTCCAACTCTTGTAAGTCCCTTAAAACGTTCAAATTATTCATGTCGCTAGTAATATCCACAGTCCCTCCGACACTAGGTTTGAAATCAAGTAGCAAGTTGTCCTCACCGGTCACACAAACTTGGAAGCGTTCCGTGAACTTACTTGCCCTCTCCAGCATAGGTGGCATGTAAGGAAGTTCGATATTTTGACTGTTTACGTTCGCCATGCTCCTAGCGTGCTGCACCGACCAAAAATAAAATAGTGAAATAATCCAAATGCAGAGTAGCACACAAACGGAGACCGGAACAAGTGTTATAAAAATACAAAAATATAATCCAAGCACCATAAACGCTGTTCCCAATGGCAATAAAACGAAAATTGGAACTCCAAAAGATAATGTAGACACAGTTCGTCGCACCAAACAATCCTTTAACTTCAATAAAACTTTTATTCGCATAAAACACAAGTGAGCGCTTTCGCCAAAAGGCTTCTTCAGACTTGTACACAATACAAAGTTCTTCAATCATTTAAATAGCCCTCTTTAAGTTATGATTGGTTACAAAATCTACATTTAAAATCACAATGCTATTTAAAGCGCTAATTACACAGTTGTATGTTACTGTTTTAAAACATGATTGTAAAAAATATATAAATATATATAAAAAATATCCACAAATAAGCCTGATAGTAAGATCATGAGGAACATTATAAAACTGAAACCATAATGGCTTTAATATACATAACTATACTAGCCATATATAAAAAAACGCTATGTGCTCTGACATCTCAATTAAAAGCTCATGAAGGGGAAATTTCCCAATGAGAAAAATAATAGTGGATGTATACTAAAAAATACATTGGGAAATATTCTGTACAAATAAATGATACGAACTAAGTCTATTGTGGAAAAATGATTCATGTTTACTTAGGTCTGTATATTCTCTTACTCTTTAGAAAAGGTTTGATCTGGACTTTATCATTGAGACCAGGGGGTTCATCTGCTCTCCATCTGATAATCCATCTGGATTCACATTCCAATGTTTTATTTATTAGGTCACCACCTCTGGAACCTTGCATTAGTGACTGTAAAACATAGAATTTAAAAGTGTGGTTATCTCCTGCTTCTTTACAATGTCTGGCTAGGGCATTAACATCTGAACCTAATCTGATGTGGTAGTTGTGTTCCCTGATACGTTCTTTTAAAGTACGATTGGTCTTCCCAATGTAGAACGCCGGGCATGAGTTACAGATGGCCAAATAAATAACATTTCTGCTCTCACAACTGGTATTAGTATAAAAACTAAACTTACGTCCCATGTTCGGGTGTATGAACTCTGTATTCAAGCTTATATAAGTGCACTGATTACACTTGCCACAGGGTACAGTGTTCGAATTAATACCCATGTTGTTCTTCCTATTGCATATATACTTAGGCCTGCATAGCAGGCTCTTTAAGTTGGAGTGGTTTTTGTACACCACTCTCGGGTTAGGTCCTACCACCTTACCCAACTCCCTGTCTGATAATAAAATGTCCCAATGCTTAGTCATACGCCCTTTTACTTCTAAACTTACTTTACTAAAAAACATGGTGGCTCTAGTGTCATTCGTAGGTAGTGTCGTAACCTCAGAATGTTCAGACTGCTCTGAAAAATAGGGTCTCGCTCTATTAGATCTTAGAAGATTCACTTCAGTGATTGTCTCATCAATCTTTTGTTCTTCATATCCCCTGTCTAAAAATCTCTTCTTAAGCTCTCCACTTCAAGCCTATAGTGATCATCACTGGGGTTGAGCCTAGACACTCTCATAAATTGTCCTTTCAACACATTATTAAAAACATGTAAGGGGTGCATACTTTGTCTGTGGAGTAAATTATTCCTATGACACCCCTTTCTATGAATATAAGTATTAAGTAGACCATTAGTCAACCTATATACTTCAACGTCCAGAAAAGAAATCTTAGTTCTGGAGAAGTTCAAAGTGAACTTCAAAAAGTTCGTAGAAGTGTCCATATAGTCGACAAAGGTTCTTAAGGAATCTTCATTCCCTAACCAAATAAAAAAGAGGTCATCCACAAACCTACGATACATACCTACAAATTCCTTAAAATAAGCATTATCGTATATAAACTTGTCTTCCCATGCCACCATGACAAGGTTGGCGTAGCTATTGGCACAAGATGTACCCATAGCTACGCCATCCCTCTGAAGATATAAATCATCACCAAAAACAAACACATTGTTGGTAAGAATGGTTTCAAGATACAAAGCAACCAAGTCTGCCTTCTCAGCAGAAAAGTCTGAGTGGGTGCGTAAATATTCTAGTATATAACAAATGCCCACCTCATTGGGAATTACTGTAAAGAGGCTCACAACATCTAAAGTCACTAAAAAGTATGGTCGGTCCTCATTCAGTTGTTTTGTAAAAGTGTATAAATCTATCAGGAATTGTTTACTATCTTTAAGTATACTCGTATTTTGATCTACAAGTGGTCTTAATAAGCTCTCCGTATATACTGAGAGCGGTTCCGTAACCCACCCCTGGCCTGCCACAATCGGTCTCATAGGGGGGCTCATATAGGACTTATGAATTTTCGGTAGCCCCTGGATGACCGGTATAACCGGATCATTAACTTTGAAGTACTCATATAGTTCCTTGGTAATATTTGAGGACATAAGGAGATCATCTAGCATATAATAAACGTTAAACACTTTATCCGTTAACACTTTATGATCTATTCTATGATAGAAATTCTCATCATTCAGGAGCTGTCTCATTTTCTCATTATAGTCAATTATATTCATAAGTACAATAGGACCACCCTTATCGGCTGGCCTAATGACCAATTCCTCATCATTTCTTAAGTCATTTAGTGCTTTCCTTTGATGGTAATTCAGGTTCTGTCCATGTCTTCTAAACTTTTTATTTCGAAAATGGTTATACATATCATTTTCTAACACTTTACCAAATACCGCGATCACAGGATGCAACTGTGGTACATAAGTACTATTTGCACGAAAGCCAGTAGGCCCTCTATTATTCTCCTGGCCAAAGTCCAATTTCAGTTGTACATTTCTGATGAATATCTTTGTGTCTATAACGGTCTCAACTAAATCACTATTATTAGTTGGAATAAAGCTAAGGCCCTTATTTAGAACTTGTTCTTCATATTTATTCAAAACTCTACTGGACAAATTTATAACTAGTGAGTTGTTTTCTCCCACATCTTTTTCAACGTGGGACCATGATGTTCCTCTATGGAGCCTTTCCTCTTCTGTCTGTCCCTGCTGGCAGACCGTCTCCTTTCCAAAAAATGATCTTGGGCTATAGGAAATGGAGTATTAACCTTATTGGTTAATGAGAGGTTATTATTTGTCCTTAGGTCTAACCACCACTTCTGTTTGCGGTGACTTACTATTGGTAAGTGTATTGGTACGTACCACAGGCTCACCCAATATTTCAGGGGCCCCTAGATCACTACTATCCTCCCCATGCGTTCTAAGTATTCCATTGCCCACTCTAGAGATGTTTTCTCGTTCATCTACAGGCAATGCAGTGCTAGCATTAAATACATGTCTATCATCCTGTATGCTGTCATTACTGACATGTCGAACAAGTGGTTGATTTGAAACACATGACTGATTTACAACACCATTATCATTAAACGAACCACTACTAGACTCCTTTTGTGTATGACCTCGTGATGTTACACTTGCATAACTATGCTGATCATTACGTGACCTGTTAGCATTATATACATTGTTGTTTCTCTCCCTCGGCCAAGTAAAAACTTGGCTATTTCTAAAGTCACGTACATCCCTGGTTATTTTGATCTTTTTTTGATCAAACAAACGTTTCTCTAATATCATAACATCGTCCAGAACTTTCTCAAGTCTTATAACATGAACATTGTCAGTGTAGTTCTTTTTAAAGTCATTAAACAATTTGTTAACTAAAAGTCTCAGCTTATTCTCCTCTGGTAACCAATCATAACTTAAGGAGGGCTATTTAAATGATTGAAGAACTTTGTATTGTGTATAAGTCTGAAGAAGCCTTTTGGCGAAAGCGCCCACTTGTGTTTTATGCGAATAAAAGTTTTATTGAAGTTAAAGGATTGTTTGGTGCGACGAACTGTGTCTACATTATCTTTTGGAGTTCCAATTTTCGTTTTATTGCCATTGGGAACAGCGTTTATGGTGCTTGGATTATATTTTTATATTTTTATAATGCTTGTTCCGGTCTCCGTTTGTGTGCTACTCTGCATTTGGATTATTTCACCAAATATGTTATATTGAGTATTTAAACTTAAACTCAAAGGAATGCAGAGTTGTTGGCATGTGCAGCATGTATCAAAGCACAGTGTCATCTTATTAGCAAATTCTACTCCTGAAAATACATGCCTTTTGACCAAGAAAACAATTCATGAAAATGGAGTGAAATGACAGGAAGTGTGGTTTACTTTATCCCTGAGTTACTGCTGAAGATTGTTTTGTCACAGCAGGTTATAAAACCACTGGCATAACTGCAGTATTATGTTGCTAAATTCCATTTCTAGAATAATTTAGATGAGAAAGTGAGGTAACTCTTATTGCTGTAGTCCACTAGCTTTCCATGGCTTTATAATACAGGTCGTGTAGAATGTAGAATCTGATAGTAACGTATGCGATGGAGTAGGTCTGTCCCATGGAAATTCAAGGTGAGGTTATGAAAAGACAATTAACTGATTTTTATCAAAAGGGATAAGTCCATGCAATCGGACAGAAAAACCCAGAGGGGGAATATGTTCTAGTGGGGAACAGCAGTCATATCACAAAATGAGACTGGTCTCAGGTTTGCAGATATGCTTACCGTGGATATAAAAAGTGTACACACCCCTGTTAAAATGTCTTTAATGTGACCTATAACCTGTACAATTCAATTAAAAAATAAATCTGTTAGGGGAAAAAATATAAAAGATTAAAAAACGTACAATAAGCTGGTTGCATAAGTGTGCACACCCTTAAAATATTACTTTGATTTAATTACAGCTTTCTTGAGTAGGAGTCTTATCAGCATGACACATATTGACTTATAAATATTTGCCCACTCTTCCTTGCAAAAGCACTCCAAATCTGTCAGATTGCGAGAGCATCTCTTGTGCACAGCTCTCTTCAGGTCACCCCACATATTTTCTATTGGATTAAGGTCTGGGCTTTGGCTGGGCCATTCCAAAACTTTAATTTTCTTCTGGTGAAGCCATTCTTTTGTTGATTTGAATGTATGCTTGGGGTCATTGTCGTGTTGAAAGGTGAAATTCCTCTTCATCTTCAGCTTTCTAGCAGACACCTGAAGGTTTTGGGCCAAAAGTGACTGATATTTGGAACTGTTCAGAATTCCCTCCACCTTGACTAAAGCCCCACCCAATTCCAGCTGAAGAAAAGCAACCCCAAAGCATGATACTGCCGCCACCATGCTTCACCGTGGGAATGGCTTTTGGTGATGTGAAGTGTTATTTTTGCGCTAAACGTACCTTGTGGAATTGTGGCCAAAAAAGTTTAACCTTGGACTCATCAGACCATAACACATTTTTCAACATCCTTTTGGGAGACCTGATGTATTGTTTTGCAAATTTTAGCCGGGCCTGGATGTTTTTGTATGTAAGAAAAGTCTTCCGTCTTGCAACCCTACCCCATAGTCCAGACATATTCTGGAGAGTGTTGTCACATGTAGTACACAACCAGTACTTGCTAGAAATTCCTGTAGCTTCTTCAGTGCTGCTGTAGGTCTCTTGGTGGCTTCCCTGACCAGTTTTTATCTTGTCTTTTCATCAATTTTGGAAGGACGTCCAGTTCTTTGTAACGTCACTGTTGTCCCATATTTTCTCCACTTTTTGATGATTGTCTTCACTGTGTTCCATGGTATATCCAGTGCTGTGGAAATGTTTTTGTACCCTTCTCCTGACTGATACCTTTCAACAATGAGATCCCTTTGATACTTTGTAAGCTCTGTGAACCATTGATTTTGCTGTAGCAGGCAGCTGAGTAAATGTCAGGAAACTCCTACTAGGACAACTGAACTTTATTTGGGGTTAATCAGAGTCTCTTTCATTGATGGCAGGTGTGTACCCAAGAAGACTGAACACTATAATTAAATTAAAAGGTGCTTCAAAAAAGTATTAGTTTAAGGGTGTGCACACTTATGCAACCAGCCTATTGCACGTTTTTTTTTTATTTTTTATGTTTTCCCCTAACAGATTTGTTTGATTTTCAGTTGAACTGTACAGCATACAGGTCACATTAAAGGTGGGAAAAGTTTTGAAATGATTTGTTGTGGTCTTATTTTTTTATATCACACAAAAATGGTATTTTAACAGGGGTGTGTACACTTTTTATATCCACTGTATGTTGAGAATGGAAAATAATATGAAATAATAAGGACAATAACAATAATAATATACTAGAATACATCCACGCAGAAGTGTTCCCTACTTTAAAGGTGTCAGTTTGATAAGGAAAGCATATTTAAGATTGTACAGCAAATGGTATCATAAAGGACACATGGTCGGCTCCACAAACATATGATGAAAGGCTAAATATAGGTATCAACTTTCAGGTAGGAATATGTTATTGAGGTTGGGCGTACAAGCTTGGAATCACCTATGTTTGTCAACACAGTTTAGGCAATGTCCTCTGTGTAAGTAACTATTTAGATCTCAATAGGTAATAGCTTATACCTAAAAGAGAAAGCGTTACTAGGTACAACTTAAAAAAAGTATTTTTATCTATCTAGCTGTCTATCTTTATCCTTTTTTTGTTGACTGAGTTACTCCAACTAGGCAAATGGCCCCTCTTCAGGGGAGACCCGAGGTGATGTTTATATTGCCAGGAGAAATTTAGCAAGAGAATCAGAGAACTCCCCACTACCCTTTCTGAAAGGTGCAGTGGGATTTTTTACATTCACCTGAGCTACCACCAACTCAAGCATCAGTGTTCTGAAGGTTAACACACACAGGAGTGAATCCCCCTCATTCTGTAGTGTAGTGTCAGCAAACCTTCTACTTGGTATGTGAATAGAACTCACAGCCTTCTACACTAAAGGTGAGTGTGGTACATGATACTGCTTATAAACTATACACACGTGTGTGTGCATATACATATATATATATATATATATATATATATATGTATATATCTACATATATATATATATATATATATATATATATGTATATATATATATCTATATCTATATCTATATATATATATATATATATATATATATATATATGTCCTTCTATTCTGATGTTGCAGTATTCATAACAGTAGGGAGATGCTGCTTGCAGTGCCACCATCTGGCCAGTATACCAAAGTCTTAGTCCAGAAGGGTACGTTTGACGTCGGTTACCAGGGCCATAAACTGGCATTAGGTATAAAAGTGACATCTGCACATACCCTCATCAGAATTTTTTTTCTGCAGTAATCATCCGACGTCCATTTGCCTTCTGCATCGGGTTTCTTCAGACGACCGCATTCTAGTTTGTTAAAGACCAGATGACCGGATTGGACCATTACAGATAAGTGCCCAGTGGGGTTTTCATACTTATTTTGCTTACAGTTAGACTTACATGTCAGCTAGGAAAGGGATGCTTGTGGGAGACAAATTCCTCACAAGGACACACACGGTAAGTGTGTTTTTGTGTAGGCGAGGCCCACAACTATACATCCTGTTCAATCTGTAAGTTATTCGTCCCCAAGACCTTATGTAGCTGATTAGCGGCTTTGAATCTTTATCTTGAGAACCAAAGACTCAGACACTTGGCGTTAGACATGGAGGGAGGAGTAGGCTCTTCTGATGAGCTGCCTCGGAAGAAGGGGAAAAAAGCTAGGCCCGAATCCCAGGCTGCGCCTCAGGCATCCAGTCAGGCTGTAGAGGCGATTGAAGACCTAGAGTTCGTTCAGACGACTGTTACCAAAGCAGGCCCGGGAAACGTAATGGAAGCCGGGGTGCGGGATACCGAAGCTACTTCAGCTGAGGTAATTCAGCCATCAGAGTCTGATGGCGGAGGGGAACCACATCTCACATTCTTGGAAGCCCCTGCTCCTCCTATTCATGCTAGGCCGACGTCCACTTCTCTTCTGACTGTTCCTACAACCCCCTTGAAAAGAAACAGAAATCCAAGCACTCTGAACCACCACAGATGCCTGGCTAGGAATCTTTCTCTCAAAGTCTGTTTAAGGCCTTTCAAGCATTACAGTTACAGCAACCTTCCCCTACTCTCACTCCTCAACCAATCCATGTGTCTGAGGAAGATTCATCTTCTGAGGAGTCCTCCTATGAAACACAAATTGAATCCCCCAAGGAATTTATTACTCCAGAAGAGGAGGAGTCTATTTCTCCTGAATCCCCAGGAGAAGAATTCATCTTTGAGGATACTATCTCCCTCATGAGAGAACATTTTAAGTGGCAGGCCTTTGAGGTTTCAGAATCCAAGAAAAGGTACTTTGACCTTTTGCAAATGGAACAGCCATTTCCTTCAGCTGTGCCTTCCTTACTGCCTGCTTTTCATCATGCCTTCCTAGCTGCATCACAGTCTCCTGACTCCCAACCCCTAGCAGCTAAATGACCTGATTGTTTTTACAGGGTGACCCAAGACACAAAGTTCCTTTACAAGAACCCTCCTGCCTGCAGACCCAGCTGTTATAGCTGTTGCTGCAGATAAGACATCCAGACAAATACCTTCTACTGCTGTTTATCCAGCTGATAAAGACAGTAAATTTATGGATAGGACAGGTAAAAAAGTATATACCTCCTCCACTCTGGCCATTAGGGCTCTGAACTACCAAACCCACATGCCAAGGTATGTACTTAACACCATTTCAAAAGCCTCCACCCTTCTGTCTGAGGTTCAGGATTCCCATATCAGAGCACAACTAAATTCACATCTCTCCACAGCATCCCAAGTGATCAGGCACTTGATTAAGTGCAGCTATGATGCTGTGGAAGCTGCATCCAGAGCTGCTACTTCTCGATCAGTGCTTCAACATTACTCCTGGGTATGGATACAGCCCCTCCCCATGGATGTTCAAACTAAACTTCTGGATGCACCCTTAGACAATAAGGCCCTTTTCAGACAAGCTTCTGCTGAGTTTGTCAAATCCCTTCAAGAGAAGGGTAAAGAGTTACAGAACCTCAAACAACCTCTAGTGTCACCTATTCCTAGATGTCATAGAAATTATCCTCAGAAACCCTCCTTTGTTAGAAGGCAATCCTTTTATTCAGCACCACAATCAAAAGGACGTAGACAGTCAAGAAAGACTTCTACTCCCAGATTTCCCTCCAGATCCTCTACCACAGCCTTTCGGAGCCAGCCTGACCAATCCAGGCCTCCTCCACTGTGACTCACCCCTTCTGCATCCAGCAACACCCTTATCCCTTCAACTCACCCTCTCCCTTCCCTCCTGGCAGAGATTAACAACAGAACAGTCGGTCCTCTCCATCATTCAGAGAGGATATTACATGACTTAGTGGATGCTCCCACCTTTCCAAGGGATTCCTCAACCACCAAAAAACCAAATCCACCTGTCCCCCACCCCCCCATCATTCATCATCTTCCAAATCAAGGCACCATAGAACCGGTGCTCACCCCTCAAAGGAACACAGTTTTTTATTCCAGAATGTTCCTGGTACCAAGGAAAGAGGATCCTTGGAGACTTATCCTGGATCTTTCCTTTCTAAACCTCTTCCTCCACATACCCAGTTTCAAAATGATCACTTTACCTACCCCTCCTAGGCATTCATGGTAGCTCTAGATCTCAAGGATGTCTACCTGCACATCCCCATTCATCCGGATTACAGGAAATTCCTCAGATTTTCAGTAGGCTGCTGTCATTTTCAATTCTCTGCATTGCCTTTTGGTCTCTCTACTGCCCCAAGAGTGTGTTTAGCCCCCTTCATTGCCCATTAGCCCCCTTCATTGCCCATTGCAGGACCCGTGGATAAACAAATATACCCATACTTAGACAGCCTACTCATCCTGCATCAAGACCACCAACTCCTACACCTTCATCTACAACAGGTGTCAAACTCCCTCTCTGTTCTGGGATTCACGATAAACGTAGACAAATCTCACCTGATTCCCTCACAGGACATGATTTTCCTGGGATGCAGATTCCGCACAGACTGCATGAAGGCCTTCATCCCAGACCAAAGGATTCAGGAACTCTGTTCTTCAATCAGATCCTTACCGAAATCACCCTGACAGCTCGGGAATTCCTGAGATTGTTAGGCCACATGGCATCCTTTATACCCATGCTGCCTTTGACAAGACTCCACATGCCCAAAATTCAGTGGGTGTTAAAAAACCCATGGACCCAACATTCCCAACCCATGGACTCACCACTTCCAGAACTCCTATGCCTAAAAAAAGGAGATCCACTGGTGGATATCTGCAATGCAGACCAACCTGGGGACCCACCTTAAGATCCCAGCACCACTATAACAGCTGTCCACAGATGCTTCAGATCTGGGCTGGGGTGCAGTGTTACAAACAAATCAACAACACCTCACAGTACAAGGAAAATGGTCTACTCTAAGGGTAAAAGACCACATCAACATCAAGGAAATGAGAGCCCTGCTGTTAGCTTTTCTAACATTCAAGCCCTCTATCCTGCCAGGAACCCTAAAAGTAATCACAGACCATATGACTGTCCTGTGGTACATAAACAAACAAGGGGGTACCTGTTCCTACCCACTATGCAGCCTGACCATCCAGATTTGGAATATAGCCAATTCCCTCAGGGTCCACTTATTAGCCATGTATATCCCCTCAGAACAGAATGTTATGGCAGACACACTCAGCAGAACCTCAGCCCCCTCTCACGAATGGATGCTTCAGAGAGAGGTTTTCCTAGACTTGATACACAGGTGGGGTATTCCACAAGCAGACCTATTTGCCTCCCCAGTCAGCAGGCAGATGCACAACTTCTGAACAAGGAACCCACATCCACAAGCTGGGATAGTGGACACCTTCTCCTTTTCATGGGGGGTTATTTACCTGTATGCCTTCCCCTTCACTCTAATCCAAAAAGTCCTCCTAAACATTCAGAAAGACAAACCAAAAATTCTACTGGTGACCCCCTTATGGCCAAGACAGCATTGGTTTCCTTTCCTGTTTTCTGTAGCCAAGGCCAATCACCACAGGTTACCCCACCGTCTAGACCTACTCACACAGAACAAGGGGTCCCTGCTACACCCACGGGTAAACAACCTAAAACTGATCTTATGGGTGAAAGAATTCTGATCCCTTACAGACACCTTTATTCAGAGGACATACTCAATGTTCTGCAGGAGGCCAGAAAACCTAGTACTAGGAGAAACTATGTAGCTAAGTGACTCAGATTCTCCAATTGGTGTCATAGGAACAATCAGGACCCCCTCACTACCTGCATTCCAGGGGTCCTATCCTACTTGTGTTTTCCCCAAACAGGACTAATATATTCTTCTATCAAAGTCCATTTGTAAGCCATTTCTGCGTGTCTGCCCATTTCACCACCTCTGGCATCCAGACTGGAAGTCAAGCTCTTTCTAAAGGGAGTCCTCCACATCAACCCCTCCACAGAAACCCATACCTCCTCTATCAGACCTAAACTCTGTATTAGAAAAGTTAACCTTGCCCCCCTTTGAACCAGCACATTCTGTTTCGTTGAAACTTTACACTTTGAAAACAATCCTACTAGTTGGCCTCACCTTCGCCAGGAGAGTGTAGGAGATCCAAGCCCTGATGGCCACATCTCCCTACCTTGTTTTCTACAAGGACAGAGTTGTCTTCAGGAATAACCCTTCATTCATGCCCAGGGTAGTTAACAAACTCTCGTTGAATCAGTCCATTAACCTAGCAGTTTTTTATCCTCCTCCACAAAATGCCTCAGAAAGGACCCTACATTCCCTGGAAGTACACAGACAAATTTGATACTACTTAAACAATACTACTTAAACAAAACCAAAGATATCAGGAAGTCAGATCAGTTATTTATTTCCTTCCACCACAGAGCCCTAGGGAAAGCTGTATCTAAGCAAAGCATTGCTTCTTGGGTCTCTTATTTCCTTATGCTACTCCCATCATGGGAAATCCTTACAGGGCAATATTAAACCTCATTCTACCAGAGCAGCTGCTTCCTCTACTGCCTTTTTCAAAGGCATAGACTCCTCTTCTATTTTAGAAGCAGCTACTTGGACCTCAGTACACTCCTTCACCAAACACTACAAGCTGACATAGCATCCCGTGGTAGAGCAGGATTTGCCAAGACTATCCTACAGTGTCTCCTTGACCACAGGAACCCTTCCTCCTCACAGATTCATATTTAAAGCTCTGGTACTCTCCCTACTGTTATGAATACTGCAACATTATAGAAGGACCTAGAATAGTTGTGTAAGAACTTACCATAACCTTTGATGTCCTTCTCTTCTATGTTGCAGTATTCAGTCCCACCCACCTATCCCCTGTCTCTTTACAACTACTATCCCAGGTATCTTCTGAGGGCACATTGACATCATACCCCCTGGTCTCTATCTACACAGCCATCCTACTGCCCTGGGACTGGCCTACATGTAAGTCTAAGGGTCTCAGATTAGGACCCTCCTGGTCAAACCTCATAGGCACTACTGTATGCGGCAAAACAATTCTTATGAGGGTATGTGCAGACATCACTTTTATACCTAACGTCGGTTTATGGCTCTGGTAACCGACTTCACACGTACCCTCCTGGACTAAGTCTTTGGTATAGTGGCCAGATGGTGGTGCTGTTATGAATACTGCAACATAGAAGAGAAGGACATCTAAGGTTATGGTTACGCAAATATTTTATATATATATATATATATATATATATATATATATATATATATATGTATATATATATATGTGTGTGTGTGTGTGTGTGTATCGTGATGAATGCTTCAAAGTTCCGGAACAGCGAAACTCCACATCATCAAACCACACTTCCTCGAAAACACCCCCGTACTAAATCACAAACCTGCACAAATTCCAACTACAACATTCCCACCCCCAAAACACCAGAACCCTACATTATCCCATCCTACCTGCAAATTAAATATACCAACTCCGAGATTGCACTACATTGTAGACAAGGGCACACACCCATGGCACGCCCACATCTACTGGAGAGCCACCCAGTGACCTATACATGTATAGCATCTCCATTCCATTCACTATTGTTGCTACCGAGAAACAGGAAGTACCTTCATTTCGATGACGGGAGGTTCGATGATGTAGAGTTTCTCTGTTCTGCAACTTCAAAGCATTCATCTCGATGAAATGTAATTCGACGTTCTGGGGGTTCAATTTTATAAGGCAGACCCATATATATATATATATATATATATATATATATATATATGTGTGTGTGTGTGTGTGTGTGTGTGTGTGTGTGTGTGTGTGTGTGTGTGTGTGTGTGTGTGTGTGTGTGTGTGTGTGTGTGTGTGTGTGAAGGTTCATAGGTGATTATTAGGCCAATGACTCCAGGTGGCCTTTTTAAGCCTATCTGTGCTTTCCAAATGTATCTAACAGGTTTTGGTACCCTAGGGTAATTTTAAGGTGTATATGTAAGCATATAAGCTTGGACATGGGAGGTCAAGTTGGTCAAGCATTTATTGGCTGTCACTGTCTAATACATATAAATTTTATATATATATATATATATATATATATATATATATATATATATATATATATTAGATATAGATATATGTATATATAGATATATATATATTTATATATTCATGGAAAGAGTGGAGGAGCCTTGGTAGAGAATCCTTAAAATGGTGACAGTGGTGATATCCTGAAATAATGTAAATAATTTAAACTGGCATGTGACAGACAATGTGCAGATTTTATGACAACATTCTAAAGGGAAGTATGCATGACCAATTGGTCCTCATTATCTCTTAACTGCTGACACATTTTGTTTGTATGGTGTGGCCTGTTGTTTTGTTTTGGGAGACAAGGATGTTGCAACATGTAAGAAATAATATCTCACTTTGCTGAGGTACACTGGATTGTCTTTGGAAGCCAGAAGGCATGCAGGAACATCCATTATTCTCCAAAGTTGCCCTCTCAAGGAGTATTATTTCATTTTGAAAATTTGCAGCACTGGGAAAAGATGAAACCGTTTTCCATAAACTACTTTATTTTTACTTTTGGCAGTAAATACTTCCCTTTACTGGAGGGTAATCTTTATAATAAACATGACCGCTAGATTTCACTTGGAGTTACAGATTCATAGACTATCATACATGTATATATATGTGTTATAATTTGGTGAAGAAAGGGAGGGTGACTAGCTTCACTTGGAATCACTGTAATAGATGCACAAAATTCAAATAATATGGTAACAGTGTTTAAATTCCATTGTGGTGAGAAACAATTTGAGAATTCAAGAGTGCTTAGGTTGGCTGTATTATAATAGGGGCTTGAGGTGGGTTGTGGGTTCACAGTATGTGATATGTAGTGTTCCGGTTCGATTCTCGGCTGGAGTGCCTTCTGTGTGGATTCTGCATGTCCTTCCAGCGGGCTAGTGACATTTAAAGACATGCAGGTAGGTGCTTGTGTGAGTGTGCCTTCTTTGAAAGTTGGGCATCGGGCTGGCACCTCGGCACCGTAAAAATCCACTGCCAATCATTAGCAGACCGGAGTTCCACTGTGGCGACCCCTAACCGGGAAAAGCCGAAATACATTACTTTAGTCATGTCCAGTAAGAAGGGAAGCAAATCAGTTCAGAGAGCTTAATAGTTATTTTTTGTTGTCATTCCATTTCTATATTTCACTCCACTACAGGTGAAAAAAAAAGGACTGATACAAGGAATTTTGTGACAGAAAGTAGGCATGAAAACCATAGATTTAAAAATAACTAATATTCTGTTACAGGCTGTGAAATGAGCTCAAAACATTTTTAAATCAATCCACTGTTATTTAGTCTACACCAAACGTATTGTTACTCTTTTGCTGAATACATTTATGCAGTGTTATAAGACAAGTGAAACAAGGAGACATAGTTATTAATTATGAATTGTATCGTCACTATTTCTTGATCTTCCTAAAGCTTTCAATATTGTATCCCATTCTGTCCTTGTAACAAAACTCTCTAACATAGGTACATCACCTCAAACTCTAAATTGGTTCAGTAATTACCTCACTGACAGGCAAAAATCAACAAAATGGCAGAACTCTTAATCCCTTTTTCTAAACGCCACCACTGGTGTTCCTCAAGGTACCATTTTAGGACCACCTGTGTTTAGCATATTTATCAGTAACTTTCACAACACACTGTCTCAAGGCTCAGTCATCCAGTACGCACATGGCTCCACCATCATCTGCACTGCAAACAACTCCTCAGAAGTAAACCAACTCACCCAAAACACTGTCACCTCCACCACCAACATTTGCATGTCTAATAATCATCTTGCCCTGAACCCCAACAAAACCAAACTTGTAATCTTTGCCCCCAAAAAGTCCACACCCCTACAAAAAGTGAACCTCACCATTCAATCTCTAAATGGTACCACCATCGACATTGTACCTAGCACGAAACTCCTAGGTGTCATCATAGACGAAAACCTCACATTCGACCTGCACATCCAGTCCAGTGTCAAAAAGACACATCAAAAGCTTGGCACTCTCTACTGACAGAAACATCTACTCAGTGCATCAGCCCGACTTTCCCTTGCCTCTTCTTTTCTGTTACCCTCTCTTTTATATGGTGCCCCCCTCCTCACCAACATACGGTCCTCTCCAAAGTGCAAACTAGACTCATGCTCCAACAAAATTGCTAAGTTTGTAACTAATGCTTCCTATTCATCCCACCACTGCTTATCATTATGCAACCTAAAATGGCTTGAACTACCCAACTATCTCACCTTTATCCAACTAACTACATCTCACAAATTCATTCATAATCCATCCATGTGCCCTGCTCTGTCTTCCATACTTACTTTATACCATCCTAACCGACCACTCCTTTCCAACAATCAACTAAATGTAGAAAACCCAAACTTTTGGCTGGCCAGATGCTTTACTCTTTTACCATCACAAAACTTTGGAACTCCCTCCCCCCAACACTTAGACCACCCACTCAGTAACCCTCTTCAAGACATCTCTGAAACGGCTGTGCACATGTGCTAACACCACATCTCATATAACCTAACTTCAACCATCACAACTATTCTCACCCTCACTCTACTATACTGGCATCCTCCTTTCACATCCACCGGTCTTTTTACTTACTCCGACTCTCCATCCTGTTCACTTATCTACTAACCCTCATTGTCCTACCATTGATACCTCCTGTCTATAGGGTTGCCACCTTTTCAAATGGCCAAAGTGGGACATTTTTGGTACAAACATCAGATTTTACAGGCCGACACATACCCACGGTCAGTACAAAGGATATAACTTAACTTTTTTGCCTAAATAAAAGCTTATTCTTGTAGCATTTTAGTTGCTTATTCTGTTTCTTATAACATTTAGGTATTTTAGTTACAGAATAACTGTTTTATGCAACTATTACATAAAATATAGGAAATAATTTTGTCGTAAAATCTCAGGACATTTGCCATTTTTACAATTTTTTGTCAGGACACAACTGCCCAAAGAGGGACTGTCCCTCGCAAAGTGGGACAGGTGGTAACCCTACCTGTCTATTTCCTTCTCCTCCTTAACCTTATAGACTTACCATTGAGCCAGGCGAGACATTCAGGTACTCTCGCAGCTTATCTTAATATCATACCACCACTTATATCTGCAACACTATCCACCAACTTTGCTGATTCCTGCAACAGGACTTGTATAGCCTATCGCTCAGCTATTACACCTCCTAAACATGTGAAAGGTTTAAGTACCTAGTCTCTAACTAATTCCTATATCTGCTTTGCACCCACTGCATGAAGTGTCCTATATATAAATTCTGCTAGCTGAAAACTATTCATATGGAATGTTCTCATGTATATATGCTGTATTGCTTGTATAATAGCATTGATTTGAAAATGATTACTTATGTACTGTTTTTTTTCACCAATTAAGCGGCCAGTAATATGTACTAAATGTCTTTAATGTAAATTCTGTATTGTATGTGAAATGTCTTTATATGTGGAGATTTTCTCCACAGGACTCCACTGAAAATTGGCACTTCTGGCCCAGCTGGACCATCCTGGTAACCAAATGCAAATAAATAAATAATTAGTAAGTAATTCTAGAATACTCACATGGAATTTGACTTTTTGTTCATTGCCTTTTAATTTAATGGCTGCAGTCATTGTTTTCACAATGTGCACACCCCTGCAAGTAAGACAGTGCAAGGCTGAAGAAATTGTAACATCCAAAAAGAAGCCAGCACTTGGTGGTGTGAGTAAAACAGCAATTACTTTATTCAAATAATAGCAAGACAGACCAGTTTCGGCATGAAAACCATAGCCTTCCTCAGTGTAAAAGAAACTTGCACAAAGACATTATTTTATATGCAAAAATCCACCAAACACAGAATCCTGTTGACTGATCATAATTGTCCATTAAGTCCAGGTGGAAATAATCCACACAGTCTAATTATTCATTTACTCTCCTTGTTATTTAATATTGTATGCTGAAACTGGTTTGTCTTGCTATTATTGGAATTAAGTAATTGCTGTTTTACTTACACCACCAAGTGCTGGCTTCTTTTTGGCTGTTGCAGTCACTGCAAGATATTTGAACCCAGGAAGATAAAATATGTCTTTCACTATGCTTCTTTTCTGAAATAACTGATAATGTTAGATGAGACAATTTAGGGCTTTCCTTCAGTGTTGAAAAGCTAATCAACAGCAAAGTACTGTTACAGAGTTGCTCATAATTTGACCTCAAAATTGAGAAACTCAGTAGAGGCTATTGGTAGTAAAAGGGTCAATTTATGGTCCAGTCCAAAAAAATAGCAAAGCTAGAGATTGTTCATATTATCAGAGTTGCACTTGAGTCACAATATAGCAAGGCAGTTCTTAATAATCTGGAAACTAGACTTCAGCAGTATGCAAATCAAGAATTTACAGATGTACAGGCTGGTTTGTGAAGATGGGGAGGCACCAGAGATGAAACTGGCAGTATTCGTAGGACAACAGAAAAAAACCTGGGAGTACCAGAAGAACATTTACTTTTTCTGTATTGATTACTCTAAATCCCTTGATTGTGTAGATCATCGAAAATGAGGGCAAGTTCTTTTAGAGAAATGGGTGATATCAAGTCACTTTGTTTGCTTCCGGAGGAATCTAAATGTCTCAATGCCTGAGATCTGACTTCACTGCACAGCCTTCCCACTTCCTCTGATTTTGTGCCAGACTCATGAGCTTCTGTCAGTACACAATTATTTTGTCAGATGTGATTTTGTGTGCAGAATGCAAGATCACTGTTTGGCTAGAGTCACAGACACATTTTGATACTGTCCTATTTCACGGAAGGTGATCTTAATAAAGGAATTATGACAAATCTGTTTTTTTTTAATATTTGCCAGAGTTATGTTTTAAATGTGTGTATTTTCTGATGTCTCAAATACATAAGGACTGAATATTCAGCAGGCATATTGTAGTAGTTGGCATTTAGTAAGCATGTCAGGAATAACACAGTGCTAAAAGGCCTAAAAACATAAAAAAATAATAAATAACCAAAAAAAAAAAAAGATCCAAGAATGAACTACATTGTAAGGAGCAAATTAGGCTACATGAGAAAGGATTTGGAATGGTCAGAGAGTTAGGTGAGGTGCTCAAAATGTGGAGCTGGAGTTTGGGACAGGGTATGCTTGGGGTGGGTAAGGATGTTAAGTTTTCAGAAGAATAGGGAAGCTCTATGGAAGGATATTGGAGGTATTGGTTGTAGTATGTTGGTCATTAGTCACAAACTGTATGCTGGACAGAAGGCTTCAGAAGGCTACTAGACAGAATGGCTCTGGAAAAAGTATATGGATTAGAGGTGTAAGACAGGAGAGCGTGGACAATGTATGTCAGAGGAGTACAGGAAGTTGTGTAACAGTGTAATCGTAAGGGAGAAGGTAAAAGAGTGAGTCATAAAAGAGAGTGTAAGGAAAAGTAGCTGAGCAGAAGAATAGGACTGAAAGTGGTAGCAAGCAATGAAGGAGTAGCAGAGACAGAATTCAAGATACAGAACCACATGAGTATCAGTAGAAAAGTGGGTGAGGAGGGCACACCACCATATTGGAGGAACGCATGTTGAAGAGAACAGTAAATAGAGCTTGCGGAATTAATGTATATATTCAGGTCAGCTAAAATAAAACTATAGATTCCAAAAGTATTGCATATTAGCAGCACTGAATCCAGGATATAAACTTTTAATGTAACAGTTTAAAAGAAAAAAAAAAAAGTTTCAGGTTGAACACCTTAATCCACTTTCCGAAATTAGATAGATGAACAACAGCCAACAAAATGTGTGGGTATTTGTGAGAGTGTGTGCTCACATGTATAAAACAAAGTAGATTAATTAGAGAGAATCAGTCATCCATTTTTTAAGTCTCAGAGATGAGACTACTTTGATCTGTTGCTAAAGCTTAATTCCTGATAAACTCCAGTTCTTACTTGCCTGTACAATTTACACTTTAGTGAAATAGTTTCCATATCTTTATCAGCTATGCTTTTTTCTGACAACCTCCAAACTGAAATGTATATATCTAGCGCATTATTATTATTCATGGCACAAACTATCAGTGGACTTTTGCCATGCCTATCTCTCTGTTAAGTTACTCATGCTTCTGACACATATGGTAGGTGTGCCTGTGTAATAAAAGCAGAGTATTTGTATAGAATAATATGTACAATATTCTGAATGTTAAAGTTTTAAACATCATGTTTAACATTTGTTTTGTAAGTACACATATCGATAAATAATGCCTTTTGATTGATAAATTTACATAGTTTGTAGGCAGTAACCACATGTACATGTTTCCATATGTCACCAGAACTATGTGAATTGGTAAAATACTGGAACATTATATATATATATATATATATATATATATATATATATATATATATTATATATATGTGTATGTGTGTGTGTATCCCTCACCAAGAATGATATCATGGTATAAAGAAAAAAAATCTCGATTTCAACAATTGGATAAGTTTCTGGTGTCATTCAAAGGGGATCCACGCTGCTTTGCTAGAGACGGCTTGCACCTATCACCCTTAGGCTTCCAAATATTGGCCAAGGCTCTTGCCACCCCCATAGTGCCTTTTTTTGACAAGGCTCAAAAGACAAACCCACCACCATAAATAGCACAAGTAACAAAAAACTGAGGATAATGCTACTCAATGCCAGAAGTTTAAACTTCAAAATGCATGCACTCGAGGCACTCCTCAGTATGGAGAAAATCGATATATGTGCAGTAACAGAAACCTGGTTTAAGGCACCAGAGAGCACCCCAGCACTACCAGGCTACAACTCATACCATACATTTCGGCCACAGAACCCGAACCGAAATACAAAAGGCGGGGGCATATCCATATTCAGGTCTATATTAGATAAACAAACGCATAAATGTCCGAATCTCTAAAGGTCGACCTTTAGAGATCAAACAGTTAAGTGTTCGAATATCTTTAAAAATGAAAAAATAAATAAATAAAAGGAAAACAAAAAAAAAACTAAAAGGTGTAAGTAGGGGAGCAAGCCCCCCTGCACCCCCCACACCCCCGCTACTTAAATATACCAACTCCAAAATCACGCTACAGTGTAGGGAATGGGAAATTTCCTGTTTCTGCTCTGCCGTGCACTGAAGTGAGATCTCGGAGTTGGTATATTTAAGTATGGGGGGTGTGGGGGGCTTGTCCCCCTGCTAAAACCCTTTTAGTTTACCTTTTTTTTTTTCTTTGTTTTGTTACATTTTCAAACACTTAAATGTTTGATCTCTAAAGGTCGACCTTTACAGATTCGAACATTTAAGCATTCGTCAATGTAATATAGACCCTCCATATTCATCAAGGATACCCACACGTCCAGGTTAGTAGCACAGCACAATGCTTCAGAGATCATCAACGTACAACTAACAACAGACAAAACTGCAATTCAAATTGTAGCTTGCAACAGATCACCCACCATGTCCCAGGACCCCCATTCTGGGTTTCTGGAAACACTGGGAAACATAAAGGTCCTACCAAACACCCTAATATTGGGTGATTTCAATTACCCAAACATTAACTGGGAGAACTACTCAAGTAGAAACTCCCTTGCCCAACATTTCCTAGAATTTATAAATTCAAACCCCCTGGTTCAACTGGTCAACACCCCCACCAGAGGTGACAACATATTGCACCTAGTCATCACCAACATGGGTGACCGGTGTTCCACACCAGAGGTCAACCCCTCGCTGGTTACATCTGACCATAAACAAATCACTTTGAATATCCACATTCCGCCCCCCACCCCTGGACAAGGAAACCACCATGAAAAACTTTTCAAAAGCAAACTTCCCATTACTTAAGACTGAGGTGGAAAGTTTCAAAGCCCACAGGCTAAAGGATAATGCTGCCGAAGCTGCAAAATCCTTTACTAATGCATTCTACTGGCACTTACAAGAATGCATGGATCGTACTATTCCAAGCAAAACCAAGACTCACTCCTCCAAGAAAAGGAAACCAGTCTGGTGGATTCCTGTCATAAGCAAGCTATACAATAGAAGGAGGAAACTAGTACAGTAAAGAGTAAAATCCCAAGAAGGGAAGACATCCCTGATCAGTATGAGCAAGAAACTATGATCCCTTCATAAAATCATCCAAGGCAAGCTTCGAAAGAAAAATTGCCAAGGACTCCAAAGATAACCACAAGGCATTCTTTAGCTATATCAAGGATTTAAGTGGCAATGCTCAGATCTGCTCGGAGTTAGTGCAGAATGGCACAAAATACACTGAACATTGTCAACATCCTGGCAGACAGGTTCAACGCAAACTTCACCCCCCTCTCACCCCCAAAAGGGCCCATAACCATACCAGAAGACTGTAGAGTCCCTGAAATCACGGACACTCAGGTTAAAACAGCCCTCTCCAAAGCCAAAAACACAGCATCAATAGGACCGGATAGTGTCCCAGGCTGTGTCTTCACGAGCTCAAAGATGAACTAACCCCTCACCTAAACACACTGTTCAAACTCAGCCTCTCCACAGGCTACGTACCCATAGAGTGGCGCACAGCAACAGTTATACCGCTCCACAATGGTGGAGCCACAACAGACCCCGGGAACTATTGCCCTGTAACCCTGACTAGCTTGGTCTGCAAGGTTGTGGAGCGCATCATCATGGAACTCATTAACAGAGACATTGGGAACGTCCAAACACTGGACCCTACCCAGTTTGGTTTTGTTAATTCATAGATTCATAGATTAGTAAGGGCAGTTCTTGCCTCCTAAACCTGGGGGACTTCTTTGAGACAGTTACTAAGGCTATAGATGAGGGAAAGGTGGTACACACAGCCTGCCTAGACCTCGCAAAGGCCTTCGACACCATTCCCCATTCTGGTATTATAGACAAGCTCACCAGCCTAAGCATAACCCCCTACATCACAAGATGGGTTGACAACTGGCTCACAGACAGAACCCACATGGTGAGAGTTGTGGGAGCTAGGTCCAAATCTAAACCGGTTACAAGTGGCATTCCCCCTGGCTCAGTCCTAGGATCCCTCCTGTTTGGCATATACTTTTCAGAGGTACAAGCAAGCACAGGAGGACTATGGCTGACCAAGTTCACAGATGACTGCAAACTAGGGGCTATAATTGACGCTCCGGCTGACACAGACATCCTCCAAAAGAGTCTCACTGAGACGGATACCTGGTGTCAAAATCATGGCCTCAAGCTAAATGCCAAAAAGTGCATAGTCATCCCCTTTTGAAAAAACAAAGTACCCACAAGCTACCACATAGGTGGTCATCCCCTTAACACAGAAGACGTAATAAGGGATCTGGGTACCCAAGTAGATAGTAATCTCACCTTTGATAATCACATTGCCAAAGTGGTTAGAAAATCCTTCTATGTGGCCCACCTAATCACAAAACGGTTCGCATTCAGATCAAAGGAGGTCATTGTGCCCCTCTACTCATCACTCATCAGACCCATCATAGAGTACAACTCCCCATTTGGGATGTACCTTACAAGACACCTGCAACAGCTAGAAAGACCACAGAAGTACCTCACCAAGAGGATCACTACCCTCAAACAGAAGTCCTATGCAGCTCGACTGAAGAAACTCCATCTGTACTTGGCTGCATACCGCCTACTCAGAGGTGATCTCTGCCTGCCATACAAGGCCATGTCCAACTCAGAATTGATGGACATGCTCCACCTAAAGAAAACCTTATCCCCTCGAGCCACACACTCTAGGGATCTAAACCTCACCACAGCAATAAATAGGACATGCTGGAGGGATAGATTCATATCCCAGAGACTTCCCATGCTTTGGAAAAAGATTCCATTCTACATTAGGCAGAGCTTCTCACTAACACTCTTCAAGAGAAGCCTTGACGAGTGGATGGGAAACAGAAAGTTTACCCCGGGGATCACTTAAATGCCCACAAATTACCACATAGGTGGTAATCCATTAAGTACAGAAGAAGTAATTAGGGACCTGGGGACCCAAGTTGATAGCAGTCGTTCATTTGACAACCACGTGACCAAAGTGGTTAGAAAAACATTTTATATAGCCCACCTAATCATGAAGGGATTCACATCTAGATCAGGGGAGGTCATCGTGCCTCTTTACTCATTCCTCATCAGGCCCATAATTGAGTACAATGCCCCTTTTGGGATGTACCTTACCAGACACCTGCAGCAACTGGAAAGACCCCAAAAGTACCTCACCAAGAGGATCAAAGGGCTCAAACAGATGCCATATGCTGCCCGGTTAAAGAAACTCCAGCTCTACTCAGTGGCATACCGCCTGCTCAGAGGCGATCTGTGCCTGACGTATAAAGCCATGTCCAACCCGGAATTAATGGACATGCTGCACCTCAGTAAATCCAAATTCCATCGAGCTACGCGCTCCAGAGACTTGAACCTCAGCACTGAAATAAATAGGACATGCTGGAGGGACAGATTCATAACCCAGAGGCTCCCTTCACTCTGGAATAAAATCCAAGTCGAGGTTAGGAAGAGTCCCTCATTGACAATCTTCAAGAGGAATCTTGATGAGTGGATGGGGGATCGTAGGTTTACCCCGGGTATCACTTCTGTGTCACTACCGAAATGAAATGGAGTTGCAAAGAAGAACTGTAAAACTGAAATACACTTGCGCTATCTTCCCTTGCAACAAAATAAGAGGAAACGCAGTGTATACAGCTGAAACAGCTTTAGTATTTAATAAAAAAGCAACTCACAATTACACACAACCACGATAAAAAGTATACCAGTGGCCAAACGCACAAATATTGTACCAATAACAAACATTAGTCCCAGAGTTTAGTGCTTTCACCTATCCCATGTAGGCTTCTTCAGAACTGAAAAACTTTGTAACTTCCACCATTTAAATAACCTTTTTGGCGCCAAAAAACTGTTGCAGTTTTTAAAGGTGTATTCACCATTTTTTTATGTACATATAATTTAATCACAAAAGTAATTTCAAGCCTATACTAAAATAAAATAAAATAACTATAAGGTGTTAATATGAAAAGTTGATAAAAATATGTATATATAAGTTTTAAAAATGTTGCGTGTTTAAATTAATAAATATTAAATAAATATTTAATAAATATTAAATAGATTAAGTAGCTCTACATAACTGATGAAAAAATGTGTACAATTCATTGACAGTATTAATAGTGTTGATGAAAAAATTCATTTAAAAATTCCTGTGATTCTTTCCTAAAATCGATGAGAGGTCTAATATTAAGACATTTCCAAATTCATAAGTATATACTGAACTGTTAATCACTAAAATACTTTAATAAAATTCATTCCTTTATATGAATATAATGAAAAAAATGCAGAAAAAACAAAGAAAAAACCTCTAAATTGCATTGTAAAGAAAGAATGAAAACAATTTTTTTAGTGTACATCATTCACTATAAATGCTAACGCTATTATCTTAATAACGGTTTCACCGCTATGGAATCGTTTAAACCAGGTTCTGAGGCAGCATCTGTGTACAACTGCCACCATATTTCTTTATAACTTAACAACTCTTTACAATTTCCCCCTCTCAAATCTGGTTTAATTTGTTCTAAGATCCCAAAGGTGAAACTGTGTTCATCACCTTCCCTATCCACATGCCTGTATTATTGTTATCCTTCCTCCTTATACAGTACATGTGGTCATAAATTCTCTTTTTGAAGGCTCTCTCCATTTTTCCTACATAATATGCTGTGCATTTTAAACATTTAGCCATATAAATCACATAAGTTGTGTTACAATTACCTTTTACAAATTTTATAACAGTCCTGTTGATGTTTTCTAAAGTAATCTCAGTTACCCCTATAATATTCCTACATTGGTTACAGTTACCACATCTACTTGTGAAATGTCCTATTTCTCCTCTATTATAGTTAATCTCTTTTCCAGTTTCCAAAATTCTCTTCAAATTGTGTGTCATTTTATATATTATAAGAGGTTTATCACCTAATATTCTTAACAAATGTGAATCCACTTGAAAAATCTGCCAATGATTTTCCATTATTTCCTTAATTTTGCTAACATATGACGTGTAAGGGAGTATGCATGCCTCCTGGTATTTATTAACACACAACAATTCCTTTTCTTTCTCTTTTGGATCAATTGCTCCTAGTAAAGGTAAGTATTTTAAACCCCATTGTGATGTTACATACTATCTAACATCATTCATCATTTTACCATTGTATTTTCTCTCTTTAAATATTTCAGTAATAAATTTTATCTCTTTTAACATCTCCTCATTTCTTCACGTCATCCGGGCCGCTCTTATACACTGGCCTTTGAAAATGTTACGCATCATTTTCTTAGGATGGTTACTGTTGAATTGCAAATAATCATTAGAAAAGGTGTTCTTTCTATATATATTAGATTTAAAACCCTTTTCATCATGAGATACTAATGTATCCAAATATGCTATCCCATTATTACTGACTGATTGGGTGAATTTGAGAAATTCACTGCTATTGTTAATGAAAATGATGAATTTGTTGAAGTCCTCAATACTACCTTTCCATAAAATGTATATGTCATCTAAAAACCTAGTGTAATGTATGACATGTTGAAAAAAACTGTTTTTAAATAAAACTTCTTCCTCCCAATGTAACATTACCAAATTCGCAAATATAGGAGCACTTGCTGATCCCATTGCCACTCCCCTACACTGTTTAAAATATTCCCCCTCAAATAGTATATAATTGTGTTCCAACACTAATGACATACATTCCATGATGAGGCATATTTTGTCCCATTCTATGTTAGTATGTTTCCTAATGCTTTCACAGAACATTTCCAACCCTTGTCTTTTTGGAATACATGAAAATAGGTCTATGACATCTATAGTCACTTATAAAAGGTGGTTAGTATCAGTTTGAATAGGGTATTTTCTAAGGAAGTCCCAAGAATCCTTCAACAGATGAGGGATACATTCG
Organism: Protopterus annectens; assembly: GCF_019279795.1. Taxonomy (NCBI): domain Eukaryota; kingdom Metazoa; phylum Chordata; order Ceratodontiformes; family Protopteridae; genus Protopterus; species Protopterus annectens. The sequence goes on along the minus strand of NC_056736.1, from coordinate 730,616,609 downwards.
TATATATCTTTAAGCCAAGTGTCAATGGCTTTTCCTAAAGGGAATGTTTTTGCTTTACTGCCAGACACTATTGGTCCAAAAGGGGGGGTCTTCACTGTTTTTATGTATCTTAGGAATACCTACCAACACTGCCAATGTTGGATGTTGTACTTTCAAAAAATTGTATACATCATTGTTGATTCGATTATCTATCCAAAATTCTTCCAGATAGGAATTAATCCTCTGGTAAGCTCTATTAATTTCATTCAAAGAAATTGGCTCATAGTTGCCTGTTTCTGTAAGAAGTGCATTCAACTTCGCACTGTATTCCATTCTATCATATATCACAATCCCCCCTCCCTTGTCAGGTTTCCTAATACGGATATTATGATTATTTCTAAGATTACATAATTCTTCCCTTTCTGCCTTTGTCATATTGTCCTTAAATTTGACTTTCCTGGCAGTATTCATATACTTATAAAGATTCCTATGTACCTGTTTCTCAAATAAATCTACCATTGGGTTCATATATGGTATAAAAGTACTTTTTTTCTTTAATGCTATTTCTCCTTTGTCCTTGTCTATATGTTCTGTATCATTCTTGTTCTGAAACATGATAGACAAATTTAATTTACATGTGTAAAGCTTAGTTTCAACTAAGTGGTCCACTGAATCAAATTTCAGGGTGGGTATAAATTTCATTCCTTTAGATAATAATTTGAAATGTATGTCCTCCACCTTGAAATTCGTATAATTGTAAATCTTGAAATTGTCTAAACTGTATACCACTCCTTCCTTCTGTATACGTTTGTTTCCCTGAACATTTTTACTTCCTTTCCTTTCTTTTAATATCCCATCCATTTTTCCTTTTTGTAATTCCTTTGTCGTTGTTTGTAACCATTGTAATGATTCTCTGTCATGTTCCCTGTTCTTTTCTTCCAATATTGGGGGTTCCAATTTCTCTGAAAATTTTGGTTATTCGCTCCCTGGTCAACATAACCTTCATAATTGTCTTCATAAAACTTTCCTCCCTCATTATACCTATTCTGTCCATCAAATCTGTTTTGTTGATCATGATTATACAATTGTTTATGATTACTGTTTTTCAAATCTTTATACCACTTATATACTTTGTTTTTCTTGTACTGTGCCAAATCCCTGTTCAGTTTTTTACATTTCCTTTCATAAGTGGACTGAGATTTCTTTTCCACAATCTTAAATTGCTTGTTGTATAAATTGTTCCACTCATCAAATAATAAATCATTCTCTATCTCTAAATTTAATTTCTCAGCTTGATTAATAAGTTCTAAAAGTTTCCCATCATTGTACTTTATCAACAATTTCATATATTTGAATCCACACTCATTAAAGAAATCATTGAATTCTCTAATACTTTCCTCATTAATATTCACACCTAATGGAAATTTAAAAAAACGTAGTCCCATTGGGACTATTTTCAATATTAAACATTTGTGTAAATGTGCATTCTCAATTTTAGTGTTGTCAGTACTATTCAATAAATTTCCTAATTTATAAATCTTGTCCTTGAGTGTTTCATTCACAACACTTTTGTTAGGGGATCTGAGTTTCCCCTTTTCAAAATTGTCAAAATTACAGTCATTGAAAATAAATCTGTTCATATTGAAATTCTTACTATTGTCATCAGTAATCACTTTGTTGTTATGAAAATTCAATTCAGTACCTTTGTTCAACACCGCAGTACCAGCAGTGTGTGCATAAGTTTTAACAGGCTTAACTCGCTTCGATCTCGTACCTGTACGGAACATTTCTTCTTCTTCCTCATATTCATAAATAGAAAAATCGAAAGTTAAACCTGTGGAGTCCAAATGGTGTTTTTCCCTGGTGGTATTGGGAACCTGTGAGACCGGTAGGTCAATGTCAGCGCAGGCATCCGAATGAGCTCTGCGCTGTAATGCTGCCGCTCCCTCATGCGGGCTTCCTAGTATAACATTTTGCTGAAAAATTGGACCATTACATGAATTTCCTTTAGACAACACACCCGGTTCTGCAGAGCATTTGTATAGATTTTCTTTGGTGGTAATAACACCCGATTCAATATATTTTCCATTGAAATTTACATTGGAACTGATAATGTGATAGTTTTCAATCTCGCCGTTTGTTCTTACACATGGGTTCGGAGCCGATCCTCGGCTCCGTGCCGGCCTCTTGTAAGCTCTGCATCGAGAAGAAGCTTGAGACAATCTAATACCCACAATCCCCTTCTGCCTTTACCTCAGATCTAGTTTGCCGCTGCTGCGTTCGCATCGTTGGGAGCTAGCTCGAGCGTCTAAAGCTAAGATATAACTTTATTTGTTATATTTTATTGGATTTCTTATTACTATTTGATATTTCTCTGATATACTGTGTGATTGTGTTGTTGACTGGATAAATTCTCGGTACCGTTAAGCTGTTTTATCGGTTAGAATTTTTCGGGGCCTACAACCCTTCTTAAAGTTAATAGGATTTGACTTTTATACCGGATTTGACAATTTTTTCTCGGATTTGACAAATTTTTCTCGGATTTGACTGCATTACTGGAGAGGAAGGTGTTGTCTACCCAGACAACCACATCAGTGGAAGCAACCTCTCCTCCCCATAAAGGGCCGTTATCCTCCTCTGCACCCACGGCCACATCCAAGCGTCGGGCGCCAGTGTCTCAGCCACCCCTGGAGGGTGCCCCCTCTTCCTCCGAGGCTTCTTCGGATGCCCCCCACGAAGAAGTCCCTAGGAAAAGATTGTGTAAGAGGAGACACTTGGATTCTCCACAAGAATCCTTGACATCTGATACTGACTTAGATGAGTCAGAAGGGTCCCCTAAGTCACCTTCAGAAGATGTCTCTTTTTCGGACATATTGGAGATCCTGAAACAGAGAGGTGACTGGCAGTCCCTTCCCCCTTCTGAGGATGAGTCAGTTTTGCTGAAGGCATTTGGTGCTCGCCCTTCTTCCTCCTGGGTCACTCCGCCCTTCGACGAACTAATGGAACTAATTGCTCAAAGGGCGTGGGAGGCTCCTGACACAGTGGAACCAGTCCCAAGGAAACCCAATAAATACATCACGGCACCTCAGGACAAGTCCTACTTAACAAAAGGAGTTCCAGTGGACGCTATGGTGGTGGCAGCAGCCACGAAAAAGGAGATGTCGGAGTCTTCTTCATCTGTCCATCCTCCTAATAAAGATTCTAGGACGATGGATAGATACGGGAAGCGCATTTTTAGTTCAGCGGCTTTTTCCATGCGATCCCTGAACTATTTGACCCATTTTACACGTCTACAGAGGGATCTAGTCAAAGAGTTGGGAGATACCCTCCAGGGTACTACAGATGCAGCTGTCTCAGAGAAAGTGACAGCAACTTAATACCCTTACATCTATTGTTAACTCGTCCATGAGGCTGATATCCTCGCGGCGAAGGTTCGAGTAGGGCAGCAGCTTCAGCGATTGCTCTTCGCAGACAATCCTGGATGCGCTTATGTTCCTTTGCGGAAGCCTTCAAGTCTTCCTTTACTAACGCCCCATTTGACGGTGCCACTCTCTTTGGCCCCAAAGTAAAGGAGACCCTTACCCGGTGTGAACAGGAGGGAAAGACTCTGTCTGCTGTCGGAGTCCGTTTTTCCACCCCAACCAGACCGTACCCCAAAGGGCAACGTGGTGGAAAAATGTGGTTTCGAAAACCCCAAGGATCTTTCCCAGGCACACAGGGAGATGCCCCCTCTAGAGGCAGAGGAGTGGGTAGAGGTGGAAGACGCCGCCCTGGCAGCAGAGGGGGTCCGCAACATCAAGGTGACAGGGAGACACTCCCTGGTAAACCTTTCCAGCACTCCTGAGAGGAGGCCCGACTGTCCTGCTCTGGAGGCAGTCGGGGGTCGCTTAGCTTTATACCCTCAGGCCTGGCAAAATATAACTACAGACAAGTGGGTAAAAAGCGTGGTTACCAGAGGTTACAACATACCCTTTCTCTCTCATCCCATCCCAAAGAAAAGACTCCCAGATGTACCGCCCCATCTGCGAGAGCCAGCAGCTACAGAAATTTCAAAGCTGCTAGAAAAAAGAGTCATCCAACCAGTCCCAGCGGACCAGCAAGGATTCGGGACTTACTCAAGGTTCTTTTTAGTTCCAAAGAAAACAGGGGACTGGAGGCCCATTCTGGACCTAAGCTACCTCAATACCTTCGTCAGGAAAGAAAAGTTCCGAATGGTCACGCTTCAATCGATCCTTCCATTCTTACAGAAGGACGACTGGATGTGCTCGATAGATCTAGAAGATGCATACTACCACATCAAGATGGCCAGGGCATCCAGAGATCATTTGCGCTTCCGGCTGGGGGCCAGTCACTTTCAATTTCGAGCCCTGCCCTTTGGTCTGACCTCAGCTCCCAGGGTCTTCACCAAATGCATGGCAGTGGTAGCGTCTCACTTGAGACGCCAAGGATTCCAGGTGTTTCCGTATCTGGACGACTGGCTCCTTTCTGCCACCACCCAGCGTCAACTATTACAGGCCAGAGACTTTACTCTTCAACTGTGTGTTCACCTAGGGATTTCCGTAAACTTCGGAAAATCCTTACTTCAGCCATCACAAAATATCTTGTTCATAGGAGCAGAATTAAACACACGTCAGTTAATTCTAAGACTTCCCCCAGAAAGGATACTATCACTTCAGACTCATATACGTCTTCTACTCTTGTCAAGGAAATCTCCTGCAAAACTGGTACTGAAGGTGTTGGGACTCATGTCGGCCTCCCTTATTGCAATACCCTTGGGAAGGCTGCACATGAGAGTCCTACAATGGCTACTGTTTGCACAATGGTCGTTTCAGCAACTACCTCTAACACACGAGATTCTTATAACGAAGACATGCAAAACAGATCTAAACTGGTGGCTTCAAACTTGCAACCTTTCCAAGGGGAGACCGTTTGTGCTACCCACGCCCACAGTTACGGTGACCACGGACGCTTCCCTGATAGGGTGGGGGGGCATCTTTCAGGGACAGACAGTCCAAGGCGAATGGACCAATTTGGAGTACAATCTGCACATCAATGTTCTAGAGTTGAGGGCAGTGTTTCTAGCGTTGCAACACTTTGCTCCCCTTCTTCCTCTGGGAACTATTGCAGTTCAGACGGACAACATGTCTGTAGTCTGGTACATAAACAAGCAAGGGGGAACCAAATCCTATCAGCTATGCAGAGAGGCCATGAGAATCTGGCAGTGGGCGGAGTCCACGGGTCGCTTTCTAATAGCAATGCACATCCCGGGGTCATCCAACGTCATAGCCGACAGGCTGAGCAGAGCAATTCTGTTACCGCACGAGTTTTCCCTAAAACAGTCAGTAGCGAAAAGGATTTTTCGCACGTGGGGCCAGCCTTCCTGCGACCTGTTTGCGTCTCCAATGAACGCCAAATGCAGGAGCTACTTTGCCCTATTACCCCCTCCAGGGGAAGTCCCCAGGGACGCACTGGTTCACGATTGGCCCCCGGGACTCCTGTACGCATTTCCTCCATTTCCTCTGATACCAAAGTTTCTCCAGAAAGCCAGAAACCTACACAGGACAATAATCCTCATTGCCCCATTCTGGCCTCGTCAAATTTGGTTTCCCTTCCTGAAGACTCACTGCATTCGGGGACCCTGGATTCTGGACCCAGAGCCAGATCTATTGACTCACTCGTCAGGGGCTCCCCATCCCGCGCTCCTGTCCCTCCATCTAGCAGCTTGGCTGCTCCAATTCCCAACTTAGCCAGGTCTGATCTTTTGTCGCCAGCAGTTCAGGATATATTGGTGGCTTGTCATAAAGCTTCCACTACTAAAACATATTCTAGTAAATGGAAGCGATTTGTATTCTGGGCAAATACACACCAAGTGGATCCTTTTACAGCTCCCTTGAATAAAATATTAGAGTTTTTAACGGACTTATTCCATCAGGGTGCTTCTCCTGCTACACTAAGAGTTCAATTGGCAGCCATTTCAAATTTCCATGTGGAAGAATGTGGAGCTCCTGTTATGGCTCACAGACTTTGTAAAGCCTTTTTAAAAGGGGTTTTCCATATTAGACCACCAGTCAGATCTCCTACGTCACCTTGGAGTCTAAACTTGTTGTTATCTAAATTAATGTTGCCCCCCTTTGAACCTGCCTCTTCTTGCCCATTAAAATTTTTGTGCTGGAAGACTCTATTTTTGGTAGCCATTACTTCCGCTAGGCGAGTGTCTGAACTTCAGGCTCTCTCCATCAAGCACCCTTATTTGATCTTTCACTCTGACAGAGTTTCTCTTCGAACCAATTCATCCTTCCTCCCTAAAGTGTGTTCTATTAACAATATTAATCAGTCCACTGAATTACCCACTTTCTTCAAAAATCACTCCAACAAAATGGAGTACATGTTGCATAAATTAGATGTTCACAGACAACTAAGATTTTACTTGGATAGAACAAAAGATCACAGAAAAACTGATCAACTCTTTGTGGCTTTTGCTGATAGCAGGAAAGGACTAGCAGTTACCAAAAGAACTCTTTCTAAATGGTTAACGGATTGTATAATCTATGTCTACGATTCTTCAAATCAAACTCTTTTGCACAAACCCAAAGGACATTCCACAAGGTCAGTGTCTACATCTTTGGCTCATGCAGCCCGCCTACCACTGGACGCTATTTGTGCGGCTGCTACTTGGTCTAAGCCACATACATTAATTTCTCATTATAAGGTAGACAAGGTTTCAAGGGACAGGGCAACCTTTGGTTCCACTGTGCTCAAGAACGTCCTTCCATGAGTTCCTCAGGAACAAGGAGCTAGGGACGCTACCCATGTGTAAGAACAAACGGCGAGATTGAACACTATCACATATAGAAGTTATGTCCTTACCATAACGTTCCATGTGGAGTGTTCATCTCGCCTTTGTTCTTACATTCCCACCCTCCCGCCCTAGAAGAACGTTCTTTGATGCCTGGCCAGGATCATCCTGCTGTTGCTTCTACAAGTATTGTGTACATAGTTGACATATATATATATATATATATATATATATATATATATATATGTCTATTTGTCTTACTATATATATATAGTTATGTATAAATTCTTATTTCTGGACTTATGTGATGTAAGCATGAATGTGCTCTCTCTGGAGATTGGTTTGCTTGCAAACTAGATCTGAGGTAAAGGCAGAAGGGGATTGTGGGTATTAGATTGTCTCGAGCTTCTTCTCGATGCAGAGCTTGCAAGAGGCCGGCACGGAGCCGAGGATCGGCTCCGAACCCATGTGTAAGAACAAAGGCGAGATGAACACTCCACATGGAACGTTATGGTAAGGACATAACTTCTATTTCCTTCCCTTGTCCGTTGTCTTCATATTTCTCTGCTCCCTGGTGTACCTTTTAACTTCATTACTACTGATTTTATCATTGTGAGGACTAGGTAGAAAAGACGATTTGGTGCCTTTGAAATCTTGTTCTAACTTCAGCATGAAAGTACTCAAAGTGTGTGTGAGTTGAAATATTTCCCCCTTCAGTACTGCCAACTATGTCTTGACAGTCTCTATAGCCAATATTTCAGGGGATTTGTTTGTTGCTGACAGCGGTACTACTGCACTTTTCTCCATTAACAACTACCAAAATGAAATGGAGTTGCAAAGAAGAACTGTAAAACTGAAATACACTTGCGCTATCTTCCCTTGCAACAAAATAAGAGGAAACGCAGTGTATACAGCTGAAACAGCTTTAGTATTTAATAAAAAAGCAACTCACAATTACACACAACCACGATAAAAAGTATACCAGTGGCCAAACGCACAAATATTGTACCAATAACAAACAATAGTCCCAGAGTTTAGCGCTTTCACCTATCCCATGTAGGCTTCTTCAGAACTGAAAAACTTTGTAACTTCCACCATTTAAATAACCTTTTTGGTGCCAAAAAACTGTTGCAGTTTTTAAAGGTGTAGCCACCATTTTTTTATGTACATATAATTTAATCACAAAAGTAATTTCAAGCCTATACTAAAATAAAATAAAATAACTATAAGGTAGAGTGGCGCACAGCAACAGTTATACCGCTCCACAATGGTGGAGTCACAACAGACCCCGGGAACTATCGCCCTGTAACCCTGACTAGCTTGGTCTGCAAGGTTATGGAGCGCATCATCATGGAACTCATTAACAGAGACATTGGGAACCTCCAAACACTGGACCCTACCCAGTTTGGCTTTGTTAATTCATAGATTCATAGATTAGTAAGGGCAGTTCTTGCCTCCTAAACCTGGTGAACTTCTTTGAGACAGTTACTAAGGCTTTAGACAAGGGAAAGGTGGTACACACAGCCTGCCTAGACCTCGCAAAGGCCTTCGACACCATTCCCCATTCTGGTATTATAGACAAGCTCACCAGCCTGAACATAACCCCCTACATCACAAGATGGGTTGACAACTGGCTCACAGATAGAACCCACATGGTGAGAGTTGTGGGAGCTAGGTCCAAATCTAAACCGGTTACAAGTGGCGTTCCCCAGGGCTCAGTCCTAGGACCCCTCCTGTTTGGCATATACTTTTCAGAGGTACAGGCAAGCACAGGAGGACTATGGCTGACCAAGTTCACAGATGACTGCAAACTAGGGGCTATAATTGATGCTCCGGCTGACACAGACATCCTCCAAAAGAGTCTCACTGAGACGGATACCTGGTGTCAAAATAATGGCCTCAAGCTAAATGCCAAAAAGTGCATAGTCATCCCCTTTTGAAAAAACAAAGTACCCACAAGCTACCACATAGGTGGTAGTCCCCTTAACACAGAAGATGTAATAAGGGATCTGGGGACCCAAGTAGATAGTAATCTCACCTTTGATAATCACATTGCCAGAGTGGTTAGAAAATCCTTCTATGTGGCCCACCTAATCACAAAACGGTTCGCATCCAGATCAAAAGAGGTCATTGTGCCCCTCTACTCATCACTCATCAGACCCATCATAGAGTACAACTCCCCATTTGGGATGTACCTTACAAGACACCTGCAGCAGCTAGAACGACCACAGAAGTACCTCACCAAGAGGATCACTACCCTCAAACAGATGTCCTATGCAGCTCGACTGAAGAAACTCCATCTGTACTTGGCTGCATACTGCCTACTCAGAGGTGATCTCTGCCTGACATACAAGGCCATGTCCAACTCAGAATTGATGGACATGCTCCACCTAAAGAAAACCTTATCCCCTCGAGCCACACACTCTAGGGATCTAAACCTCACCACAGCAATAAATAGGACATGCTGGAGGGATAGATTCATGTCCCAGAGACTTCCCATGCTTTGGAAAAAGATTCCATTCTACATTAGGCAGAGCTCCTCACTAACACTCTTCAAGAGAAGCCTTGACGAGTGGATGGGAAACAGAAAGTTTACCCCGGGGATCACTTAAGTGCCCACAAATTACCACATAGGTGGTAATCCATTAAGTACAGAAGAAGTAATTAGGGACCTGGGGACCCAAGTTGATAGCAGTCGTTCATTTGACAACCACGTGGCCAAAGTGGTTAGAAAAACATTTTATATAGCCCACCTAATCATGAAGGGATTCACATCTAGATCAGGGGAGGTCATCGTGCCTCTTTACTCATTCCTCATCAGGCCCATAATTGAGTACAATGCCCCTTTTGGGATGTACCTTACCAGACACCTGCAGCAACTGGAAAGACCCCAAAAGTACCTCACCAAGAGGATCAAAGGGCTCAAACAGATGCCATATGCTGCCCGGTTAAAGAAACTCCAGCTCTACTCAGTGGCATACCGCCTGCTCAGAGGCGATCTGTGCCTGACATATAAAGCCATGTCCAACCCGGAATTAATGGACATGCTGCACCTCAGAAAATCAAAATTCCATCGAGCTACGCGCTCCAGAGACTTGAACCTCAGCACTGAAATAAATAGGACATGCTGGAGGGACAGATTCATAACCCAGAGGCTCCCTTCACTCTGGAATAAAATCCCAGTCCTGGTTAGGCAGAGTCCCTCATTGACTCTCTTTAAGAGGAATCTTGATGAGTGGATGGGGGATCGTAGGTTTACCCCGGGTATCACTTCTGTGTCACTGTTAGACAGAGGCACAGTATACTAACCTCGAAAAAGGGCATAGCAAAATTAATTTAAAATGGGTGGCGAAAGCCAAACACACTCTGGCTAAGCTTATAAATGCGCTAGGGCAGATAGCCTAGTATGAACCTATGAACCTAATGGCTCTGCTGGACAGAGGCACAGGGAAATAATCTAAATGGACAGCGAAAGCCAACACATTCTGGCTAGGCTTATAAATGCCTTCAGGCAGAAAGCCTAGTACCTACCTATGAACCAACATATAGCTATATATATATATATATATATAGAGAGAGAGAGAGAGAGAGGAGCTGTAATCATCTCCTACTATTTGACAAACTGTGGCTGCTTATACTACCTTAGACATAACAAGATCATTCAGCACAGCCTTCCACTGCTCATTACTTATTTTTCTGTGACAAATAGTTTCAATTGCACACCTGCTGACATATTTGATTTTATTATCTGAGCCATTCATTTTTATTTCAGTAGATAATTTCTGTCCAGATGTAAAATCACATTATAATATTTTTTCACTTGGATTTCAGTGAAACTTTTATTAACATACTTGTTAATTAGAATCTGTTTGTGGACAATATGTCCTGTTGTATGTGAGTTTGTGTAGTAAAGAATTTTAAACTGACTTTAGAGAATGGGCTTACTGTAAATCAGTACCCTGATTGGAGAATGAGCGTTCTCTGGCAGGGTATTAATGTATAAGTAATGCTCAGTAAAAAAATAGTCCACCACTTCACGGCAGCATATCAAGCTGCCCTGGAGCTCGGACTGAGAAAACAGAATGGCTGCCATAATTTTACGCTCACTAAGCAACACTTTTGCTGTTTAGCAAGTGTAAAATTATGATAAAAGTAAAAAAAAAAGTGTGTGTATGTGTTTTTGTGTGTATGCGTGTATGGGTATAACAGAAAGATTGTCAACCTAAACAGAGCTTCTGCTGTTTAGAGAGTATAAAATAAAAAGCGTGTGTGTGAGTATGTTTGAGAGAGACACAATGTGTATGCATGTATGAAAGTAAGAGAGAGAGAGAGATATGATCATGTGTATGTGTGTTTATGTTGCTGTATGCGTGTCAGTGAATGCGTGCATGAAAGCAGCAGAGGGATGTGTGTGTGTGTGTGTGTGTGTGTGTGTGTGTGTGTGTGTGTGTGTGTGTGTGTGTGTGTGTGAGAGAGAGAGAGAGAGAGAGAGAGAGAGAGAGAGAGTGAGAGAGAGAGAGAGAAAGTGAAGAGTGAGAGCGATCAGGTGATCCGTGGCAGCATCACATAATATATTTGTGTTCCTCTCAAGTATACATCTTGGCACATGAAATCTGGACAGAGCTACAAATAAATAGGGAAACAGAGGGCTGAAAATAGCAAAGTGTTTTAAATATTGCTATTATAAACTTAGAAAGTTGCTAGAATAACAGGGTTTCCATTAGCAAGCATTTTTTTCTGAAGCAGAGATGTGTGTGTCATACCTCTCAGCCTTCTTAGTGCTAGAAATCTGGACAACGCCTGTCATAATTGGGGGACAAAAGCCCAAAATTAGGGACAGATTTTAAATATTGCTTTTATAAACTTATAAAGCTGCTAGAATAACAGGGTTTATGTTAGCATGCGTTTTCTGAAAGATTTGAAGTCTGAAACTCAAAGGTAAGCCATTATTAGTGACTTCAGTGCTCAGATCATCCCAGTAATTTCCCAGAAAACCACAAATTTTATGAAGAACAGACCAAAAATATGAGGCGAAAATCTGGACATTTGATAGGTATGGTGGGTTTGGGAGGGTGCTTGAGATGACTACTGGCAGCAGCAGCAGTAAAGAGGTTTACAAACATCTGCATCATTCAGCTGAAGAAATAAAGGGGGAACAAAGGCACTAAAATAAAAATGTTATTATTGCTCTTATAAAATTACAAAGCTGTTAAAGTAAATGATTTAAGTTAGCATGAATTTTCATAAGGAAAAAAGTCTGAACCTCAAATATATGTCATTATTTAATAATTTCAATCTCCAGTGACTGCCAACCAAACGATTTAGGAGTAAGGGTCCAAAACATAAAGTAAATAACCTGGTTATTTTTTAAATGTTATATTTTGTATGTAAAATGTTTCCTCCAACAGCATTAATATATACTACAGCAAGTTTGAAACATTAGGCAAAGGAATTATTTTACATCCAAAATATACTAAAAAAAATATAGTAATAAAAAATTATATGTATATAAGTAAGTAAAACACAACAATTTTACAAAAGAACTCCTTCCCTAAGTGCAATAATGCCCTCCAGGGTGGCATAGGGCCTGATAACATGCATGGGAGGGCGTTAATTACACATTAACACACACCCTGAAAGACATTATTGCTTCCTTGGAATCAGTGGATTTAACCTTACAAAAGACTTCATTTCCACAGGTTAGTGCATATTGTAATCGCAATGTGACTATTCTCTGTTTTTTACATTAACATCTAAAAATAAATCAGTTTGACAATACTTGTAGGGTACTGATGTTGCCTTATCATATAACTGTTCATTTATAAAGTAAAAAAATATCTGTGTGTTGCTAAAAACAAATTATTTGACAGAAACGGATGTTTTTACCATGACATGAAAAGGCAGGGTAGTTGTGTCCCTCATTGCATACCATTTATCCTTCTAAAACTTTGTCATACAAAAATAATATTCATCATGTATTGTATTGTTAAAGCTACTATAAATTCAGCATTAATTAAATCTCTTTTATAAAATACCCATCATGCTTCCTGACCTGCTTTTTGAGAGAAGCTTATGAGATATTGGCAACAGCAACAACTAGAACACAATACTAATATTCATATGAAATCTAGGTTCATAAAGTATATGATCTGCAGTATATCTAAGCTAGAGAGAGAAAGGCTTAACAAGAAAGTTTCATTACTAGATAATGATTTGCAGTCAATTGGCTCCCACCGTTACTAATTGAAATTGGACACAAGGGTTATCTTTTTAAATCTATATAAAATTTAGGCATGTCAAACATTTGTGATACTGGACATTTGACATGTAAAATTTCAAAGATTTGCTTAAGTGATTCCGCAGTACAGAATATCAATGTAAGAAAAGTATCAGTATCATATAAGTACCGCTTCCTTTATTTTCTGGTCATTTGTTCCATTTTCATAACCATGCAGCACAGTTCTTTAAGAAAGACTTGCTCTATTTTGCTTGTATGTTGTTCTGAAGATAGAGGTTCAGAGCCATTATTTGACAGGAAGGAATAAAATATGCCAGTGGCAAGGATCATACAGTGTATGTGTCCAGATTAGCTGGTAATACTATAAGTATTCTGACCATTTGCTTGGGACGTGTATGTTGGCATAATGATTAAGGTCTTTGCCTCACAGATGCCAGATAACAGGGTTTGATTGTGACCTCTGGTTATTGGCTAGGCTTGTAAGAGTCTGCAAGCTGATAGTCTAATATTTATCTATAAACCTTAAAAAAAAAACATTTTTGCAATGATTTCTGCATGAGTCATATTCACAGTAGTGTGTATTTATCTTAGCAGTCAAGTGCTCCAGATTATGCTGAATGCTCCACATTCAACCATAAACTAACCCACTGTTCCCCATTCCACATTGAACAGCTTTGACTTTGCTACACAGGTTTGTATGCCACAATTTTTGCCAGTCGGCATCACAGTATACAAACCAAATACCTACTCCACTGTTCTACACTGAACAGCGTTGGCTGAGCTACAGTTTTTGATTGGGTCATATTCTGCAATTACAGCCAATCTCCATTGCGGTATATGAACCAGTCAAATAAATGTTCCTGAGGACAGGAGCCAGTGAGAGCTCCCAAATATGTGACCATTCATGTAGCAGGAATGGTTGTTGAAAACTGCATGCAAAGGGAGGGAGAAAAAATAAAATAGAAGCAAAACAGTTCGAAAGTAACTCTAATAATAGCAGTTAAAAGGAGTCCTTGAAACTGCTGGTATTGCAGTTATTTACTTTGGTACTGTTTTGCTCCTATTTTATTTTTTCCCCCCTCTCTTTAAATGAGAGGGGCAAAATATTATAACTGGGCTTATAATAGGCACAGCCATTGTAGGCATCTTTATCTTATGTACCTTTGTGATGACTTCTCTTCCCTACAGAAATCTCCTAGGCGGTTTTGCCGGTTTCAGGAAATGTGTTAATTCAAATTTGAGAAGGGTTTTATCACATTCAATGGGAAGCTGACATGTTCTTGTTTGTGTCATTGCTTCTAGGTAGTTTAGTGGATGAATCGTTTAGTTAAGTTTAGTATAAAATATTTATTTTCTTTTGTATTCCGTAGTTTTAAAATTTTACAGAGATGCTTCTAGTGTAGAAAGACTAATATTTCAGTCCCAAAATTCCATCTGAAGGCAGACGTAGTTTCTTTAGCCTGTTGTTTTGCATAGCCCTTTCAGAATGAAGGAATCCCATGTGATGCAGGCAGTTATAGCATATTGATTACAGAGGAGGAGTGGTTATGAGAAAGTCTGGGATGAAGACTCTAGTTTAATGAAGCTGTTTCAACTGAAATGTTAGACAGCTATGGTTTAAAAACTATAAGAAGCCCAGCTACATGTTACTAATCTTCTTTTCTTAGAAGACTGACTTTTGTCATAATACTTTGTGAGGGCACATCTGATGAGATTAATTTGCTGTTGTCTCTCTTGTCAGATCATAGTTCCATAATCATTCACTTAGATAAATACTGATAAATGTGAGAATCCTCACTGCATAACTATCACCCTCCTAGAGTAAGAAATCTGGACAAAGCCAATAGCCAAACATAATGTGGTGATAAAGCCACAAAAATATGGAGAATGTTTAGATATTGGTCTTACAAACTTAGTAAGTTGCTAGAATAACAGGTTTTGTGTTAGCATACTTGATCTGAGGTTTATGATGTCAAAAACTCAAATCTCAGTCATTATCTTATTATTTCATTCCTCTGTGATTTCACAGAAAACTACATATTTTATGAGGGATAGGCCAAAATATGAGGCAAAAATTTGGGCATTCTGCAAAATTCTGGGCTGTTGAGAGGTATGGCAAGGGTGAATGTGCTTGCATATGTGTGTGTGTGTGTATATGTGTGTGCGTGTGTGTGTGTGTGTGTGTGTGTGTGTGTGTGTGTGTGTGTGTGTATACATATATTTTGGTTGAAAGGCCATACCTATGGTCAAGGTAAGCTTTTTGTGCAATGTGAAAATAGGGTGTTTTCGTGTTCCACATTTTGACTGTCACATATTGCTATGATCTGTGTTCCACACTGGCCTCTTAGCAGGTTGAAACCTATGGTATTTATTGCAACAAATGAATGGTTATCCTTATTTGTCTATGGGCCCGACTCTAAAAGGCTTAGTCTCAGTGTAAGTGATTTACTCCATTGTAGGCCTTCTTTGTAGCTAGGCCTTACACTGGAATAAGTCACTTAACACAGAGAGTAAGTCTTTCAGATTCTGGTTCAAGAGTGATGCAACAAGTGTTCTTTTATTACAGGCTGACAATATTATGACAGGTGGTAACCCTCACATCTTTGTTGTTCTTGAAGCTTAAGTTGGCAAGTTCAAGTATGCAAAGACTTGAGAATCAACATATAGACATGTTGATGTGGCAGTAGAGCAAAGTACAGCAGTCCTTACTGTCAGGTTTACCTTGTCAGTCAAAGCTCTCACCTTACTGACAAGTAGAAGCTGAAATGTAACATTTCCCCAAACAAGAATATATTAATTTCATGAAAGAGTAATTTAGTCTGCATGCATTAAACTCGGATATGATGTGTAGACAGTAAAGGCAAAGAAACTACATAGCAGCTACTTGAACAGACACTTAAAGACATCCAAGTTACCAATATTCTATGTGTGTCTCATAAATTAACTGCATTTCCTACCTCAGTCTGCTGAATTATTAGCTAACGTTCAAGAGTCCTTCTATGACGTTAGCTAAGCTTACAGTTGTTGAAATACCACTCAGTATAAAGCAATTGAAAACGACAAGCAGCTGTTGCATTTAATGATTAATACAGAGCAAAGAGCCTGGTAATTGTGAATACAAGCTTTGATATGAGGACAAACACTACTCAATTGTGGAGGCAGGGAAGTAAGCATGGGCAGACATGCAATGAGATTTGTATTTTGTCTTGCAGCTATAGCGTGAGCGTGTGTGTGTGTGTGTGTGTGTGTGTGTGTGTGTGTGTGTGTGTGTATGTGTGTGTGTGTGTGTGTGTGTGTATGTGTCAGGAATACCATACCTCATTTGCCCTTTTAAGATTTTCTGAATGTCACGTCAACCAAGTCATTCATGTATCAGTTTTCCTGTTAAGAGATTCAGGGATGTTTATTGGTTAACTGGTATGCAGACGTCAGTCTGATTCAGCCTTTGCAGATTTATGAGCTTTAGAGTTGGGAGTACACTGCTATATGTAATTGTTCAAAATTTGTGGGTGGGATTAATGCCTAAAGTGTGACTTTTGTTTTGTAGAAACTTGTAGAGATTCTGCAGGACAAACCTTACCCACAACCAGTACAAAAGGCAAATTCACATTTTTGCCACAATAAAAGCTTATTCTTGCAGCATGTGAGTTGCTTATATAGTTGCATGTAACGATCATCTGTTTCAGATACAAAATAATATTTTTTTCCATCTGTTAGAGAAAGCATAAGAAATATTTGTATCCTAAAATCTCAGGGCATTTGCCATTTTTTTCACAGAACACAACTGCCCAAATAGAGTCTGTCCTGTGCAAAGTGGGACAGGTGTTAACCTTATCCATGGCTTTTCTTTTTATAATTTGTGCACTTGTAGGATATGTTCTAGGACTTTTCTTGCAGCAGGAACAGGATTGTTGAAATTCTTTTACTGTCATTGGAGTTGAAAGTCATAGTGACTCAGCAATTTTAAAGACAGCTTTTGAATCTGCTACCCAATGTCAGGAGGCTACAGCAGTAAGATTTAATTTACACAAGTTATTCAGAGTTAGTCAGGCAGTTTGAAGAGTGTTGTGCCTTGACAATTACTCGTTGGAGTGGAGTGAAGTTCAGTGTTTCTTACATTTTCTTTTGTTAAGAGGTTTTGTGCTTCCTTTTTGACTATTGCAAACCAGAGTGCATTACAGTTCTAAATGCTTTGGTAAGTAGTTTTTTTTTTTTTTTTTTTTTGGCATCTTGAGCCTCTGAAAATGGTTAGAACCAAGTATATTTTATCCTACTGCTTTTATTATCTTTCATGTGGCATTGGGTGTCATTGATGCTAAATATGTACATTTGATATTGTTAACAATGTAAAGTACCTTTAGCTGCTGCATGTCTTTGCAGAGAATTTCAGATGTTCACTTTACTTAAGAAAGCTGCAATGTTTGTTTCGTGAGCTAAGTATAAGGTAATGTAACCTGCCAGTTACAAAATGTAATCAATAGGTTTTATGTTTTTATAAATCACAGTTCTGCACACCTCACTTTTTGCATACTGTACCTTTCTGTGCCATAGCTCTATGGTGGTTTTATTTATATTTATTAGTACAGCCATGTATTCTGTATCCATGACTTTAAAATTGTGATACACTGTTTAATTCACAGAATCCCCAAACTTTTGCATCATATTTTTGGGCTGTTCCTCAAACAATCTGTTTTTATGACAAATCACAGAGATTGAAGCCACTAAATAATGACAGATATTTGAGTTTCAGACTTCAAACCTTTCATAAAATGCATTGTAATGCAAAACCTGTTATTCTACCAACTTTCTCAATTTATAAGAGCAATATTTAAGTCTGACCCTGATTTTGGCCCTTTTTTGCATTATTTTTGGCTTTGGCCACAATTCTTAAGTAAAAAAGTTCAGAGGTATGCCCCCACATTCAACATTGACAGAAGAACTTGGTGATAAGTTACAGGCAGACCTTTGCTTTACCTTTTGCCTCAATAGGTCCTCATCGTGGTTGATTAATGCAGAATGTTCCACACAGGAATAGTATTCTGAATAGAATATTGTGTTTTATGGAGAAAGTAATAGAAAAGATACATGCAAATAAACTTGTGAATGGCTTTGAAATAATCTTTTTTAGATAGGTTACCAGGAGTATGGATATGGCAAGTATCTTAAGTATCTGAATTTTTTTTAATTTATTTTGAAATACATCTTGCTAAACTGGACACAGTCCCAATTTTCAGCAGTTTCTGTGGTTCCATATTGAAACGTCTGCACTCGAAATGCTGACTGCTGACAAAACTAAGAAAAAGAGCAAAAACAACAGGAGAAGAGCAAATCTTGAAGACTGCTCTTCTCCTTTACATTTTGTTGCAGGGTTGCAAGCCCCACCAACTTATATTTACCAAGTATGATTTCGCTATACATCTGAGAAATGGAAATGTTGCAAGAAATGGCGATCTCAAAGTTTGCATATTCATGTGTCCATATTTTTGTCCATGCAATGTCCATGTTTCGGGAATCACTCTAACATTTCCCGAATTTTCATAGGGTTACTGTATATTGCATACCTGTGGATGAAATTTTATGCTATGTGCAATCAAGAATCTGCTGATCACACATACTGGCTTTTCATCTATGCAAGATTGTGGTACGGCAGGGATCTGGGAATTTGCCCTTTCCCCATTGTAGACCAATCTCAGAGTTGGTAAATATAAGGGAGTGTTGAGGTACAGGAAACTTGGCCTTTTTTTTTTTGATTTGTGCATGTTTGAGAAGTTGTGATCGACTAATAAATGTTCGATACATTGCGTGGTTGACCAAGCAGTCTATAGCCATAGATATAAATATATATATATATATATATATATATATATATATATATATATATATATATATATATATATATACATACACACATATATAGAGAAAGAGAAAGATATATATATATATATATATATATATATGTATGTATAGTTTGTTTCTAGCTGTATTGATTACTTGCAAGCAGAGGCTTGTTGGAACTAGCATTGTAATATAGACTGAGGAGTGGGCTTAGCCTAGCAAGGCATTGGTGAGAGTTCTCATCATGTGAAGGTAGGATCACACACAAGCAAGGAGACATTGTAGTTGGCCCTCATGGTTACACAGGTGCACACGACAGCCACCTAGGAGTAGATTTAGTGCTAAAGGAAAAAAAAAAGTACGCCAGTTGGCGGTGCCTAAAATGAGGAAGGCAGTAGTGTGTACGGGTGCTAAGTAGTTTCCCAAACTGGAGATTGGGTCCATCCTAAAAACATGGGAGGCCGCAGAACAGGGGTTGAGCCTGAACCCTTAGGGGAGTGAGGTGAGCAGCACATGGAAGAAGGGGCAAAGACAAGGGCACACCTCTTCTATGTCTGCCTGAATGACAGCTCTCTTCTGTTTAATTCTTGCTCAGTGTTGTTTGGGATTCGTGTATCTGGGAACATGTGGGCACATAACCAGTTAGGGGGAGAACGCTAATGGTTCCAGGCAGAAAGGGAAAAAGTGTATAGAAAGGAAAAAAGTAGAATGTTTAATGCACAGGTTAGCAAGGCTCATATGTGTTCAGAGTATATGTAACAGGAGCCATACGAAAACAGTGGTCAGAGGAAAACTCACCAGAGGAACAGTGTAATGACTGCATGCCCTCTAGTCATTGTTATGAAATAAAGAACATTATTCAAGTGTCAACATTACTTCTCAGGAATTAATTACTGGTAACTACTATCTGAGGATAGAAGATAGCTTCTGATGGAATGAACCGTATCTAACAACACTTTATTCTGTCACACCTGAAGTAAGGGTGTATGAGTCTGAATAACTCCTGTTTTTTTACTGTACTTTTAAGATTTAAGAACGGATTTTCCAACAATAGAGCTATGTGAAAGCTGTTGAAGAAATGTGTTGCAGAACTGGCAAAGTATGACTATATATTTATGTATTGATTGATTTTGTTGAGTATTTTTATGTAGATATTCATTACTTATTGTGATCCCATTTTTCATTCTAGAGAGGTAACTTTTTTCAAACACAGCTTCAAAATGGCTTGCGCAGCTTTGTGCGTTCGGACATTTTTGCATGTACCCAAACTTGAGGCTTGTGAAATTGGTTGCCGCACATTACATACCACTAACAGACGTGCATCAAAGGAGTACTATGATGTTGTAGTGGTAGGAGGTGGTGCTGGTGGAATTGCCATGAGTGCACGTATGAAAAGGACATTGGGAGCTGGAAAAGTAGCAGTAATTGAGCCAAGTGAGGTAAGGTAGTGTGGAGTTTTTTTTATTTATTCATAGCCTCACTTTCTAATTTGAAATTCTTTAATTAAGAAAGGCACATTTCTGCAAAATGTAATGCTTGTTGCTCAAGATCTGCTGAGTCACACTAGGGCATATTCTTTGTCTCATAATCTTAAATTTATTTTTTTCAGTCATTTACAGAGTTCTTCAAAGCATTTATTTGCCAAATTCGTTTTTTTTTTTTTTTTTGCTATTTTCTGACTCTTGACTTTGGTTTTGATAAATATTTATTTATTTATTTTACATTTCTTGATCGGGATAGTTCGACTGGATACTTGTCCATTTTCAGCAGATGCCCGGGGAGAAAAGCTCCAAGGTGCAAACAATAATAAATTTCATACGACTTAAAACAAAAATAAAGTGTACAGAGACATTATTTGCAGATTTTCCAGAAAAAAGAATATATTTAAATTTCAGACATTATTTACAGATTATTTCAGAAAAGAAAAACAAGTGATACATTTAGTAATCAGCAGAAGTATGTAAGTTAAGAGATAGGATTCTCAAGATGGTTAAGAAAGACTGGTGTAATTACTTTGGAGTAATAGTGAGTGTGTTAGCCAGGATTAGAACAGGGGCAAGATGAGTGTGACTTAAAGTATTGTTTTAGAGTGTTTTTGAATCAACTTGTGATGGGTTCTAGAGTAATATCTGCTGGTAGGGAATTCCACATTTTTCCAGCATAGTTAGCAGAGTCACCGGCTGAAAAATTAGCTTTGATGGTTTGGACGAGCAGTTTTTTTAATGATCGTAGTGTTCTAAGGTTACTGCAGGGGTAGATTATGTGTTTGAGTGTTGGTGTTTTGTCAGGTAGGTTTAGTACTTTACATGCAACTGTCATCTGGTTGAGCTGGATGAGGTGAGACAGTTCTAACCACCCAAGAAATCTTAGGTTAGTACAGTAGTGTGTTTTGTAGGGCATACCAGTAGCAAATCTGGCGATGTGATTATAGCAGGACGATAGTTTATTGAGTTCTATTTTACCTAGGTTAGTCAGTAGAGGGGAAGCGAGAGTAAGTGTGAGCGGGTAATTGCAGTACGAGCAGGTGGGGTAAGGAAAGGCTTGATCTTGTAAAGTGACCCAAGCTTTTTTATTGATGGTTTTAATAGTTTTGTTGATGTGTAGATCAAACTTGAGGTAATTGTCGATAATGACCCCTAATAGTTTTGTATGGGAGTCTGGAGAGATAGTGGTACCATTACTAGAGTATATAGAAAAAGAAAGGGGGTTAGACCTGTTGGTGGGGGAGAAAAGTAGCAACTTTGTTTTATTAGGATTTAAGATCAAATGGCAATCAGATAGCCATGTTTCAACTGTGTTAAAAGTAGACTGTGATTTTGTACACAGATCTTACTGAGAGGAAGCCGACCATATCAGAGTGGAGTCATCTGCATATTGAATACAAGTTGCATCTGGGATGACAGTGTAGAGATCATTGATAAAGATAGAAAATAGAAGTGGACCCAGTATTGATCCCTGGGGGACTCCCAGGGTATTTGGTAAGAGGGCAGGTAGTTTATTCTGCCATAGGACAGCCTGCTGTCTGCTGTACAAATAAAACCAGTGGAGAGCAGTGTTATCTAAGTAGGTAGTTTTTAGAGTCTGAATTAGTAGCTGGTGATTGACCATATCAAATGCCTTGGAGAGGTCCAAAAAGTGGGCTGAGGGTAATTTGTTATTGTTACGGTTGTGGTTAATGGTATTAGAGAAGGCAAGGAGGGCTGAGGTGGTGCTGTGGTGAGGCCTGAAACCATGCTGAGAGTTTGCTAGTAAATTGTTTTGGGTAAGATGGTGCATCAACTGTACATGGATACATTTTTCCATAATTTTGGCAAGTGGAGACAATATGGCTATTGGATGAAAGTTAGATAATTCAGTGGAAGTACCACCTTTATGGAGTGGTATCACATAGGATATATTCCAGATGGAGGGGATAGAGGCTTCTGCTATCATGCGGTTGACAAGAATGGAAACTGGGTATGCTATAGCATCAGCAGCTTTTTGCAGATATTCATTAGGGAGACGATTGCCTAACAAGGTAGTAGGTTTTAATTTTTTGAGTAAAGCTTGAATAAATGAAGTAGCAACTGGTTAGAATCTAAAAGAGAGATGGGTATCAGGAATTGGCTGATTTGTACTGGGGCAGCTAGGGGGTAGTTGATTAGCTAGGGATTGGATAGATTAGCTAGGGATTGGATAGTTTCAGTGATAAAGTGGTTAAAGATGTTAGCGACATCCTCGGGTGATTTATCAGTGGTGGCTGCAGGGCATGGGGTAGTGGTTTGGCTTGGGTACATTATGATATTTCTGTTGTAAATGGTAGTAGTAGTTTTTTTTTATCAAGTAAGACATCTTTTTTGGTTTTGTTTCTAAGCTGCCAGTACTTTATTTGGTCGGGGGGAGGGGTTGTGGTATGCCATAGGGGCCAGGCTTTGTTTCTGAGGGCAGTTTTAGATTTGGTATCTTTGGTAAGCCATGGAGCACCTTTTGATTTTATTCTAGTGGAGCGCATGGGAGCATGGAAATCCAGGATGTTGAGAAATGTATTGTTAAAGTAGGCTACAGCATCATCTGGGGGTAATTGCTTTAGTACTGACCAGTTACATGCTTTAAGTTCATCATGGAATTTTTGAAAGGTGAAAGTTCTTCCTGGTGCTTATTCTGAGAATGGACTGATGGCTTTATACTTAATTATATAGGTAAGAAAGTGGCCACTTAGGTCATCAAGAAGGGTGGCCACTTAGGTCATCAAGAAGGGTACCTGAAGTGTACAATTGGGGATGGGAATTAATAAGTATCCAGTCTATTATACTTTCCTTAAGACTGGGTTTAGCTGTTCTTGTTGGAGTGGAAATGTTTTGTGTAAATTCATATAGGTTAATGTGTGTGGAGGGAGATTTTTGCGAAACAGGTGTTCCAGTCATTGTTACAATCTCCAAGTAAAATGGTTTCCTGAGGGCAGGTGCTAGATAATGAATTGAGGATACATTCTAAGGTGGTTACATTATTCCCTGGAGGAATGTACACACAGACAATCCTTGTACATTTGTTATTGTTTATTTGAATTTTGGTGGATAGAATTTCTGCATTGTTTGCTTGGGGAGGATGTATGGGGTTTATAGTGACATTGAGAGTAGATTTATAAATTACAGCTACTCCACCTCCTTTCCTAGTATTCCTGTCTAACCTAAGAATATTATATCCGGGTGGAAGAATTTCATTATCAGAAGTTGATGGTTTTAGCCATGTTTCTTTGTTGGGAGTGGATGTCTAGGAGGGCATGTAGTTCATGCACTTGGTTATTTAGGCTTCTGATATTGAGGTGACAGATCAGTAATGAGTTGAGGGCCCGATTAATAGATGTTGTTTTGGTGAGGTGACTTGTGTGGGAGCCATTTTTGTTAAGAGAGGGTTTGGATGAATGTCACCATCAATTATGAGGTTGTAGTGTACGTGTAGTATAAGCTTCAAAATTTTGTTTATCAGTTTATGATAGTGTCTGGTTTTAGACCTGATATACCTAACATAAGTAGGTTGATAGTTTATGCAGGAAGTGTTGTTTATTTGGTGGTCTTTTAGATTTTTACATATTAGGGTGGATGTTTGGTATTTTGGATATTTGAATTCTAGGCCATACTGGATTTCATAAAATGTGAGCATATAAGGAATAAGCATGAAGGAGAGCAATGAGAGTAATACCATTATGCTGGGTGGTGACATTATGGGCTTTGGTGAATGTATAATTAAATGGGTTGTTACCAGTATGTATGAGGGTGATAGAGAAAGGAGTGATAGGAGGGGGTAGGAATTTAATTGGGAGATAAGGCTGATTGGATGTTAGTGAGGTGGGAGTGCTTAAGGTTGCTATAAATGTAGCAACACTGGGGGTGGGTGGGAATTGTGGGTAGGGTGGGGCACGGAGTGAGCCCTTGGGCGATTGGAGTGGGGCTTTAAATGAGACCACAAGGATCTTAGAGCCAAAGGTGAGTAGTGAATGAAAATTAAGTAATCTAAAACTTTCACTGTGCTCTTTATGCAACTTGTTAGAGAGGACACTTACTTTATCGGCTAACTGATGTAATATTTTGATGTTCTAACCCAATATAGTGGCTTCAAGCAATTGCACTCTGTAGCCACTAAGAATCAGCTGTAGTAAGCTACAAAAGTTGCCACACTGCAGAGGTTAAGGGGCCTGAACTAATAACGAGGGACACCTATTTGGTGCAGTAGACCCAGTTCAGCATATGTAGTTATACAGTAGAATAATTTTATAGCGTTATTAACCTTAGGAAGTTTAAGTAGTGGGACTGTTTTAAGTCAGGTTTTCAGTTTGGTCGGCAGCAGAGTAGTGTCCTTCTGGTGAATCAAGCTTTTCAGGATAGCAATAGAGGGGAGAACACCTGGGAGGGATAGATAATTAGAGGAATACAAGTATTAAGCTAAGCATTCTTAAATATCTAATCAAATATATAGTAGAGCAGTGGACTTAACTAGAGAGTCTCTATGCACTTACACTAGTAGATGTGAGGAAACAATCACAATAGAAAAAAAGAGTCTTGCATTACTTGAATATAGCAGGTGAACAGTTTTAGGTTCCAGACTGTTGTAGATGTTAGATAATAGATAAATATGCTTTTAAGTGGAGCAGAACATTAATTATAATCCCAAGTCTTTATCTTGAAAACACGTGGTAGGCAGTTGTTTCTAATGCAGTGACTCAGTGTCCGGTGGATTAGAAAAGAACAACCTGAGTTCACAAACAGCATCAGCTCTAAAAAACATTCAGGTTTTATTCTGAACTTCAACAGTATCGTATAGGATGTTTTAGGCAAAAACTACTTTAAAATACTGCTTTAAATGAAGCTACACAGTGTCGGAGTAATTTAGTAGTGCAATACTGAGACTGTGAACCAGAAACAACACTCTCTATATTTAATTAAAAGTAAGAACGTGTAATTTAGATTCTATGAGATCCAAATGACAACGTTGTAATAATACAGGCTTCACAGCAGTAAACAGCACTGTTCATCCATTTAAGTTAGTAATAAACAGCAGTTTTGGTCAGTCTACTATTTTTAGCCAAAATACTACTAGATTATATCCATAAATGATGCGACTCAGATGGGGAGACTTATACTGTACAACAAATATAAATGCTCAACTAATTTCAGCCAAAGTAAGTAATTATTAAGTATGCCATAGTTAGATGAGAAAGGGTAACCATGACTGAAGAGGAATAGACAGCTGGATGACTGTACTTCGGATTGGATGGTAAAAGGTGTACAAAAAGGTACTGGGCAGCAGGATATGGCCAGGAGTGCAAAAAGAGTACTGGTAAGTGGTGTAGGACAGAGAGAGAGAAGAAAGCCAATACTAGGAAATGTAGCCACGAAAGTAAGGATGAGGAGATGGAGGTCATGTAAGAAGATATGTACAGACAGAAGTAAAAGTTATGAAGGTGAGATGGAGCCAGATGCTGTCATGCAGGAAACCATGCAACAAGGAGAGCAGGAGGGAAGTGAGCAAGGGGGAACACTCAGCCAGCCAGGCAGGAGGAATTGAGGCTGAAAGGTTCAGAACAGTGGAGGATGCCTGGAGGAAGAGTTCATGATGGGTGGGAAATGGAACATTTGCAGGACAGGAAGAACGGAGGCAACCAGAAGAAATGGATGTTGGGATAGGTGAATTGAAGGTGGAAAGGCTGCAGATATAAGAGAATGTCTGACAGGAAGGGAAGGAGTTGTGAGACATTATGGGAGCACATCAGAACTTTTTAATGACTATAGACTCCATCACCAGACAGAGTAAGCATTTTGTTAAGAGTGATCAGACTGAAGTGAATCATGTCTCTAGTGTTAGACTTAAAAAGATGTGGGAGGGGGAGTTGTGGCTATTATAAGGAAGTTGAAGACCTGTTAGCTCCATGCTCTCTTTCCCACTGACTGGCATCAACTTAACCGAGAAATGACAACTGTACTCAGAGTCAGGTTGGAAAATGAATCACAGTGATGTTTTTTTTTCATTGAACTAAAATTGAATGGGAGGGGAATTCAGTGAAGCAGAATAGGGGGTAATCAATCAGGCTGCAGAAAGAAGGGAAAAGGACACAGAACATAGCATTGGAAGAAATAAGAAGTCTTCATCATATCTGTGCCCATTACTTATGACTAACACAGGATAAGAAACGCTGTATTACATGCTTGTAAAATAATCTAGGGATACAGTAAAGCACCTTATATCAGTAATGCCATAGAAGAAATGCATTATATGCTAAAAAAATAGTGGCATGCATACAAGATGGGAAATGTTTTTCTGATTATATGTCAGAAGATAGTATGACAGAAGAAGTATCACCAAGAATGATGCCACAATATGAAGACAAGATGATCAATTTCAACAATTGGCTTAAGTATTGGTGTCATTCAAAGGGGATCCAATGCCTGTCAGCCTGGGATGACATGCTTGACAAGCCACGATGCTTCGCTAGCGACGGCTTGCACCTGTCACCCCTGGGCTTTCAGATATTGGCAAAGGCTCTTGCTACCCCCATAGTGCCTTTTTTAGGCAAGGCTCAAAAGACAAACCCACCTCCATAGGTATCACAAGGGATAAGAAACTAAGAGTAATGCTACTCAATGCCAGAAGTCTAAACCTCAAGATGCATGCACTCGAAACTCTCCTTAGCATGGAGAACATCGATATCTGTGCAGTAACAGAAACCTGGTTCAAGGCTCCCGAGAGCACCCAAGCACTACCAGGTTATACCTCATACCATGCTTTTCGGCTCCAAAACTTGGACCGTACTACAAAAGGAGGGGGAGTATCAATATTCGTCAAAGATACCCACACCTCCAGGTTGGTGGCACAGCACGAAACATCAGAGACTATCCATGTGCAACTAACAGTGGGTAAAACTGCCTTCCAGTTTATAGCCTGCTACAGACCACCCTCCCAAACCCAGGAACCCCACTCGGCCGTCCTGAGAACACTGGAAAATATGAAGGTCTCTCCAAACACCATTATATTGGGCGACTTCAACTACCCAAACATAGACTGGGAGCATTACTCTAGCTCCAACACCTAGCCCAAAGGTTCCTAGAATTTATAAACCCAAATGCTATGGAACAACTTGTTACCACTCCCACAAGAGGGGAAAACATACTGGACCTGATCATCACCAACATGGGGACTCTATGCTCCAGACCAGAAGTGTATCCCTCACTGGTAAGATCAGACCATAAACTAATCTCACTGGATATTCACATCCCGACTCCACCCCTGCCCTGAAAACCACAGTGAAAAACTTCTCTAAAGCAAATTTCACACTCCTCAAAACCGAGGTGGAATCCTTCAAAGCCCGGGCTTGTGAAAATATGGCCCAGACCGCAGAATCCTTTATAAACGCATTCTATGAACACCTTCAGGAATGCATGGATCATGCAATCCCAAATAAAACCAAGACCCAATCCTCCCAAGGCAGGCGTCCTGTCTGGTGGACCCCAGCCATAAACAAACTATACAATAGAAGGAGGAAGCTACTACATGATAGAGCAAAATCCCAAAAAGGGAAGGCATCTCTGATCAGTATTAGCAAAAAACTACGGGCACTCATAAAATCGTCTAAGGCCAGCTTCGAGAGGAAAATTGCACAGGACACTAAGGATAATCACAAGGCTTTCTTTAGTTATGTTAGGAACCTGGGTGGGAATTCCCAGATATGCTCAGAATTAGTCCAAAATGACAAAAAATACACCTAACCCACAGACATTGCCAACGTCCTAGCTGACAGGTTCAGCGCAAACTTCTCCCCCCCTCCCCACCAAAAGGGCAAATATTTATCCCAGCAGAGTGCTGCCCCCCTGACATCTCAGATGCTCAGGTAAGAGCTGCCCTCTCCAAAGCAAAAAACACAGCATCAAAGGGACCAGATGGTGTCCCGGGCTGCGTCCTACATGAACTGCAAGAAGAGCTAAACCCAAACATAAAACTACTGTTCAATCTCAGCCTTACTACAGGATATGTACCCAAAGAGTGGTGTACAGCAACAGTGGTCCCTCTCCACAAAGGTGGTGCCTCAACAGATCCTGGAAACTATCACCCCATAAGCCTGACTAGCTTGGTCTGCAAAGCTATGGAAAGGATCATCATGGACCTCATAAATAAAGATATTGGGGACCTACAGACACTGGATACAACCCAGTTTGGCTTTGTTAAGGGCAGATCCTGCCTCTTAAACCTGGTTGATTTCTTTGAAACAGTCACCAAGGCCATTGACGATGGGAAGGTGGTCCACACAGCCTACCTGGACCTCGCAAAAGCCTTCGATACAATACCCCACTCGGGCATTATAGATAAGCTCACCAGCTTAAATATAAACCCCTATGTCACTAGATGGGTTGCAAACTGGCTCAAGGACAGAACCCACATGGTTAGAATTGCTGGAGCCATGTCAGACTCCAAACCAGTTACAAGTGGCGTCCCCCAAGGCTCAGTCCTGGGACCTCTCTTATTCGGTATATATTTCTCGGAGGTACAGGCCAACACGGAAGGACTGTGACTGACTAAGTTCGCAGATGACTGCAAACTGGGCGCCATAATCAACTCTCCAGCCGACACAAGCATCCTCCAAAAGGGCCTCATAGAAACAGACAACTGGTGCCAGAGCCATGGCCTCAAGCTAAACGCCAAAAACTGTATAGTCATCCCCTTTGGCAAAAACAAAGTGCCCACAAATTACCACATAGGTGGTAATCCATTAAGAACAGAAGAAGTAATTAGGGACCTGGGACCCAAGTTGATAGCAATCTCTCATTTGAAAACCACGTGGCCAAAGTGGTTAGAAAAACATTTTATATAGCCCACCTAATCATGAAGGGATTCACATCTAGATCACGGGAGGTCATCGTGCCTCTTTACTCATCCCTCATCAGGCCCATAATTGAGTACAATGCCCCTTTTGGGATGTACCTTACCAGACACCTGCAGCAACTGGAAAGACCCCAAAAGTACCTCACCAAGAGGATCATAGGGCTCAAACAGATGACATATGCTGCCCGGTTAAAGGAACTCCAGCTCTACTCAGTGGCATACCGCCTGCTCAGAGGCGATCTGTGCCTGACGTATAAAGCCATGTCCAACCCGGAATTAATGGACATGCTGCACCTCAGAAAATCCAAATCCCATCGAGCTACGCGCTCGAGAGACTTGAACCTCAGCATTAAAATAAATAGGACATGCTGGAGGGACAGATTCATAACCCAGAGGCTCCCTTCACTCTGGAATAAAATCCCAGTCCAGGTTAGGCAGAGTCCCTCATTGACTCTCTTCAAGAGGAATCTTGATGAGTGGATTGGAGATCGTAGGTTTATCCCGGGTATCACTTCTGTGTCACTGTTAGACAGAGGCACAGTATACTAACCTCGAAAAAGGGCATAGCAAAATTAATTTAAAATAGGTGGCGAAAGCCAAACACACTCTGGCTAGGCTTATAAGTGCCTTAGGGCAGATAGCCTAGTATGAACCTATGAACCTATTATGAAAACCAAAAAACTGGAAACTTAACATAAACAAAACCAAAAAGCATAAAATGTTAAGACAGCAGGGAAGGAAATATCCAAGTACAAAATTGACTCTATTTTGCGCTTTTGTTCTTTTAATGTAACTCACAAGAACTTCATCACAAACAGACCCACAGATTTTAAAATATTTCACTATTTCACTGTTGCAGTATTCTTTACAGTAGGGATCCCATGCCAAGAGCAGCCCAACATCCAGCCAGTTTACCAGAGCCTTTAGGTTGCTTTAAGGTGCACTGTACATCGCACGTATGCTCCCCACTTATAGCATAGGGCATAAAGTTGACGTCCAGATGTACCATCCTCAGAACTTCTTTGTCGCCAGTCTGAAGACCGTATTTTGTTCATTGGTCTGAATGCCTGCTTCATTGCTGGTTTACCTCCATGCAAATTTCAGATAAGTGCCCCATTTGAGATTTTTGCTGTTATCTTTTTTCCTTCTGTGTGATGCTTATAGGGATTCATGTCATCCAGAAAGGGTAAATGCCAGTGCAGGAGACAGATTCCCAATAAAGACAGGCACTAGCAGCGCTTATTTTGTCTTGGTGCTTCCCACGACCATACATCCTGTTCCATTTGAAAGGCTTTCATCCCAAAGACTCTTCTTAGTCAGCGTTCCTGTTTGGCCCTGTATTTCGAGAACCAATGTCTTAAGCTTTTAGTGAAACACACTATGGAGATTCAGCCATCTGTGAAGAAGAAGACCAAGACGTCTAGGTCCATTCTTCTGCTGTGCCACCTCTGCCGCATGTCTTTCCTGAGGCTAGTGAAAGTCCAGAGGATCGCTTGACTCCACCAATGGATTCCTCTGCCATGACCGCTTTGGAAGCTGGCATGGATCCAACCTCACATATGTTCCTGGAGGCCTTGCAAACGTCCACTTCGGATGTTCAGGGGGAACCGCAGCTGATTATTAACAATTTTTGTTAGAGAGGAAGTTCAACTACAATTGTAGAATGTCATTTGCCATCTGAACCTTCTAAGTTTTACAGGGTAGACATCCCTTTGAAAAAGAAACAAAAAAACTAAGCATGTTTCTCCTACTGCTAAGGACCCCCAGATTAAATGGCAGAATTTCACTCAGGGTTTGTTTAATGCCTTTGAAACCTCCTCAAGGAGTTTCTGTTCCTGCTCCTCCTGGTCCTGTACTTGTCTTAAAAGACCTAGGAAACAGGATTCATCTGAGGAAGAGGTGGATTGAGATGAGGAATCCCTTGCTTATTCATCCCAGATTCCATCTCCTTTAGACTATGGTTCTGTGTAGGAGGAGTTCACTAGTCCTGACTGTCCTTTTGAGGAGGTTTCCTTTTGGGACACAGTTTCCAGGATGATGGAGTATTTTTAACTGGGATTGTGCCCAGGTTTCTGAAGTGCAAAAGAGATATTATGACCTTCTGCATATGGATTCTCCCAGACCTTCCACTGCTCTTGTTTTGGCTGCTTTACTGAATGCCTTTTCTACTGCATCTTAGGTTCCAGACTCCTACCCTAAAAAAAAACTGATAGGTTTTATAGGGTGCCTGAGGAATGCAAATTTCTATATAGAAGACCTCCAGCTAACCTCCCTGTGGTGTCTCTGACATCTGACAAGCCATCTCAGTTACTCCCTTCTAGATAGCTTCTTCCTTTTGATAAACCCAGCAGGACTATGGAAAGACTATGTAAGAAAGTTTATACCTATGCTGCCTTGGGTTTTTAGGGCTGTCAGTTATCAGACCCATATGTTCAGATATATTTTGGCTCTTCTGTCTCAGGCCTTTCAAGTAGTTTCTGACCTTGCTAATTCTGAAGTGAAGACTTCTGCTCTCTCCTTGTTGGAGACCTCTTCTCAGGTGGTTTGCCATTCTATTAAGAGCAGTTATGATGCAGCAGATGCTTCTTCCAGAGTTGCTGCTTTTGGTTCTGTGATGAGGAGATATTCCTGCCTTCAGTGTCAATCTTTGCCTGATGATGGTAAGACTAAGTTGAAGGATGCTCCTCTAAATAACAAACACTTATTTGGTGTTGCTGGTACTGATTTGTTTAAGTCGCTTCAGGATAAGGGCAAGGCTTTACAGGAACTTAAACGTGTTTTTGTTTCTCCTGTGCCTAAATTTCAAATAAATAAATTATTTATTTATTTATTGACATTTGATTGCCGGAAAAGTCTGACTGGGCAGAACCCCATTTTCAGCAGAAGTCCGGGAAGATAAGCTCCAAATTATTACAAAACATTTTAAGAACAGTAATTTTACAATCTTCAAAAGCAAAGCAATATCTACATTTTAAATAATTATAACAAAGTAGACGTAATTTAAAAAAACTTTGGTTAAGAATCAATACAAGGTATGTGGCAATCATTTAATATTTAAAGAAATTTTAGACAGTTTGTAGAGAAATTAAAGGTAAGTTAGTGTAATACAAATAGGAATTGCAATATGAAGCAAGGATAAAACAGGCTAATTGTATATTTAGAGAGAAAGTCAGAGAAGAGAATTAGATAGCAGTAAGGAAGTAAGTGAAGAAGAGAGAGTAAGGAGGTATAAGGAATGAAAAGGTACTTTTTGACATTTAAGGATGTAAGTTATCCTGGTTTTGAGCAAGAACAGAGCCAGATTTTAGCTAGGAAATCTTTCGGAGTGGTTTTGAAAGCTGGGAGGGAGGGTATAGACCTGATGGATACAGGAAAGAAGTTGAGGCTTTAACAGCCTTGTATGAGTGCATATAATGCCCATCAGATTTGCTAGGTTTGTAGAAAGACAGGAGGTTTTGGTCACTGGATCACAGTGACCGATTGGGTACATAGTTGTGTAGAATATGTTTTAGTGCAAGACAAGCAGGTTGGACGGTGGGTGATTTTATAGGTGGTAAGTTGTGTATATGTTAGTTAATGTGGCAGTTCTAACCAATTTAGACTATTCTGTGCTATACATTGGTGGGTTCTGAAAGGGGTATGTGCTGCAAATTTAGCATCTTTGTTATAGCATTGTTCAAGTTTCAGTTTTTGTGAAAACTGTGAAGCCTGGAGGTTAGTAAGGATGGGAGCACCATAAAGAAGAGTGGGGAGGAGATAAATAGTGGCAAGTGTAGTTTTAGTCGCATTGGTGAGAACATTTTTAGCTCTGTAAAGCATCCCTAGTTTTTGGGGATTTTTTTATGAAATCTTGTATATGTAGATCAAATGTAAAATGATCATCCACAATCACCCCTAATAATTTGCTATGAGAAGTGACTTCAGTGGTTGTATAATCAAGAGAGAGGACTTTAATTTTTTTTTTTTTTCATGAGAGAGGGATTTAAGGAAAAAGTAGTAATTTGAGTTACAAAGACATGTTCCAGTGGTTGTTTAAGCTTCCTGAGTAATTTTTTGGAGGTGTACCATATTGTCAGATGTGCAAATGAGAGTGGAATTGTGTGTATTGTAATAGGGTGGCCTGTTGTGTGGAAGTATACAGTGATGGTGAAAATGTTAAAGAGAAGGGAACCAAGGATAGAGCCCTGTGGTACACCTTTGGTGAATGGGAGGTAAGGAGAGAGCATGGAGTGCCATTTTACTGACTGATACCTATTGGACAGGTAGTTTTTGAACCACAGAAGGGTGGGCTGAGAGAGACCTAGCGAGGACATGTGAAGTAGAAGTTTGCTGTGACAAACTATGTTAAAGGCTTTAGACAAGTCTAGAAATAAGGAAGAGACTAGTTTGCCATTATTTCTAGCTTTATTGACAGTCTTTATATAGGTTAATAGGGCAGTGTTAGTACTATGGGAAGGACATAAACCATGTTTTGAAGGGGATATGAGTTCTTCCAGCAGTAGATCGTCTAGCAATTGTTTTTTAATACATTTTTCAAGTATTTTGGTGAGGAGAGATAAGATTGCTGTAAGTCTAAAGTTGTTCATGTGTATTGAATTTCCTCCTTTGAGCAGAGGGATAATAAATTACCCATATAAGCCAGCCTTTGTTCATAGGCAGTCTCACCCTCCTCCCAAGAGCAAAAAGGGGGGAAAGGGTCTCCTCCTGTTAAAGCTGCCCAGACTCCTGTGACACAGAAATTTCCTTTTCCTGACAAACCAGGTGCTGTCTGACTATCCTGTTCTTCTCAGCAGCATTCCTCTTTCGCTTCAACTTTCATTATCCCTTCCTGTCTGGTTAAAGATTGCACAGGATTCCTGGGTTCTGTCCATTATTCACCTAGATTATTACATGATCTGGAAATCTCTCCCCCCTTTCATAGGCATTCCTTAGCCCCCTCAGGAACAGTTGACTTTCTTTCTAGGGGTGCTTCAGGATCTTTTGATTCGGGGAACTATTCAGGAAGTTCCAGTTTCCCAAAGAGGGAAAGTGTTTTATTCCAGAATGTTTTTAGTTCCCAGAAAAGAGGCACTTGGGGATCCATTAATGACCTCTCTATCTTAAACACCTTTCTGAAGGTCTCTTCCTTTTGGTTGTTGTCCCTTTAGACTTTGTTACAGCTTCTGCTTCCTCAGGCTTTCCTAGTGTTTTTGGACCTCAAGGATGCTTATCTTCATATTCCTATTCATTCCCTATTCAGAAAGTGTTTAAGTTTTTCTGTTGCTTCCTTGCATTTTCAGTTCTCTGCCTTGCTGTTCGCCTTTCTGTAGCCCCAAGGGTATTCACCAAATGCCTCATTCCTGTGATTGCTTTTTGCAGGCTAAGGAGGATACAAGTCTTTCCCTACTTAGATGATAGCCTGTTTCAGGCATCCTCTCCAGAGATTCTGCTGCGGAATCTTCACTTTGCCATTTCCTTCCTGCAAAGCCTGGGGTTCACTATACATTTCCAAAAGTCCTTTCTGACTCCTTCACAGGATCATGTATTTCTGCGGTACAGGATCCAGACTGTTCCAATGCTGGCTTTTCTGTCTTCTCTCAAGGCTTTAATTCTTATTTCTTTCTTTCAGTCCCTTCTTCCTCTGGCTTTAATAACAGCCAGGTAGCATCTGAGAGTTCTAGCATTCCTATGGTACTTTTGCCAAACTCCACTTGAGAAAACATCATTGGTTTCTAAAGTCAGTTTGGCGTCAGCAGTCTTATCTCCTGGACTTATTTGATGTTCTTTGTGTTTCACTGTTGCAGTCATTGCATTTGGGTTATCTGCGTGCAGGTAGCCCTCAGTCAGCCTGATTAACAAAGTCTTGGGTCCTGCGTCGGTTGCTGTCCCTTCTTCCATGATGTCAGGTCATCAGGGGTATAAAACATGCAGCCGGTGCCATTACATCAGTCCTTCTTGCTGTGCAGTGCCTGAAGCAGAAGCAGTTCGCAAGTGCAGGTTGGCCGACTCCTGAAATTTTCGTTTTCGAGTTTCAGAACCAAAGTCTTCATCTAAAGCTAAGTACCCCATTGGGGAAACTTTTTCTTGCTCCTTACCAATGTCAGTAAATGTTAATAATTGCATTACTTGTGGAAAGCAAATACCTCATAAAGATTTTCATTCGTACTGTATTCCTTGCTGTCGGTTTTGTGCTTTATTTAACCAGCGCTGTTGTCAGTATATTTTCACCTCTAAATATTTCGGTTCTCGGTTTAATTATCCAGAAATGTCGTTGGTTATCCATCCGACTACCGGGATTCTAAAAAAATGCAAAGATAAAGACAGAGACAGGCCGCTGAGGACCAGAACTGCCGACTCCTAAGCCAGTCGCCAGTTCGGCGGTACTCAGTGAGGCACTTTCACAGCCCCTGATACCCGCTACTTCTGATTCGCAGGCCTCTACTGAGACCCATTCGGAGTCTGGTATACTGCAAGATGCTTCAACTATGGAACCCGCAGATGTCTCTACCTTTGATGGGTCCGGAGCTGCTGTGCAGGCACCGGGTTCTGAGGGTGTATTCAGGCCTACAGACTTGCATATATTAAACCGACGCCTCCTTCATAACTTAGGCCTAAATCTCGAACCATGCCTAAAAAAACGACACCCAGGCCACATGCTCAGGCCTCTATGCCTAAAAAACAAATGATAAGAATGGCTGAAGATTTAATAACTCTAATCAGAGGTAGCCAACCCCCCCTTTCTAAGAGGCCTAGGACTGAAGTTGTTTATGAATCTTCTGACCAGGATTCTGTTTTTTCTGATTCTTCTGATGATCTGGATTTGCCCTTATCTACTTATGAGGATTCTGATGCAGAGGACTCCATTCCCTCTGCTTCCCCTCCAGAGGATTTTTCTTTTGGGGAAACCTTGCATTCTCTAAGGGTGGATTTCCACTGGGAAAGCCAGGATTTTTGTGATTCAAAAAAGAGGCTCAAAGATTTCTTACTCCTACCTCAGCATAGGCCTTTAGGCCTGTACTAGACGTTGTTGATGATGCTTTTTTGGAATCTAGTTTGGCCCCTGATTCCTTGCCTCCTGCTCCCAGAAAACCTGACATATACTACAGGGTTCCTGAGTCACACAAATTCCTTTTTAAAAATCCTATTGTGGATCTAGAGATTATTTCACAGGGGCCCAAGGGCATTAAGGCTTCTACTGCTAAAAATGCTACCCCTTCTGATAGAGACACCAGAGCACTGGATAGATGGGGTAAGAAGGTTTACACTTCTGCAACCTTGGCCATTAGGGCTTTAAACTGTCAGTTTCATATGTTAAAGTATCAGCAACAAGTTATTGGATTGCTAAACAGAAAATGATGTTGATTCCTGACTGTGTGGAAAATAAAGAATTACAGGGTATAATGCATTCTGCTGAACGTGTTGGAAAACATACTTTGCAATGTGGTTTTGATTCGTTAGAGGACTCTTGCAGGGCTGCTGTTACTGGGTCTGTGCTCAAAAGGCATGCTTGGCTAAAGGAGCAATCCTTGCCTGATCATGTTAAAGCTAAATTGTTGGATGCTTCCTTAAATCAGGACCGCCTGTTTGGCAACAAGGCTGAGGAAGTTCTTAAAAAAGATGGAAGATAAAGCTAAATCTATGCAAACTGTTAAAGATTTCTTACAAGTTCAGCCTCCTAGATTTAGTAGGCACTGGCTCTCTAAGAATTGGTCCTTTCCAGCCCCTTCCAGGTTTTATCAAGCCAAAGCCAGACACAGCAAAAGCCCCAGGTTTCAGTCCCAGGTGACACACAGGACTAAGCAGTGGGGGGCCTCCACTTACAAATCTGGGAGTAATAAGACTCCCCCCTATGGTAAACTGTCTCAATGACTTCCGTTTAAAATTTCCAAGCACTTATCAACTGAATGCCCCTTTGGAGGGAAAGATTGCTCTTCATGCAAAGAACTGGGAACTCATTACCCAGGACAAATGGGTTTTAAATATAGTGTCCCAGGAATACAGATTTCACTTCCACACGTTGCCAGCACCAAGCGGGAGGCTGGCCCTACCCCCAAATCAATGGGCAGAGGCCCAAAAACAAGTACTTTCTCTCTTAAGCATGGGGGATATTCAACTGGTACCGGAAGAGGAAAAGGGACAAGGTTTCTACTCGAGGCTTTTCCTGGTACTCAGAAAAGACAATTCATGGCGTCCTATCCTGGACCTGTCTACTCTAAACACCTTTTTGGAAATTCCAAAATTCAAGATGCTGACTCTTCCCCAATTACTTCCTATGCTAGGCAAAGATGCCTGGTTGACAACACTAGATTCAAAAGAAGCATACCTGCACATCCCAATCAGGGAATCTTGCAGAAGATACCTACGCTTCAAAGCAGGCTACACGCACTATCAGTTCTTTGCACTGCCCTTTGGCTTATCTACTGTGCCCAGGTTATTCACAAAGTGCCTAGCTCCAGTTATTGCATTTTGCAGGCAAAGAAATATTCAAATATACCCATACCTGGACGATTGTCTAATTCAGGCAGAAAGCCAGGACATACTTTTGAATCATCTGGCCTTTGTACAAAGGGTTCTAACTTGTCTGGGGTACACCATGAATGAAAAGAAATCACTCCTGGCTTCCCTGTCAACAAGTTATATTCCTGGTAGCAAGCTTGAATACAACTTCCCAGATGGCTTACCTCACGCCAGAGAAACAAATTTGTTTGACAACCTACTTCAAACAAGTGGCCACAAAAACCCTGCTATCTGGCCTCCTGCATTCTTCTAATTCCATATGCAAGACTGCATATGAGGAAACTACATTGGTATCTAAAAAGCCTATGGTGTCAACATTCTCAGGATCTGGAAGCAATGATTCCTATCATACCTTGCCTATGCCTAGAATTCCTTTGGTGGACAGAGGCCTGCCACCAAAACAAGGGACTACCTTTCACACCAACCCCTGCCACCCAAACCCCAACAACAGATGCATCAGACTATGCATGGGGGCTCACCTGTTAGGGAAGTGCATTCAGGGCAAATGGAACCCAAATCAAATGCACCTGCATATCAGTCAAACAGAAATGTTAGCTGTACAGAATGCTTTGACAGTCTTCAAGGACCACATTCTTCCAGGGCAACTTATGGTAAAGACGGACAACACCACTGTTATGTGGTACATAAACGAGCAGGGGGGTACACATTCTTACCCCCTCTGCAGACTAGCCAGGGCATTGTGGAACACAGCCTTGAGCTACCAAGTGCACCTACAAGCTCAATTCCTGCCAGGAAAATTAAATGCACTGGCAGACGGACTAAGCAGAAACCTCATGGACCCACACGAGTGGAAACTGGAACCAAGGATTTTCAACATGTTGACAAGCAAATGGGGGAGCCCAGATATAGACCTGTTTGCCTCTCCCCAGAATTACCAATTGGACAAATTATGCACAAGGGCTCCCCACAAGCAAGCTTGGACAGTGGATGTTCTGTCCTTCAGCTGGAAAAACCTATCAGTCTGTGCCTTCCCCCCTCTACCTCTGCTTTCCAAAGTACTACTAAAAATCAAACAGGACAAACCAAGGATGATTTTGATTGCTCCAAACTGGCCACGCCAACACTGGTACCCCCTCCTGCGCAGTGTGTCACAGTTATCCCCATGGCACCTGCCTCAGACTCCTTCCCTGTTGTCTCAGCAGGAGAACCAGATTCTGCACCCTCAGCTTCTAACACTGAACCCTGCAGCCTGGCTAATTACATAATCTCTCTTCTACCATCCTTCAGTAAACCTGTGATGGATATCATTTTAGAGGCAAGGATGCCTAGTACTAGAAAATCTTATGCTGAAAAATGGAAAATATTCTGTGCCTGGAACCAATCTCAAGGGATGAGCACAGCAGCACCCAATTTACCTCAGATTTTACAATACTTAACTGAGAAGATACACAAAGGCCTGTCTTTTTCCTCCACTAAAATCCATGCCTCAGCCATTTCAGCTCATTATAGCACAGAAACTCCCCCCTTCGCTCATCCACTGCTCAAGCAGTTCCTCAGAGGGGCCAGAAATTTGAGACTACCCAGGAGAACTCCAACCCCAGCCTGGGACCTTAACTTTGTTTTGGAGAAACTCACTCTACCTCCTTTCGAGCCAGCTGCTATTCCAGACTTAAAATTTCTTTCTTAGAAAACAGCTTTCCTTTTAGCAATCACTTAAGTTAGAAGGGTATCTGAATTACAGGCCCTTATGGCAGTGGAGCCTTTCATCATTTTTCATGTGGACAGGGTGTCCCTCAGAACCAATCCATCCTTCATGCACAAGGTGGTATCCAGTGTGGCTCTTAATCAGTCTATTAATTTGCCAACCTTCTTTCCCAATCCACAGAACAAAGGGGAACAGATACTGTATTCCTTAGATGTGCACAGACAACTTAGATTCTACTTGGACAGGACTAAATCTCAAAGGAGATATAAACAACTGCAGGTGGCATTTGCTGCAGGAGCAGAGGGGAAGGCTATTTCAAAGCAAACCATTTCTAAATGGATAGGCCATTGCATTAATTTCTTTTATAAGCACCACGGAAAACCTATCCCACATGGGATCAGACCTCACTCCACCAGGGCTGCATCTACCTCTACAGCCTTTCTCAGAGGCGTCCCTACCAGGGACATCCTAGAAGCTGCTACCTGGAGTTCTGTGCATACTTTCACCAGGCATTGTCATTTGCCAATTTCCTCTAAATCCAGAGCTGGCTTTGCCACTGCAGTCTTGCAGGGCCTTATAGCTGGTCCTAATGCTATCTAAAGTCCTCCTCCCAACCGTAGCTTTGGGAATCTACCCAAATGTAATGACTGCAACAGTGAATCACGAAGAACATAGTACAGTTGTGTACACTTACCATAAATGTAGATGTTCGAGTGTATTCACTGTTGCAGTCCTGGTTACCCTCCCTCCAGCCCCCTAACTTCTTTTGGCTATTCCTCTACTTTTCTTTACTATGCTTAAAAGCCTTTTTGGTGTATTTACTTTTTTGTTGGAGGTATATCCTTGTACTTTTATATTTAATTGCTCCCCATTAGGGGGCACCTGACATCTGGGGCAAGAAAAATTGATGTAATGGCGTTGGCTGCATGTTTTATACCCCTGACGACTTGATGTCATGGAAGAAGGGGCAGCAACCAATGCAGGGCCCAAGATTTTGTTAATCAGGCTGACTGAGAGCTACCTGCAAGCAGATAACCCAAATGTAATGACTGCAACAGTGAATACACTCGAACATCTACATTTATGGTAAGTGTACTTTCCTCTTCCTCCATGCCTCAAGCAGGAGTTTCAGTGGTGCATTCAGCAATTGACTGTCAATCCAGGGCTCCCCTTTCAACCCCCTGTTCCCACTCAGAAGCTGTTTACAGATGCTTCAGACATAAGATGGGGAGCATCCTTCTGCTTTATAAAGGTGCCGGGTCTTTGATCACCTCAAAAAAGGAAAGACCATTTTAATGTCAAAGAGATGGGAGCTCTTCTGCTGGCTCTTCAAGCATTTCACCCTCTTCTCTCTCCAGGACCTCTCAAGGTGTTTACAGACAATCCACAGTGATATGATATGTCAACAAGCAATGGGCAATGAGATCTTACCTCCTATGCCGGTCAGCTTTTCTAGTGTGGGAAGTAGTTGTCTGGTATTGTGTGACTCTTCAGGCAGTTTATATTCCTTCAGGTCAGAACATTGTGGCAGACTGTCTGAGCTGGTCCATAACACAATCCCATGAGTGGATGCTTCACAGGGATGTGTTTCTGAACATTGTCCACCAGTGAGGTACTCCTCAAGTGGATCTGTTTGCCTCCACTCTGAACATAAAGTTTCCTCTTTTTTTTTTTTTTGCAAGAGCCCCGGTCCTCTGGTCTGTAAGGTGGATGCCCTCTCTTTTTCCTGGAAGGGGTTGTTGCTTTAGGCCATTCCGCCCTTTCCCCTCATTCCAAAAGTCCTGTTCAAAATATAACAGGATGCTCCCAAAATCTTGTTGGTGACTCCCTTTTGGCCCAGACAGCATTGGTTCCCTCTTTTTCTGCATTTAGCCAAGGGCAGTCATCAGAAGTTACCTCATAGGGTGGACCTACTCATACAAGACAAGGGGTCTCTCATACATGCTCACCTGCCCACTCTTCAATTGACACTGTAGGTGATAGGATTTTGATTCCATATAGACACCTTTTCTCTAAGGATGTGCTTAGGATCCTGCAGGAAGCTAGGATCCCACAATTAGGAAATGGAAGAGGTTTTCAGTTTAGTGTCTTTCTCGTAACATGAATCCACTTTATGTGGATTTTTCTTTTGGTTCTGTCTTGTCTGTGTGAATGCTCAATGCTGGTTTGGCTTATTCTTCTGTTAAGGCCCACTTGTTATGTATTTCTGCATGTCTGCCTTTATCACCTCCTTTAGCTTCTAGATCTGAGGCTAAACAATTTCTTAAAGGTGTCCTTCATATGAGACCTCCCAGGAAGCCTGCCCATCCTCCCTGGAATCTTAATTTTGTTTTAGAAAAATTGACCGAGGCTCCTTTTGGGCCTGCGGCGTCAGCTTCCTTACAGTATTGCCCTGGGAAAACTTATTTCTGTTAGCCCTTACTTCTGCCAGACAGGTTTCTGAGCTTCAAGCCTTTATACTTGCCCTCCTTTATTAGCGGTCCATAAAGATAGGGTGTCCCTTCATACTGATCCTTCTTTTATGCCCAAAGTGGTGAATGAGTTGCCTCTTAATCAGTCTATTCATTTGCCCACTTTTTTCCCTTCTTCACAGTCTGCTAGTGAGAAATTGCTACACACTTTGGATGTGCATAGACATCATGATTTTATTTGGATAAGACTAAGACTTTTCATAAATCTGATCAGCTCTTTGTTTCCTTTCTTCCTAGATGCATAGAATTGGCTGTTTCCAAGAAATCTATTTCTTATTGGATTTCTAAAAGCATTTCTTTCTGTTATCCCTTTCATAGGAAGGGCCTTTCTCCTTCTTCTGTTAAGACTTATTCTACTAGGGTTGTGGCTTCTTCTGGTGCTTTTTCAAGGGTTTGGATACTAACTCTATTCCTAAGACAGCTACCTGGACTTCTGTGCATACATTTACCAAGCACTATAAGTTGGATGTGATTTTCAGAGCTAGAGCTGGCTTTGTTAGAGCTATTCTCCATGAGTTCCTGGAGAGCTCTGATGGTCCATCCACCTCCCTGTCTTCTTCCTGAGCATTTGCACTCTCTCTAGTGTAATGAATACTGCAACAGTGATATGGAAGGACATAGTACAGTTGTGTTAGATCTTACCATAACAATAGATGTCCTTCTCTTCACTGTTGCAGTATTCACTTCCACCCTCCTTCCCCCTACATCTGGATGTCACCTTTGTGTCCTACGCTATACACAGGGAATATATGTGCGACATACGGTGTGCCTTAAAACAACCTAAAGGCTTTAGTATACTGGCTGGGCGTTGGGCTGCCTTGGCAGGGGATCCCTATTGTAAAAAGTACTGCAACACTGAAGAGAAAGACATCTACCATTATGGTAAAATCTTGTACTTTCCCACAGCACTTAAATACACAAATCAACACATCACACCAGTCATTAAGTACAATAAGCTTAAGTCTCTGTTTTAAACATATCCTGCAAGAGTGCTACTTAGGTAAGATAAAAAGTCATAGTACAGTTCTGTTTTGTAAAAAACATTTGATATTTATAATATCATTCAAGCCTGCTGACTTGTTAGAAGATAAGTGTATCCACCATAATGCTTCATTGTTACCAATTAAAGGGGACATACCTACACTAACTGGAACATAACAGCAAGCAAGTGCATGTTAGGCTAACACATTCTTAAA
The DNA here is from genome assembly GCF_019279795.1 of Protopterus annectens. Classification (NCBI taxonomy): domain Eukaryota; kingdom Metazoa; phylum Chordata; order Ceratodontiformes; family Protopteridae; genus Protopterus; species Protopterus annectens. Next base: position 730,573,585 of record NC_056736.1, on the reverse strand, counting down.
TCCTTGGTTTTAATAGCTGTAACATGTTCATAAATACATTTATTTATTTGACATTTGTTAACCGGGTTAGTCCGACTGGGTAGAGACCCCTTTTCAGCAGAGACCTGAGCAAAGCTCCACAAAAACAGTTACATAAAATTCAAATGGATATACAAAAGATTCACAAAACAGTTACATAAAATTCAGATGGATACAGGAGAAAAAAATGTTCAAATAAAGTATACAAAAATCTTTCAAAGCGTGAATCAAAAACAGTACAATTTTTTTTTGACTGGAACAGTATGAAAGAAGATGAGTCAGAAGAGAAGGAAAATGCCAACAGTATGAGATAGGAAGATAGCTAAAGAGCAAGCTTTCTAACAATTTTGTCCACATAAAAAGTGGGACAAGATTCACAAAATGCAAGGGAAACTTTTCTTTAAGTGTAGAAAATGTACCTTTTTAAAGCCCAAATCTGAGTTTTGTCATGCAGTAAAATAACAGAAGAATCTTCAAAAACATATCTGCAAATATTTACAATGTTGACCATGAAATGTACCAACACAAGAATAATGCAATATGTTAGAAACATTAAAGCTAGACCATCTCATCTCAAAAAATAATTTTAAGTTAAGTGTTCTTTGGTTACCAGTGATGGGTTTATTGCCTACAATGATGACCAACTCCCTGTTACCCAAATTAATTTTCCAGTTACTATTGATGACATTTCTTGTAATATGACTGTCACAGGAAATTGGTAATAAAAAGGACTTAGAATGTTGGTCAGATAACCATGTTTTATGATCAGTTTGAAATCAGTATGCCTTTGTAGGAACACTTCTTGCGATATAACACTCGAAAATTCATCAGAATAAACACTTTCTAAAAATAACTCTTTAAGGTTGATTCTGCCTTGAAAACCAACCACATAATCACTTATAGGTCTGCTACACCTTATGAACTGTCCTTTAACTACTTTTGTGTAAAAAAGGATGTTGACTACTACTAGTCAAATATTGCTAACAGAAATGGTCTTCCTAAAAACATTATTGTGAAAGCATTTTTTGTCAGCATCTGTAGATAGCAGCACATCTAAGAATACTGCTTGGTGACATCTACTGCTGTAAGTGAATGTTAAAAATGAGGTGGTGTTGTTTAAAAAGTCAAATAACTTGTCAAAAGTGTCTTTACCACATTCCCAAAGGGGAAAAAATCATCTATGTAACATTGGTAAATGTGCACCTTTTTAAACAAAGAATACTTAACAAGAAATTTTTACTCCCATCAGCTCATAACCAGATTTGCAAAGAAAGGAGCAACTCTTGCTCCCATAGTGACTCCTTTTTTCTGTAAATAATGTTTACCATCAAACATGAAAAAGTATTATTCAGAACTATACTTTACAAACTAAACTGTTAAACTAAACTGAAATGGGCTCAGTCTTATAAAAGCCTGACTCTTTAATAGGCCCGAATGAGGGATGTAATCTGACGTTGTGAATCTTAGGAATGCCAAAGAATCTTGCTATCTTAGGAAAATCTACTTTTAAAACTTCAAAGTAAAGCTAATGTCTCCTTGACCAATCAAATCTAAATATAAATTATTGATAGCAGCAAAACTATACGTAATAGAATCTCCTCATAGCAAGAACAGTCATTCAGCATGCAGTTAATAGCATCAGTGTAATCTTTGGAATTCATAGTAACCATGTCAGAAGAACAGCGGTCACAGACCAGTAGACTGAAGTCAAACGGTAAAATCTTCTTAAGACAAAAAACTTCAGAAACACTATAAAGTTTAATAACAGTTGTAAAAATAACAAATCTTTCAGTAAAAAACACCGATGAAGGGAATTTTTTTCCTGAAAGCTTTGTTATTTTTACAACTGTTATTAAACTTTGTGACATTCATAATAACTATCCCTTGCCTTTATCTGCCTTCATTATTCTTAAATCATGGCTTTCTGTTTGATCTCTCAGAGCAGCCCTCTTGTCAGAATTCAAATTGTGAAACCTAGTTCTATTGTTATTTAACCCTTTTCTTAAATCAACTTCACAAACATCCTGAAAAACTTGCAAGTTCAATTTTCTAACACATAATTTTAAGATATCTAGAGCCTTCACAATATTAGCTCTATTAGATGGAGTAAAAGGCATAAATGATGACAGTTAAGAAACACATTGCTAAGATTAAAAAAATTGAAAGTTATCAGCTTTTCTTCTTGCCTCTTCCCTTGTCCTCTCCCCCTCGTTTTGTCTTTGAAGTTCAAATTCTGTGTCTTTTTCACAGTTGTTACTTTTTTCCTGAAATAAAAAGGAGGAGAGAAAACAGGTGGGGAGGAAAAATCTTCTGTCTTGTCAGTACTTAAAACTTCTGCATAAGATCAAGTAGAAACAGAAGGAACAGGAGTTCAGTGAAAGTCAATATAAATCTGTCTATTGTCATTAGATAAAGGAGCTACAAAAACATCCTTTATAATATCATCACTCTTTACAAATCTTAGTGTATACGCAGTGCCTTCTTGGTAGGCCATAGCATCCCCAGATAGCTTTCTTTCTTTCCTGTTAACAACAGTGGAAACATGTCCCTTAAATTTGATAAAATGCCATCATACAAATTTTAACTGAAGTGAGGATCTCTTCTAACTTCAGCATCTAATAGACTATTTGAGACTTCAAGTCCACCAGTTTATTCCAGCAACTCCGTTTGGGAATTTGTCATTTCTAAGCCAAACAGGACCTATTTTATACCACTACAATTTTTCAAATAAAACACTTCATACTCCCATGACTTATATCTCAACAACTTCTTTTCTAAGTCAAACACTTTGTTTTTGCACTCACCCAGAAGGTCACTTAAAAATCAGACGACTTCCAAATGTGTTCGACACTTCAGATACCAGGGGTGGGGTGGGCAAATTTTTGAGGTCCCAACTTTCAGACAATCCATTAAACTTGAGTCACCATCTGTCTGCAGTTTAGTAGCTGAAGTGAATGTAAAAAATCCTATGCCACTTATCAAGACAGTAAGGGAAATTTCTTGGTCTTAGCCACATTTTTCCTACTAAGCATTTATAATATCTTGTGAATCCTGTGAAAATATGCTATGTGTACTGAGATTAATCTGATCAACAAAAATAGTTGTAAAATAAAATAAATAAACAATGTACAAAAGAAGTGACAGTTGGTTGGCAGTTCCTGACTTAACGCACATCATTAGCCGAGCAAAACAGACCAAGAGTAACAGTTTAAATTAATAGACTGTTGCAGAGGCTTGCTAAAAAGAAAGTTAACATTTTATTGCTGTCAAAGACACAAATAAACATCAAAACACATATAATATCTATCTGTCTGATTATCTGATTTCCTACCTTCCTGCCTTCCTATTTAACATCCAGCTTAAATAAATTCAGAAAGTTCAAACCAATAACCAACTCAGAGTTCTGATGAAGTCCTATTGGATGATAGTGCTTAAGTACTGGTGTTAATAAAGTGCAGTTTCAAGCATTTCCTGGTGTTTCCTTCATTGGTTATTGGTTTGGAGTTTGTTGGGTGGTCCAGTTTACTGTTCTAAATTCCAAAAGTTACTAAAAAGACAGTGGTTGCAACTTAAGTATGCAGTTTACTGTCCCTTAAAAATGAAGTAAATACAAGATTAGATGCAGAACTGAAACCAGTCAACAAGGAATCAAACAATTCAGCAAGAATTAAAGTAACAAGGTTGTCCATGCCCTGTAAAACAGCACACAGACCGTGAGTAAAGTTGGAGTACAGTGTGAGAGAACCTGAGCAGCCTTTTATACACACAATAGCAAATTAAGTAATGTTTCACAGATTTTCTCATGTACACGAACACAGATCAACTTCAAGGCCGCAAAACTTTTCATCCAGGAAATTACATCCTGTGCAAGGTTTCCTTCTAATTGAAACAATAACTGGAAAAACAGGAATGACCACTGAAGTAAGAACAGTATGTAACAGCAACAAGATCATTTTCCATCAGAATTCATTTCGGTAGAAAATGTTGCCTTAATTTTAAGTCAGAAACCAAAGAAAGACTGTTATGCTAGAATTTGATGATAATCATTTTTCGTTAAAACAGTTCTTCTTTTGTTAAAGGGACAAGTAAACATCAAAACATAAGTAAGATACATTCAAATTCCTGCCTGTTTAACATCCAGCTTAAATTAAATCACAGATACACAGAATACCTGCTCCAGACAGCAATCATCTCATGACCAATGGCGTTTAATATTTCTAACCAGGATTATCAAGTCATAGTTTTAAGTAACGTGTATTTATTTTTATTTGTCATTTGTTGACAGGGGCAGAGCAATCATCCATGCAGACAATTTTCAGGCTAAGCCTGACTTAATTTCAGCTACAAATGAATATGGGAAGCTTTTATAAAAAGCTATTTCATTATCTGCCTCATGCTGTCATTATATTTAGGGTATAAAGTTGGATATATCCCAGTTCACCAGTCTGCTTCATTACTTATGCTACCAGTTTTATTAACATGTATTTTATTATGCCTAATCTACTTGTTATTCTCACCGAAATTATCTTCTCTTTTCTGCATCATCAGAGGAATACTGTTGCTGTATTACCTATGTACCCACAGTGCAATCTGTACCTCAGCAGTAAAAGCCCTCTGTCAGTAGTCATGTCCATACTGTTGCCATCTGACAGCATGCACTGTATTCCTATCTCAATCCTTATCGAACCACCTCCTTCAGAGGAGAAAGATTCACAGTAAAACAGAAAAATTCACAGTAATGGAAATCGGTCTTAGATCATTTAGGTGACTGAAATTACAAACAGTAATGACACATAACGATCTATAAGAGAGTGTACTACAATGGAGATTGACATGCACAGTAAAAAAACAATGTGGGAAAAGATAAAAATATAGGAAGATAATAATGTTTATATTTAATGATCTATGATAGTAGAATAAGACAAGGACAAGTAAATATATGTATAGTTTAAGGTAGGTAGAGTGAGAGGAATTGATATTAGCATGGAAAAGAGTATAATTATAAATTATAATTTTCTCTTTCTTAGGCTTTCACAGTCATACTCAATAGCTTCATTTTGTATCCTATGATAATCAGTCAGTTCAAAATGCAAACCTTTCAGTAACAGCACCATAAAAAAGGGCTAAGTTAGCAAGACACTGCATTATTGGGCAGCAAGATGAAACATTCTTGGGGATGTCTCACCTTTCATGTCTGTAGGAATGAAGTTCGACTGTTCGGCTGGAGTTCAGTAAGCAACTTCTTCCTCCAAAACTTAACCAGATTCCTTACTTTTCTGTCCTTTACCTATTCCCATAAAGTTTTCACTACATCATTTTCCCTCCAGAGTCCTAACTCATCTTTGGTCTTGTCATCCACTAACCATGCCCTGCTTCCATAAAAATCACAAACCACCAACTTTTTCTTTGTATGCCTGCTTCCATATTCCACACTCTAAATCACACAGTGACATGATCACTTTTGGCTAAACTCACCTTAAACTTGACATCCTGGATCCTTCTATGCCTTGCTTAGAACTACATTCAGAATTTTATTCTTTCTAGTGCAGCTGAACACCATTTTCTGAAACACATTAGATCCAAGACTCGAAACATCACCTACCGTCTTCTGCACCATGGACCTCAGAATCTAGCAATCTTATCCTTACACACAGACTATAGCATGAGTGCAGCTCACTTCTTTGTAATTACCTACTTTATTCTCTGCAACTAACTTATTCTCCTGCCATTCAAAGTGTAGCGATCCTCGTGTACTGTCCTGTTTTGTATACCTTCATTACTATGGTGTTAAAAGACAAAAACACACACAATGGAACAGCAAACTGCGCTCATTATAAAAGTCAATATCCGAAATTCAACAATAATCACAGACTATGGACCAATAAAGTAAAATGATAATTTTTATTAAATTAGTAAGCACTTTAAAGATATATTTTGGCTAGAGATTGTTTTAATCATCCTGACACGGATAAGTGTTATAAGTTCAGCTTTTCTATTACTTGTAAAACTTCTAGTTTAGTCTGTTTCTCAAAGTGTAATATTTAATCCACATTTTATCTGGGCAAGACTAATGACATTTTGAAGACACGTGTTCTTCAACATCTTTATGATGTAAGGAAGGAAAAAATATCTAATACATTGGCTAGGCATAATAAGACTTTTGGTGCAGCATGTTTTTAAATGTATGAGTATACAAGTCAATAGAACTTTAAGAGTGGATGATGTTAATAATTTTACAGAGTATAGGAAGATTACGGAACTGTGTGCTACAATGGTTTCAGGTATAAATGAGGCTATATCTTTTAAACCCATGTTGAAATCACGTGATTGAGTGATTCCAATATAAATTTGACTATATATATATATATGTGTATGTGTGTGTGTGTGTGTGTGTGTGTGTGTGTATGTATGTATATATATATATATATATATATATATATATATATGTATATTTTTTTTTTAATGGTCTGAGTCTAAGGAAGTGCCTGCTTTTGGCCTGAAAGTGCATACTAATTTAATAAAAATTGTCATTTTACTTTATCGGTCCATGGTCCATGATTCTTGTTGTATTTTGGATATTGCCTTGGTGTTAACCCAGTTCAGATTCTCCTTACTTCCTTTCTCCTCTACGTGTAGTTGAGCTCATCCTCCTCTCTGATCTCACATTTGTTGCTTTTATTTAAGTCGATTGCTTTTTTACCTCCATCTGTACCTTTTCTATTATTCCTTAACAGACTATGCCCTGGCAGTAGAAAACAATGCCCTCATTTAAGTAGATAATCTTGCAGTATTCCTTTTTATTAAATATTCTCACTTATAAAGGACTCCATGAGAAATATTGCCCATCTTTAGAAAGTGGCCTGCTTCACAATTCGACATTTTTGATGTGTTACCAGTCATAATAAAAATCATCACGTGTCATACTCATGTTACTGTTTAAAAACTATGCTCACCATGTGTCATACTCATATTACTGTTTAAAAATATCCACCTCATGTGTCATACTCATGTTACTATTTAAAAATTATCCACATCGTTTGTCATATTCATGTTACTGTTTAAAAACTATCCTCACCATGTGTCACACTCATGTTACTGTTTAAAAAACTATCCTCACCATGTGTCACATTCATGTTACTGATTAAAAACTATCCTCACCATGTGTCATACTCATGTTACTGTTTAACTACTATCCTCACCATGTGTCACACTCATGTTACTGTTTAAAAATTATCCTCACCATGTGTCACACTCATGTTACGTTTTAAAAACTATCCTCACCATGTGTTACACTCATGTTACTCTTTAAAAACTATCTTCACCATGTGTCATACTCATGTTACTGTTTAAAAACTATCTTCACCATGTGTCACACTCATGTTACTATTTAACTACTATCCTCACCATGTGTCACACTCATATTACTGTTTAAAAACTATCCTCACCATGTGTCATACTCATGTTACTGTTTAAAAATTATCTTCACTGTGTGTCATACTCATGTTACTGTTTAAAAACTATACTCACCATGTGTCATACTCTTGTTACTGTTTAAAAACTATCCTCATCATGTGTCACACTCATGTTACTGTTTAAAAACTAACCTCACCATGTGTCATACTCATGTTACTGTTTAAAAACTATCCTCACCATGTGTCATACTCATGTTACTGTTTAAAATGTATCCTCACCATGTTTCACACTCATGTTACTGTTTAAAAACTATCTTCACCATGTGTCACACTCATGTTACTGTTTAAAAACTATCTTCGCCATGTGTCACACTCATGTTACTATTTAACTACTATCCTCACCATGTGTCACACTCATATTACTGTTTAAAAACTATCCTCACCATGTGTCATACTCATGTTACTGTTTAAAAATTATCTTCACTGTGTGTCATACTCATGTTACTGTTTAAAAACTATACTCACCATGTGTCATACTCTTGTTACTGTTTAAAAACTATCCTCATCATGTGTCACACTCATGTTACTGTTTAAAAACTAACCTCACCATGTGTCATACTCATGTTACTGTTTAAAAACTATCCTCACCATGTGTCATACTCATGTTACTGTTTAAAATGTATCCTCACCATGTTTCACACTCATGTTACTGTTTAAAAACTATCTTCACCATGTGTCACACTCATGTTACTGTTTAACTACTATCCTCACCATATGTCACACTCATGATACTTTTTAAAAACTATCCTCACCATGTGTCATACTCATGTTACTGTTTAAAAACTATCTTCACCATGTGTCACACTCATGTTACTATTTAACTACTATCCTCACCATGTGTCACACTCATATTACTGTTTAAAAACTATCCTCACCATGTGTCATACTCATGTTACTGTTTAAAATCTATCCTCACCATGTGTCACACTCCTGTTACAGTTTAAAAACTATCCTCACTATGTGTCATACTATGTTACTGTTTAACTATTCTCAGTGTGTGTCACACGTATGTTACTGTTTAAAAACTATCCTCACCATGTGTCACACTCATTTTACTGTTTAACTACTATCCTCACCATGTGTCACACTCCTGTTACTGTTTAAAAACTATCCTCACCATGTCACACTCATGTTACTATTTAACTACTATCCTCACCATGTGTCACACTCATATTACTGTTTAAAAACTATCCTCATCATGTGTCACACTCATGTTACTGTTTAAAATCTAACCTCACCATGTGTCATACTCATGTTACTGTTTAAAAACTATCCTCACCATGTGTCATACTCATGTTACTGTTTAAAATGTATCCTCACCATGTTTCACACTCATGTTACTGTTTAAAAACTATCTTCACCATGTGTCACACTCATGTTACTGTTTTAAAACTATCTTCGCCATGTGTCACACTCATGTTACTATTTAACTACTATCCTCACCATGTGTCACACTCATATTACTGTTTAAAAACTATCCTCACCATGTGTCATACTCATGTTACTGTTTAAAAATTATCTTCACTGTGTGTCATACTCATGTTACTGTTTAAAAACTATACTCACCATGTGTCATACTCTTGTTACTGTTTAAAAACTATCCTCATCATGTGTCACACTCATGTTACTGTTTAAAAATTATCTTCACTGTGTGTCATACTCATGTTACTGTTTAAAAACTATACTCACCATGTGTCATACTCTTGTTACTGTTTAAAAACTATCCTCATCATGTGTCACACTCATGTTACTGTTTAAAAACTAACCTCACCATGTGTCATACTCATGTTACTGTTTAAAAACTATCCTCACCATGTGTCATACTCATGTTACTGATTAAAAACTATCTTCACCATGTGTCACACTCATGTTACTGTTTAACTACTATCCTCACCATATGTCACACTCATGATACTTTTTAAAAAACTATCCTCACCATGTGTCATACTCATGTTACTGTTTAAAAACTATCTTCACCATGTGTCACACTCATGTTACTATTTAACTAGTATCCTCACCATGTGTCACACTCATATTACTGTTTAAAAACTATCCTCACCATGTGTCATACTCATGTTACTGTTTAAAATCTATCCTCACCATGTGTCACACTCCTGTTACAGTTTAAAAACTATCCTCACTATGTGTCATACTATGTTACTGTTTAACTATTCTCAGCGTGTGTCACACGTATGTTACTGTTTAAAAACTATCCTCACCATGTGTCACACTCATTTTACTGTTTAACTACTATCCTCACCATGTGTCACACTCCTGTTACTGTTTAAAAACTATCCTCACCATGTCACACTCATGTTACTATTTAACTACTATCCTCACCATGTGTCACACTCATATTACTGTTTAAAAACTATCCTCACCATGTGTCATACTCATGTTACTGTTTAAAAATTATCTTCACTGTGTGTCATACTCATGTTACTGTTTAAAAACTAACCTCACCATGTGTCATACTCATGTTACTGTTTAAAAACTATCCTCACCATGTGTCATACTCATGTTACTGTTTAAAATGTATCCTCACCATGTTTCACACTCATGTTACTGTTTAAAAACTATCTTCACCATGTGTCACACTCATGTTACTGTTTAACTACTATCCTCACCATATGTCACACTCATGATACTTTTTAAAAACTATCCTCACCATGTGTCATACTCATGTTACTGTTTAACTATCCTCACCATGTGTCATACTCCTGTTACTGTTTAACTACTATCCTCACCATGTGCCACACTCATGTTACTTTTTAAAAACTATCCTCACCATGTGTCACACTCATGTTACTGTTTAAAAACTATCCTCACCATGTGTCATACTCCTGTTACTGTTTAAAAACTATCCTCATCATGTGTCACACTAATGTTACTGTTTAAAAACTATCCTCACCATGTGTCATACTCCTCTTACTGTTTAAAAACTATCCTCATCATGTGTCACACTCATGTTACTGTTTAAAAACTAACCTCACCGTGTGTCATACTCATGTTACTGTTTAAAAACTATCCTCACCATGTGTCATACTCATGTTACTGTTTAACTATCCTCAGCATGTCACACTCATGTTACTGTTTAAAAACTATCCTCACCATGTCACACTCATGTTACTGTGTAAAAACTAACCTCACCATGTGTCATACTCCTGTTACTGTTTAAAAACTATCCTTACCATGTGTCACACTCATGTTACTGTTTAACTACTATCCTCACCATGTGTCACACTCCTGTTACTGTTTAAAATCTGTCCTCACCATGTGTCACACTCCTGTTACAGTTTAAAAACTATCCTCACTATGTGTCATACTATGTTACTGTTTAACTATTCTCAGCATGTGTCACACGTATGTTACTGTTTAAAAACTATCCTCACCATGTGTCACACTCATTTTACTGTTTAACTACTATCCTCACCATGTGTCACACTCATGTTACTGTTTAAAAACTATCCTCACCATGTGTCACACTCATGTTACTGTTTAACTACTATCCTCACCATGTGTCACACTCCTGTTACTGTTTAAAAACCATCCTCACCATGTGTCATACTCATGTTACTGTTTAAAAACTAAGTAAACTTTTCCGTATTGTATACACAACATACAAATCACACAGTACAACATGAATATGTAACCAAAATGCCCTAACCCCCCCCACCACCGAAACCAAATCTACAGTAGTACAAGAAAAAATGGCGTTTAAAAAGAAGTAAACCATAAACATCTCCAGTTCAGTCAGAATTTCCTGGAAATCAGTTCTACATTGCTAAAAAGAAACAAAAAAGTGTAAAGGAATACGTAAAAGTCAGATGGATACAATTAAACAATAATCCT